>NC_044568.1:73492920-73792920 GCF_007565055.1 Rhinopithecus roxellana | reverse complement strand
GATCCTCTTGCCTCCACCTCCCAAAATGCTGGAATGACAGGCGTGAGCCCCTGTACCCAGCCCCTGCTCTTTTCTTTGAGCTCTGTCTCCCTCTCTAAAATGTAAGTTGCATGAAGGCAGGAATCTCTGCGTTCCCTGGTACCTGCCAAGTCCTGCATTAACTAGTAGAATTAACTAGCACGTGCATAAATGGGAATGTAAACTGATGTATGTTGCTCAAGCCAGCCTTCCTGAGCGTGTTGCCCCAGCCATGAGGCCTGCCCTGCTGCCCTGATGATGACAGTCATCTGGGTCCTGGCTAGTGGCTCCGGGCATATTGTCACTGCAGCCTGTCAAGCCGAGTTGTTGCACTCCTGCAGCTCAGGGCCATCCAGCCACCACGGGACTCAGAGGTTTATAAGACGCCCAGCTGCTGCTTGGGTCTTTATGAAGTCACCTCTAATCCATCACAGCTCAACAGGGAACCAGTGCGGTGATGGTTTCCTGGGATTACACATGTGAAATCAATGCCCAGGCCCGGCTGACTCTGTTCTGCAGACAGGCCAGGGCCTCTGTTTCCCAGGCCGGGCTTGACCGCTTACACGCTGTGTGACTTTGAGCTAATCACTTCCTCTCTCTGAACCTCAGTTTCCCCATCTGCTGTATGAAGGTGATGAACCGTACTCCCCCCGCAATGAGACAGTGGATGAGGGGGATCCTCTGCCTGGTGCACCTGGCTTCCGTGACCAGTGCTTTGCTGAAATTGATCATGCCAGTTGCAGCCTACTGCAAATTCTTCATGCACTTCTCATACAGTCCTTAAGACCACATGACCTCTGGGTTTGTCTTCTGTTCCCTTAAATGTTGGTGTGAGCTGATGGAGCAGAGAGAAGGGAGGTGCAAAAGGCAATCAGGGGCTTTGGAAACTAGACCCAAGATCTGAGATTGTACCGTGAGGATTGTGGAAAGCACCAGAGAGTTTTAAACCAGGAAGCTGTTAAAACACACCTGGGTACACCTGTGCTTTAGGAGGGCCATTTTGGTTTCAGAGCAGACTAGGTAGACGGCAATAGAGGAAGGCCTGGCAGGGAATCTGAGATGGACTGGGCAGGGGGAATAACGTGTGTGATACGGATTGGCTGTGTCCCCACCCAAATCTCATCTTGAATTGTAGCTCCCATAAGTCCCACGTGTTGTGGGAGGGACCCAGTGGGAGGTAACTGAATCATGGGGGTGGTTCCCCCATACTGTTCTCATGATAGTGAGTAAGTCTCACGAGATCTGATGGCTTTAAAAGGGGTTTCCCCTTTCACTTGGTTCCCATTCTCTCTTGTCTGCCGCCATGTAAGACGTGTCTTTCACCTTCTGCCATGATCGCGAGGCCTCCCCAGCCACGTGGAAGTGTGAGTCCATTCAACCTCTTTTTCTTTATAAATTACCCAGTCTCGGGTATGTCTTTATCAGCAGCATGAAAACGAACTAATAAAGTATGAAAGTCCGGGAGAGATGCCAACAGAGAGAATGGCAAGAAGAACCCAAGAACCCAGGGAAGCTCTGAGGTCCCAGCTTAATGAGGGGTCCAGGAGAGGGGATGAGATGACGCTAAGAGTGAAGAAGAGGCCAGATTGGAGAGGGCTTTAAACCACATGAAAGATTGTGGAGTTATTTTATCCTGAAGCCAGGGGAATGGTTTTAAAGAGAGAAATTCCATCCTGGCTGACACGGTGAAATCCCATCTCTACTAAAAATACAAAAAATTAGCCGAGCGTGGTGGCAGGCGCCTGTAGTCCCAGCTACTTGGGAGGCTGAGGCAGGAGAATGGCTTGAACACGGGAGGTGGAGGTTGCAGTGAGCAGAGATCGCACCACTGCACTCTAGACTGGGCGACAGAGCAAGACTTCGTCTAAAAATAAATAAAAAAATACAATAAAGCAGGAAATAATATGAACGAATTTAAGAGGAGAAAGACGAGTGCTAAGGAGTCAAGAAGCCACTGCTGTTGACCAAGCAAAAGATAATGGGGCCGGGTGCAGTGACTCACACCTGTAATCCCAGCACTTTGGGAGGTCAAGGTGGAAGGATCAGTGGAGGCCAACGGTTCAAGACCAGCCTGAGCAACATAGCAAGACCCTATCTCTATTTTAAAAATAATAATAATAATTAGGCCAGGTGAGGTGGCTCACGCCTGTAATTCCAGCAATTTGGGAGGCTGAGGTAAGATAATTGATTGAGGTCAGGGGTTCGAGACCAGCTTAGGCAACATAGGGAGAACCTCATCTCTACAAATAATTTTTAAGAATATTAGGAGGCCGAGGTGGGCAGATCAAGAGGTCAGGAGGTTGAGACCAACCTGGCTAACACAGTGAAACCCCATCTCTACTAAAAATACAAAAAAATTAGCCAGGTGTGGTGGCAGGCACCCATAGTCCCAGCGACCCGGGAGGCTGAGGCAGGAGAATGGTGTGAACCCAGGAGGTGGAACTGGCAGTGAGCCAAGATTACACCACTGTACTCCAGCCTGGGCAACAGAGCAGGACTCCGTCTCAAAATAATAATAATAATAAAAAAATAAAAATAAAAAGACAAAAAATAGTAATTGAATTTTTTATAAAAGTTAACGGGTCTACTTTGGGGATGTGGCCAGATTCTAGAGAAATTGATGAGGTAGATGCTAACGACTTGGCAACTGAATGGATAGAGGAGAAACAGAGTCTAGGGCAAGTCCTAGGATGACCTTAGACAACCTGGTGATATCATTTCCTGAGATGGAAAACACCAGAGAAGTTGAGTGCAGTTTAGGTCAATAATCGGCCAGCTTTTCTTAAAGATTCCAAGATTTAGGCCGGGCATGGTGGCTCACGCCTATAATCCCAGCACTTTGGGAGGCCAAGGCAGGTGGATGACCTGAGGTCAGGAGTTTAAGACCAGCCTGGCCAATATGGTGAAACCTCATCACTACTAAAAATCAAAAATTAGCCAGGCATGGTGGTGGGTGCCTGTAAGTCCCAGCTAGTTGGAAGGCTGAGACAGGAGAATTGCTTAAACCTGGGAGGCAGAGGTTGCAGTGAGCCGAGATCGCACCACAGCACTCCAGCCTGGGTGGCAGAGCAAGATTCTGTCTCAAAAATGAAAGAAAGAAAGCAAGGAAGGAAGGAAGGAAGGAAGGAAGGAAGGAAGGAAGGAAGGAAGGAAGGAGAGAAAGAAAGAAGGAAAAGAAAGAAAGAAAGGGGGGGAAGAAAGAAAGAAAGAGAGACTATGGCCAATGTGGAAGTAGAAAGGTTGGAAAAGGTGAAAAGAAAGGTGGTGGCCACAAGGAAAGATGAAATAGAGGGATTTTTTTTCTATTTTTAATTTTTCAGACAGGGTTTCAGTCCTGTCGCCCAGGCTGGAGTGCAGTGGTGCATCTCGGTTCCCTGCAGCCTCGACCTCCCAAGCTCAGGCGATCCTCCTGCCTCAGACTCCTGAGTATCTGGGACTATAGGTCTATGGTTCCATGCCTGGCTAATTTTTTTTGTAATTTTAGTAGAGACAAGCTTCTGCCATGTTGCCCAGGCTGGTCTTGAACTTCTGGACTCCAGCGATTTCCCCACTTCAGCCTCCTGAGTAGCTGGGACTATAGGTGTGTGCTACCATGCCCAGCTGGTTTTTTATATTTTTAGTAGAGATGGGGTTTTGCCATGTTGCCCAGGCTGGTTTGTTGCTTTTAAATTTTTTATTTTTTCTTTGAGACGGAGTCTCTGTCACCCAAGTCAGAGTAAAGTGATGCGATCTTGGCTCACTGCAACCTCCACCTCCTAGGCTCAATCTTTTCTCCTGCCTCAGCCTCCGCAGTAGCTGGGATTACAGACGTGCGCCACCATGCCAGGGTAATTTTTGTATTTTTAGTGAGAAGGGGTTTCGCCATGGTGGCCAGGCTGTTCTCAAACTCCTGACCTCAAGTGGTCCGCCCACCCCAGCCTCCCAAAGTGCTGGTTCTTGTGGTTGTTGTTGTTTGAGACGGAGTCACATTCTGCCGCCCAGGCTGGAGTGCAGTGGTGCCATCTCGGCTCTCTGCAATCTCCACCCCCTGGGTTCAAGCGTTTCTTCTGCCTCAGTGTCCCGAGTAGCTGGGACTACTGGCATGTGCCACCACGCTCAGCTAATTTTTTTGTATTTTTAGTAGAGACTGGGGTTTCACCGTGTTAGCCAGGATGGTCTCGATCTCCTGACCTCATGATCTGCCTGCCTCGGCCTCCCAAAGTGCTGGGATTACAGGCGTCAGCCAGCCATTGCGCCCCATGGCCCTATTTTTTTTTTTTTTTTTTTTTTTTTTTTTTTTTTTTTTTTTTTTGAGACAGAGTCTCGCTCTGTCGCCCAGGCTGGAGTGCAGTGGTATGATCTCGGCTCACTGCAACCTCTGCCTCCCGGGTTCACACCATTCTCCTGCCTCAGCCTCCCGAGTAGCTGGGACTACAGGCGCCCACCACCACGCTCGGCTAATTTTTTTTTGTATTTTGAGTAGAGATGGGATTTCACCGTGTTAGCCAGGATGGTCTTGATCTCCTGACCTCGTGATTTGCCCGCCTTGGCCTCCCAAAGTGCTGGGATTATAGGCGTGAGCCACCGCGCCCAGTCCTGTTTGTTTTTAAATGGGAGAGATGTGTTTAAATCCCTCTGATGGGAAGAGAAAGAACAACTGGGGCTACAGTGGTGGGGAGGGAGGGAGATGAATGATGACGCTGTCACTAACAACCCCTGGGACCATGGGTAATGGATTTACTGCCACTTCCTCATCTGTAAAGTGGAAATAATAACAGGATCTGACTCACTGGGCTGATGTGAGGAGGGAACCAGCCAGTGTGTGCACATTGCTCAGGGCATAGAGATAAGATACCATAAATGTTATTCCCATGATCAGCCTCCCCCATGGCTTCTAAAAGGAGCAAGTCTAGGTGTGCAGGACGCCACTGTCTGCAAGGTTTCCCAGCTTGGAAGGTGGCCCTGGTGATCTGGAAGCATCTGGAATTATTATTAATACTTTCTTCTGCTCTTCTGTGACAGCCTAAATAAATTGGATTTTTTAATGTTTTGTTTTTTTAAAAAAATCAATAGCAATAACAGGAACATAAGGTAGGTGTAAAACCCAGAGCTTAGTGGAAGTACCAGAGGCAGGATTTCGATGAGGGTTTGAGCTCCTCTGGTTCGTGGGATATGTGAGTGACTGCTGTATAATTGGTCTGGGGCCAGACCTCTCCGACCCCCCCTTTTTTTTTTTTTTTCTCGAGATGGAGTCTCACTGTGTTGCCCAGGCTGGAGTGCAATGGTTTGATCTCGGCTCACTGCAACCTCCACTTCCTTGGTTCAAGCGATTCTCCTGCCTTAGCCTCCCGAGTAGCTGGGATTACAAGCATGTGCCACCATGCTTGCAAAGTTTTGTATTTTTAGCAGACACGGAGTTTCACAATTTGGCCAGGTTGGTCTTGAGCTCCTGACCTCAAGTGATCCTCCCACCTCGGCCTCCCAAAGTGCAAGGATTACAGGCATGAGCCACAGCGCCCAGCCTTGACCCACATTTTTTATGGGGAACAGAGAGTGGTGGGCCCTTTGCAGCCTGAGTTTCCACTGCACATTGGAGCGGGAAGGGTCTGTGGTGGGTGGAATTGGGTCCTCCCCAAATGCATGTCTACCTGGAGCCTCAGAATGTGACCTTGGTTGGAAAGAGGGTTTTTGCAGAAGTAATTAAGGAAAGGGTCCAAATGAGATCACTGCATTCGGGTGGCCCTCAGTCCAATGTCTAGTGTCTTTATGAAAGGGTGCACAGAGGCACATATACAGCGGAGAAGGCCACGTGGAGACAGAGGTGAAGACTGGAGTGGTACAACCAGGGAATTGCCAAGGTGCCAGGAGCCCCCAGGAGCTGCAAGAGGCAGCAAAAGATTCTTCTCCACAGAGGGAGCAGAGCACCGCAGACACCTTGATTTCAGGCTTCTGGCCTTTAGGACTGTGAAAGGAGACAGTTCCACTGTTTTAAGCCACCCAGCAGAAGGTCATTCATTATGGCATCCCCAGGACACGAATACAGTCTGGCTTCATGCTTGGTCTGGGTTGGTGAAGGAGGACACGCAGTCCTCTGAAGCCATTGTGGTGGCACTGAGTAGACCAAGGGACCCTTTTCAGCATCAGAATGGTGGGAAGTGGTGTGCAGACCAAAGCCTCGAACACGCAGAGTGGGAGGACTGGGGTCTGGTGGCCTGCTGGGAGGTCCTGTCCAACCAGACCTTTTGATCTACAATTTTTTTTTTTTTTTTTTTTCTGAGACAAAATCTCACCGTGTCACCCAGGCTGGAGTGCAGTGGCGCAATCTCAGCTCACCGTAACCTCTGCCTCCCGTGTTCAAGCGATTCTCCTGCCTCAGCTCTTGAGTAGCTGGGATTACAGGCACATGTCACCACACCCAGCTAATTTTTGTATTTTTTGGTAGAGATGGGGTTTCTCTGTATTGGCCAGGCTGGTCGCAAACTCCTGGCATCAAGTGATCAGTCTGCCTCTGCCTCCCAAAGTGCTGGGATTACAAGTGTGAGCCACCGCACCCAACCGATTTACAAATGTTTTGAAAATACTGCTTATGAACGGCCCAAGAATTTCACTTCTAGCAGTTTATCTTAAGGAAAAAATAAAAAATTCAGATGAAACCTTATCCCCCTAGATGTTTATCAAGACACTATGTTTTTTGTTTTTTGTTTTTTTTTTTTTAAAGGGGGTGCGATCTTGCTCTGTCACCCAGGTTGGAATACAGTGGTGTGATCATGGCTCACTGCAGCTGGGAGCTCCCAGGCTCCAGCAATCCTCACACCTCCCAAGTAGCTGGGACCACAGGCCTGTGCCACCATGCCCGGCTGTTTGCATTTTTAGTAGAGACAGGGTTTCGCCATGTTGCCCAGGCTGGTCTCGAACTCCTGGACTCAAGCAATCCTCCTGCCTTGACCTCCCAAAGTACTGGGATTACAGGCATGAGCTGCTGCACCCAGCCTAAGACACTTGGTTCTTTTTTTTTTTTTTTGAGACGGAGTCTTGCTCTGTCACCCAGGCTGGAGTGCAATGGCACGATCTCAGCTCACTGCAACCTCTGCCTCCTGGGTTCAAGCAATTCTCCTGCTTCAGCCTCTCAAGTAGCTGGGATTACAGGCACCCACACCATGCCCGGCTAATCCAAGACACTATTTATAAGAAAAATTAGGCCAGGCGCAGTGGCTCACCCCTGTAATCCCAGCACTTTGGGAGGCCGAGGCAGGTAGATCACGAGGTTAGGAGATCAAGACCATCCTGGCTAACACGGTGAAACCCCATCTCTACTAAAAATACAAAAAAATTAGCCAGGCGTGGTGGCAGGCACCGGTAGTCCCAGCTGGTGAGGAGGCTGAGGCAGGAGAATGGCGTGAACCCAGGAGGTGGAGCTTGCAGTGAGCCGAGATTGCGCCACTGCACTCCAGCCTGGGCAACAGAGCGAGACTCCGTCTCAAAAAAAAAAAAAAAAAAAAAGAAAAGAAAAAAAAGGAAAACCTAGCACCAGTCTACACGTCCAATAGTGAGGAAATGGTTAGGTGAATTACAGTACACCAAAAGATAGATTACTAAACAGACATTGGTATGATTTATGAAGAGTGTTTAATGTTTACAAAGAGCTTTTAATGATATGGAAGATGGTGGTGGTATAATAAGTGGGAAAAAACTGGTTATAAATGATATCACAATATGATGTCAACAATGAAAAAAATGCACAAAAAAGACTTTTTTTAAACGCTGAAATGTCAAAGTGGTCTCTAGTTGGAGGAATAGTGGTTTTTTTTAAAAAAAAAAAACTTTTTCATACTTTTTATACTTTTAAAATGATTTACTATGTACATGGATTACTTCCATAATCAAGAAAAAAAGTAAAAACTTTTAAAATGCCGTGAACGTGGTTTCCATTTTTATTTTCTCTGATGGGTGACTGCACATCAGCGAATCTTGAGTTATGCTAACTACTTAGGCCGGTCACGACACACACACACATACAGAGAAGTCACACAGGCTGTACCGGGCTGGCTGTCGCAAATGTACATGGAGTTACACAGGTTGAAGTGTTTGGCTGCTAGTTAATATACGCCACCCAATGACGGGACACAATCTGGTCACCCGCTGCCTCTCCCGCCCGTCGCCATTCTTTACAGAGGTCTGTGTGTCGGGCTGGTGAAGTGGCGTCCTGCTGGCATCTCTGTGGTGGCCCCGGAGTGGTGGAGTGCCCAGGTCAGCATCTACTCTGGGTCCCATTCTCAACTGCCCTGGCCTTGACATCAGAGCTTCCAGTTCCCTGCTGGCTCTTCTGCATGCTGGATCTGTGCCAGTCCAGGCCCCCTCCAGGCACACACCTGGGGCAGACTGAGAGCACAGTGGACACTGTCCTGATGTGAACTGTGCCCAGACACAGGATGGGGGGAAGCGGGAGATGTGACCACGACACCACACACAAGCTTGATCTTTACAGATGGGCCCCCTGGGTCTCTGGGAATGCTATATAGGAGGTGGTGGAGAGACACAGGGGCCGTGTGGAGCCCTCCAGGGCGCAGTTGTTGGGAGAGGACAGACAGGGGAGGGGACCTGTGCCCATGTGGGGCAGGCCTGAGAGCGGAGCTAGGAGGGTGGATGGGGGATGTGTCTGACATGGTGCTAGATTGTTGAGAAGTCACAACTACACACAGCTGGGGAGCATGCCCCTCTCCCAGTTCATTCACACGGTGGGTTAGATACAGCTAGAGAGAAGTGAAGATACGCTTTTTTGAGGGAGGACCTTTCCTGGTGGTTGGATAAACAGTGAGACAGACTCCTGGGTTCGGCATGCTCTGGGGAGGGCCATGCGACGGTGAGGGACTCCCTACTGCTACACTCTGTACAGGGTGGCCGGGCCCGCCTGCCGCGCCCATGGCCTCTGGCGACAGTCACGGGCTTGCCTTCAACCCCTTCTGCCTTGGAGAGCTCTTGGGCCCCGGTGAAATGGGGGCTATAAAGACAAGAGGGTGGGGGGGGCCCCATGGCCCCAGGGCACCCCACATGGGGGCTACATTATGTTGCACTGGGTGGCCCCGCAACAATCCTTGATGAGTGCCAGCCCCGTCTTGGCCACCGTGGGCTTGCTAGGTGGGGGCTCCGCTTTCTTCTCTGCCCGGGAGCCTGCAGCAAGATGTGGGCACAGGGAGAGGGGGAGAACAGAACAGAGAGAGAGAAGTGAGGTAAGGGGAACCCTGACCATCTGCAGCCCACCCCTGGCCAGGTCTTGTTCCAGGCCTTGTTCAGGTGGTATGGAGAGCTGATGCACATTTTATATGATCCTCAGCTGGTCCTCATTTTATGGTCCTCATTTTATATGGTCCTCAATGCTCAGCTTCCAACCCTAACTTTCAGTCCTTCTCCTAGTCAGCTCTTATCATCATTGTACCTGCCAAGCCTAGCACAGGGCCTGACATCCAAGAAGTATCTGGTAAATAGATAAATGGGAAATTTTGTTCAAGTCACTTCAATCTGAGGGCTCATATTTTTCAATTTTTGAAAATGCTCATATGTCTTTTCAGACACCTCCACCTCCCATTCTCTGTTTTATCTCCTAGAATGCCTATCACATGTAAGTTGGACCTTCTCAATCTATCCTCTCGGTTTTAAAACTTCTCTTTCATATTTCCCATCTCTTTTTATCTTTGTGCTGCATTCTGTGTAATTTTCTCAGGGCTGCCTTTCAATTTACAAATTCTCCCTTCAGCTGTGTCTCTGTATTTAATCCTTTGAGTTTTTACTTTATTGATAAAAAAAAATTTCAGAAGGCCAATTTTTTGCATGTCTACTTATTCTTTTTTCATAGCATCTTACTATTTCATTTTGGGTTTTAGTCCTTCTCTTAGCTCTTTGATAATTTAAAAGTACTTAGTTCATTTTCCTTTTTAAATAGTTCTATTATTTTTGGTTCTTGGGAGGACATTCTCTTTGGTGCATCTACTGATTCTCCTCACAGTGATTCGGTTCTTCATGGGTTTTTCTTTTCTTTTCTTTTTTTGAGATGGAGTCTCGCTCTGTCGCCCAGGCCAGAGTGCGGTGGTATGATCTCAGCTCGCTGCAACCTCCGCCTCCCAAGTTCAAGCAATTTTCCTGCCTCAGCCTCCTGAGTAGCTGGGATTACAGGCACGTGCCACCATGCCTGGCTAATTTTTGTACTTTTAGTAGAGACAAGGTTTTACCATGTTGGTCAGGCTCCTGGTCTTGAGCTCCTGATCTCGTGATCTGCCTACCTCGGCCTCCCAAAGTGCTGGGATTACAGGCATGAGCCACTGTGCCCAGTCGGGTTTTTCATTTTTATTGAGGGCTCATCTTCAAGGGGATTGTTTTTTTCCTGTGAGAATACTGTATACCATGGGATCCAGAAGAATCCCCACTGAGCAGTTTTGCATTTGCTAAATCTGCTAGGATCCCAGAGATTTCACTGGTTTTACAAGAGTTTTTATTTTTCAACTTGGAATTCCCGTACCAGATGAGTAGTAAAAGCTGGCCCCTTGCATGTGGTGCAGGCTTGGTGTTTTGATTTCTTGCCAGAATCATTTCTTTTTTCCACCCATAACCCAATAGAGAAGGCAAGTTTCCTTGCTCCTCCTCCATGCTGCTAGGTGGAGTTTTTCTACTTTGCCTTTCATGAAAGGGTCCATTGAGGAGAATGTTGGCCTTAGGCAGTGATCACATGCCTTGTGGTTACAGGAGCCAGCAGAAGAGATCATTGCCCTTCTCTTTCCTTACTCCCTCCAACCGTGTTTCACAGGATGTTAATGAAAACTGGGTTTGTAGTTTTACAGACAGTGGCAGCTTTTGGTTTTTGTCTTCCCAGCAAGATTTCAAGTCCCTCTTCCTCTAACAGCTCATGTCCCTGTGACTGCAGGAGTTGGCATGTTATACATTCCTGGCCAATCCCAGTACCCCCATTATTTTGGTGATGGTAATGGATCTAAGAGGTTGGAACATAATCCAAGAAGGGCTGATCAGAATCTTTCCCTGAGACTTATATATTTCGACACCAAGAAAAAGAATCTGTGGCATTGCCTCAGAGTTGCTAAGCTATGGTTCTAGGGTTCTGGTCCCATGGAGAAGGCCTGTGTAGTAGGAAAAAAATGATGCTTACATGCAAAGAGAGGCAGAGATGAGAAAAAGAAGAAAAGCAGGGGAGGTAATAGTGTTCAGTCCTTGAGGCCCTAGTTCTTGTTGCTCTTTCTCCAACAAATTCCTTTTTTTGCTTAGACCAGTTTGAATTGGGCATAATTTCTTTATTTTTAATTTTAATTTTAATTTTTATTTTTTTTGAGATGGAGTCTCGCTCTGTCACCCAGGCTGGAATGTAGTGGCGCAATCTCAGCTCACTGCAAGCTCCGCCTCCCCAGTTCATGCCATTCTCCTGCCTCAGCCTCCCAAGTAGCTGGGACTACAGGTGCCCGCCACCACGTCTGGCTAATTTTTTATATTTTCAGTAGAGATGGGGTTTCACTGTGTTAGCCAGAATGGTCTTGATCTCCTGACCTCGTGATCTGTCTGCCTTGGCCTCCCAAAGTGCTGGGATTACAGATGTGAGCCACCGCGCCCGGCCTTTTTTTTTTTTTTTTTTTTTTTTTTTTTTTTTTGAGACAGAGTCTCACCCTGTCACCCAGGCTGGAGTGCAGTGGCCCAACCTCGGCTCACTACAACCTCCATCTCCCGGGTTCAGGCAATTCTCCTGCCTCAGCCTCCTGAGTAGTTGGGATTCCAAGTATGTGCCACCATGCCGAGCTAATTTTTGTATTTTTTAGTAGAGGCGGGGTTTCACCATGTTGGCCAGGTTGGTCTCGAACTCCTGACCTCAGGTGATCCACCCGCCTCCATAAGTGCCTGGATTACAGGCATGATCCACTGTGAGCCTGGCCTGAAAGATCCTTTTCTCTTTTGTGGGGGAGGGGAATGAATAATGAATATACTCACTGGCTGGAGATTTGGTTACTTTGTCTAGAGGTTTTAACTTGATTCTCAGGAAATCAGCCATTTCCTTGTCTTCTTCTTGCTCCCTGTGAAAGTAGATGGGTAAAAGAAAACAAGATATATAGCAAGCAAGGAAAGCATCAAGGAACCAACAAAATAAACCACTAAGTTAAGAAACAGGCTTTGTGGGTGGTGCATGTATGTTGTTGTGTGTTATGTGTATACAGTATGTGTATGTTGTATCTGATGAACCTGCTCTGAACCAGAGACACGTATCAAAGATGGAGTAAATGCTTACCCAGAGGTAGGTAAGAGATCCCAGGTCAGAGGCAGGGACATTACAGGACCCTGCTGGGGGGTCAGTGAGTGAGGCAGCACCTCTCCTGACCTTGTATTTTGAAGCCACCCTATTCACCTGTGCTTCCACAAAGTATGAGGCAGGTCTCAGAAAGCAAGTCACCCTAGCTCTTCCAAGGATCACTAAGATAAAGTAGGTGGTGCAGACTTGCTGAACTACCTTGAAGAGACAGGGTCTTTCTTTGCCACCCAGGCTGGACTGCAATGGTACAATCATAACTCACAGAAGCCTTGAACTCCTGGGCTCAAGAGATCCTCCCATCTAAGCCTCCCAAGTAGCTGAGACTACAGGAGCACTCCACCACTCCCAGCTAATTTTAAAAAATGGTAGAGATGGCGGGGGCGTCTCATTATGTTGGGGCAGCTTGTCTGGGGCATTGATAATTTCTTCTAGATCTGGAAGCAGAACTGGAGGTAAGGAGAATATAATTGTTGTTGTAGTTTTTTTGTGTTTTTGTTTTATTTTGTTTTGTTTTGTTTTTGAGATGGAATCTCACTCTGTCACCCAGGCTAGAGTGCATTGATGCAATCTTGGCTCACTGCAACCTCTGCCTCCCAGGTTCAAATGATTCTCCTGCCTCAGCCTCCCAAGTAGCTGGGATTACAGGCATGCACCACCATACCCGGTGGCTAATTTTTGTATTTTTAGTAGAGACGGGGTTTCACCATGTTGCCCAGGCTGGTCTTGAACTCCTGACCTCAGGTGATCCACCCACCTTGGCCTCCCAAAGTGCTGGGATTACAGGCGTCAGCCACTGCATCCAGCCATAGAATATAATATTCGGATAGGAAGGAAAGTTGGTTTATCTCATTAACCAGAAGTCCACTGCAGCATGAAGAAGGGCAGTGGAATTGCTAGTCCCAGGGGTCTTGAAGAAAGGTCTCTGAGGACACAGAGAATAAACAGCAAGTTGCCCTCTGGGTTGGAAAGGCCTCTTCCTTGTGGAAGGCCCTAAAATCGTTGCTCTGGTGCAAGAAAACAAAAATCAAGAACCAACATGTACAGCTTTCCACATTTTCTACATTTACAACATATTTTTACACTGCAGCTCCAGGGCTGTGGTTGTCCAGGTCAAGGTGGCAGATGCAAAGAGAAGACCCTGATACTTAGAAAGGGCATTGGTGCCACTAAGGGGAAGGGAAAGGGAGAGAACAAAGCTGGGAGGTTGGGAGGGCAGGAGTGGGGAGCAAGTCAGTTCAGGTGGCAGAGTTTCTGTAGAAGCTGACAGCAGAAGTTTCGAGACATTGCCTTGATGAGTGGCAGGATGTGTTGGAAGCTCTGTCATGTATTATGGGATGTGACTCCTCCCTGGTCACTTCCTGGAACAATATTCCCTCAAGAGGCACAGATTTGAAATTCTCTTGAATATGAAATGAGTTCTCAAGCCAAAAGGCTGGGGTTCCTAAGGATTCAGCGTCCAGAGACTGTGGGCCAAGGCCATACCTGTTAGGAGTCCCAGGAGCAGAAGATGGGTTCTGGAAGGAAGCAGAAGGTTGCTGTCCTGCAGCCCATTCCTCGGGTACCCGCAGTGCACTCACCTTAACCGCTCGACCTCAGCATCATCCACCAGGAAGTCTCTCTTCTGCACCAGTTTGTGGATCTTCTGGATTAGCTCATCCTCTCTCTGCTTCTGCAGTTTGGTTTTTTCTTTTTCTGGAAAGAAGACATCAACAAGGAGACAGATGAGCATTTTGGGAGGCCAAGGTGGGAGGATCACTTGAGGTCAGGAGTTTGAGACCAGCCTGGCCAACATGGTGAAACAACCCCATCTCTACCAAAAATACAAAAATTAGCCAGGCGTTGTGGAGCACAGCCGTAATCCCAGCTACTCGGGAGGCTGTCAGCCACCACCTCAGGAGGCAGGAGAATTGCTTGAACCTGGGAGGTGGAGGTTGCAGTGAACTGAGATTGAGCCACAGCACCCCAGCCTGGGCAACAGAATGAGACTTCATTTCAAAAAAAAAAATAACTACAGATAGACAGATGAGAGGGTGGCTACTAAAAGCACTTGAGCTGGCCGGGCACGGTGGCTCACACCTGTAATCCCAACACTGTGGTGGGAGGCTGAGGCAGGCGGATCACGAGGTCAGAAGATCGAGACCATCCTCACTAACACAGTGAAACCCCTGGTGGACTCTACCAAAAATACAAAAATTAGCCGGGTGTGGTGGTGGGCGCCTGTAGTCCCAGCTACCTGGGAGGCTGAGACAGGAGAATGGCATGAACCCGGGAGGCGGAGCTTGCAGTGAGCTGAGACTGCGCCACTGCACTCCAGCCTGGGCGACAGAGCGAGACTCTGTCTCAAAAAAACAAAACAAAACAAAACAAAAAAACACTTGAGCTGAGCGGCCAGGATTGGAGTCCTGACTCTGCCCTCTCTGGATGAACTTGGAGAAGCAACTTGACCTCTTCAAGTCTCAGTTTTCTCATCTGTAAAATACACAGTGAGGCTTAAAATGGGAGTAATGGGCTGGGCATAGTGCTTGCCGCCTGTAATCCCAGCACTTTGGGAGGCCAAGGCAGGAGGATCACTTGAGGCGAGGAGTTCAAGACCAGCCTGGGCAACATAGTGAGACCCTCCTATGTCTACAAAAACTTTCTTTGTAAATTAGCCACGTGTGGTGGAGTGTTCCTGTAGTCTCAGCTACTTGGGAGGCTGAGGTGGGAGGATCTCTTGAGCCCAGGAGTTCAAGGTTGCAGTGAGCTATGATTGTGCTGCTGCACTCTAGCCTGGGTAACAGAGAAAGACCCTCTTTAAAAAAAAAGGCCGGGCGCGGTGGCTCAAGCCTGTAATCCCAGAACTTTGGGAGGCCGAGACGGGCAGATCATGAGGTCAGGAGATCGAGACCATCCTGGCTAACACAGTGAAACCTCGTCTCTACTAAAAAATACAAAAAACTAGCCGGGCGAGGTGGCGGGCGCCTGTAGTCCCAGCTACTCGGGAGGCTGAGGCAGGAGAATGGTGTAAACCCGGGAGGTGGAGCTTGCAGTGAGCCGAGATGGTGCCACTGCACTCCAGCCTGGGTGACAGAGTGAGACTCCGTCTCAAAAAAAAAAAAAAAAAATTGCGGGGTGAGCTTGAGAAGGCAGAGCATTAGGAAAAATAACGAATGCATGCTGGGCTTAATATTATGTGTTGGGCTGATAGGTGCAGCAAGCCACCATGGCCCACGTTTACCTGTGTAACAAACCTGCACATCCTGCATAGGTACCCTGGACGTATAAATACAATACAATTTTGAAATGCAGTAATGTTAGTAAATGGCTTAGTGGCACGCTTGGCCTTGGCTGAGAGCCTTCAGTAAATGGTCCCAACAAAGCCAGGGGCTTCTGCAAAGGCGGGGCGTGAGAAGAGGCTCAGATAGGGGTGCTGGGAGGGAACTAGTTTTTTTTTTTTCCTTTGGTGAGGGTAAACCAATTTACCAGAAGAAAATCATCCATGCCAACGACATTAACCCTGTCCCAAACACCAAGTGCTAGGATGCCAAAGAGAAAAAAAAAAAAAAAAAAGAGAGAGAGAGGGCTGAAGATGAGGTTTGACAAAATTAGGAGGCAAAAACTTAAACCCACTTGGGCTCCTTCTGCTCAAATCCCTTCAGAATAAAAAATGGGGGCAGCTTGTCTGTTTGCCCAGGACTGATGTTGATCATTTCTTCTGGCTCTGGAAGTAGAACCAGGGGTAAGGAGAACATAACATTTGGATAGGAGAGAAAGTTGGCTTCTCTCATTAACCAGGATGCCACCACTGCAAGAAGAAGGGTAATGGGCTTGCCAGCCGCTCCCCATTCCCAGCCATCGCTGCATTGGATGGTGGTGTCATTGCTCCTGCCGCGGTAAGTCTTGTGGGTTGGATCTGATTCCCCAAATCACTCATCAGCACCACAGAGCTGCTCCCTGCCCTCTCCAAGCAGCATCAACACCCATGGACTCACCAGGACCCCTGCTCACTCAGGCTGTCTTAGGAGCTGGTGGTGTGACTTTACCTTCCAAATAACCATTGACAGCACTCTGACATTCCCAAGTGCTCTCCACTGCTCTCTAGATCTTAGCCAGAATCACCCAACAACTAGCTGGGCCCCCAGCACCTGCAAATCTCTGTCTCCAAGCCATTCATCCACGTCTTCTGTCACTCGCCAGTAGAGGCATTCCCCAGCCTCAGCTGCAGCAACGCCCAGGAGAAACCACCTACTCACACGAGTGGCCTGCGTCAGCTCACAGACCTATGACTAGCCCAAGTCTCCAAGTCATTGGCCAATGCTGCTCACGTGCGTGTGTGCTACATAACTTTCTCATCAGCTCCCACTTGCCCACAGGTGCCACCCGCTGAAATCCTAACTTCTATGGTCATAGTATTAAGAAATGAGGCCTTGGCTGGGCACAGTGGCTCAAGCCTGTAATCCCAGCACTTTGGGAGGCCGAGACGGGCGGATCATGAGGTCAGGAGATCCAGACCATCCTGCCTAACACGGTGAAACCCCGTCTCTACTAAAAAATACAAAAAACTAGCCAGGCGAGGTGGCGGGCGCCTGTAGTGCCAGCTACTTGGGAGGCTGAGGCAGGAGAACGGCGTAAACCCGGGAGGCGCAGCTTGCAGTGAGCTGAGATGCGGCCACTGCACTCCAGCCTGGGCAACAGAGCGAGACTCCGTCTCAAGAAAAAAAAAAAAAGAAATGAAGCCTTTGGGAAGCGAGTAGATTATGAGGGTAGAACCCTCATGAATGGAATTAGTGCCCTTATAAAACAGGCCCAAGGGAGCTTGTTTGCTCCTTCCACACACAAGGATACAGTGAGAAGGTACCATCTATAAGGAACAGACCAGGCACTGCATCTGCCAGCACCTTGATCTTGCACTTCCAGCCTCCAGAACTGTGAGTAATAAATGTTGTTTACAAGCCCCCAGTCTAGAGTAAGCCACAGGGACTACGGCACCCCCAAAGTTCGTGTGTGCCCTATTTGGAAATAGTTCTCCCCCATGTATGTCTCTTCTATTTGGAAATACTCTATTTCCAAAGTAATTTGGAAGTTGCTTTGCACATGGAACTATAATAGTTAAGCTAAAATGAGGTCATACTTATTAGCATGGACCCTAAACCCAGTGACTTGTTTCCTTATAAGAAGAGGAAAGAGACCCAAGCACGGTGGCCTGCACCTGTAATCCCAGCTACTTGGGAGGCTGAGGCAGGAGGATCACTTAAGCCTGGGAGTTCTAGACCAGCCTGGGCAACACAGCTAGACACTGTCTTTTAGAGAAAAAAAAAAGGAGAGGACATACAGACACACACACGGTCATGTGAAGACGGAGGCAGAGATTGAAGTGGTGCAACTACAAGCCAAGCAATGCCAAGGATTGTGTGTGCTACTGTTAGAGTAGGCAGCCAGGCAGCCATGAGCAAGAAAGGAGAGGAATGCCAGGCAGCCATCAGGTGAAGTCAGGTAGTTGTTAAAACTGTCTCTCTAAAATAATAATTGGTTGCAGCTGGTGCCAGGGAAAGGCCATCTCCCAACAGATAGAAAACACCTGAAGTGATGAGCCGCTTCCCGATGAGACCTCAGGGGTTGCGTGATTGGGCTCAAGCACGCACACTAAGAGGCAAAACGGCGGAGTGTAACTGGCATATGACCTTCCTCTAGGAACACTCAGCTGGTAAGGGAAAAGCATCTCAAATGATCAGGTGCATGACTTCTGTAAATACACCCTGCATGCGGCCTCTCCCAAATGGGGCCGGCCACTGCGCATGCGCACGACCTGCCCTGAGGAAAAATGGAGAGACATAAAACCCTGTAACATGCCAACATATAAAACCCCAAATTGCCGGGCGCGGTGGCTCAAGCCTGTAATCCCAGCACTTTGGGAGGCCGAGACGGGCGGATCACGAGGTCAGGAGATCGAGACCATCCTGGCTAATACGCTGAAACCCCGTCTCTACTAAAAAAATACAAAAAAACTAGCCGGGCGACGAGGCGGGCGCCTGTAGTCCCAGCTACTCGGGAGGCTGAGACAGGAGAATGGCGTGAACCCGGGAGGCGGAGCTTGCAGTGAGCTGAGAGCCGGCCACAGCACTCCAGCCTGGGCGGCAGAGCAAGACTCCGTCTCAAAAAAAAAAAAAAAAAAAAAAAAAAAAAAAAAAAAAAAACCCAAATCAAAGGTCAAGCGGTGCACTTGGAGCTCTCACATCACCCACTTGGCCATCTTCCAAGTGTACTGCCTTTCGTTCCTGCTCTAAAACGTGTTAATAAACTTTTGCTCCTTCTCTAAAACTTGCCTGTGTCTCTCACTCTGCCTTATGCCTGCTGGTGGAATTATTTCCTCCGAGGAGGCAAGAATCAAGTTGCTTCAGACTTGTATGGATTTGCTACTGCTAAGGAGACAGGAGTTGAGAAATTATTTAGGCAGACAGGGGTAAGGAAGTCCTTGGTAAGGTTTTCCTTTTAATGAAAAGTAGCCCCCAAATCATTTTCTTTTCTAGCAAGGAGCAGCCGGTAAAATCGAGCTGTAGACATAGTCAAGGGAGCTGGAAGCTTACACGGGTGAATGCTGGCGGCTGTGCCCATAAGAAAAGGCTACCTGGTGTAGGTACATTCAAAATGGCGGCTCCATGCTCCCTTCTCTTTGCCAGCCACGTGTACAGTAAGGAGACAATGTGGAGCCGCCCAAGTGGAAAGTCCATTTGCATAATAAGATTAGGGTGGAGTGGCCAGCCTTCCCCACGTGCTATGTAAATATCACACCTGCTCCAGCCAATCTGTGGGCCCTACCTAAATCAGACACCACCTCCTCAAGCTTGTCTATAAAATTTGGTGCACTCCGCCACAGGCCGGAATTCCCATTCAGGGGCCTCACCAGAGAGACAGAGAAAGCTGTTCTCCTTTCTCTTTCTTTTGTCTATTAAACCTCCATTCCTAAACTCACTCCTCCTGTGTGTCCGGGTCCTTAATCTTCTTGGAGAGAGACGACAAAACTTGGGTATTTACCCCAGTCAACGACGCTGCTTCACTAACACTACCAGAAGCTAGGAAGAGGCAAAGGAGTCTCCAATAGAACCTTAGGAGGGAACATGGCCCTATTGACACCTCGGTTTTGGATGTCTGGCCTCCAGAACAGAAAGAGAATGCATCCAGAATACATCCAGAACCGAGAGAGAACACATTTCTGTTGTTTAAGCCATCCAGTTTGCACCAATTTGTTAGGCAGCTCTAGGAAATGAATGCAGTGCCCTAGGGCTTCAGGAAACTCCACTGTCCTTCCAGTAATTGCCTGTTTTGTGCTTACATAAACTTGGATGGGTTTCTGTACCTTTCAACCAGGCTATTCCTTGGAGAGCTGTGAAATGAGAGAGTGGAACAGGCCTGGTGGTTCCTAACCCTCGCTGCTCATCACAGTCATGTGCCAAGCTTTAAAAATTACCAGTGCTCAGCTGGGCATGGTGGCTCATGCCTGTAATCCCAGCACTTTGGGAGGCTGAGGCAGGCAGATCACCTGAGCTCAGGAGTTCAAGACCAGCCTAGTCAACATGGCGAAACACTGTCTCTACTAAAAATACAAAAATTAGCCAGGCATGAGGCCAGGCCCGGTGGCTCATGCCTGTAATCCCAGCACTTTGGGAGGCCGAGGCGGGTAGATCACGAGGTCAGGAGATCGAGACCATCCTGGCTAACACGGTGAAAGCCTGTCTCTACTAAAAATACAAAAATAAAAAGATAAATAAATAGCGGGCATGGTGGCGGGCGCCTGTGGTCCCAGCTGCTCGGGAGGCTGAGGCAGGAGAATGGCTTGAAACTGGGAGGCAGAACTTGCAGTGAGCCAAGATTGCGTCACGGCACTCCAGCCTGGGTGACAGAGGAAGACTCTGTCTCAAAAAAAAAAAAAAAAAAAAAAAAATTAGCCAGGCATGGTGGTGGTGCACACTTGTAATCCCAGCTACTCAGGAGGTTGAGGCAAGAATCACTTGAACCCAGGAGGTGGAATTTGCAGTGAGCCAAGATCTCACCACTGCTCTCCAGCCTGGGGACAGAGCAAGACTCTGTCTCAAAAAAAAAAAAAAATTACTAATGCTGAGAGAGCAAGTGAGGCAGGAGAATACAGTCTGGAGGCAGGGAACCTAGGGCCAACTTCCTAGAACTAAATCAAAAGAAAAACCCCAAATTTCCACACCTAAGTAACGAAAGGACTGGAGGCTACTCCCTTTGCAAACCCCCCTCCTTTTCTGTGTGGCAGATGAGAAATTGAAAGTATCTCTGATTGGTTGCAGAAAGCTACTGCAAAAGCTTTCTGCAACCAATCAGACTAATTGTGAGCCACTACTTCACTTACATTGGGTGTATGCCAAGTAACCAATGGAAAACCTCTAGAGGGTATTTAAACCTCAGAAAATTCTGTAATGTGGCTCTGGAGCCCCTATGCTCAGGCACACTCCCACCCTGTGGAATGTACTTTCATTTTCAATAAATCTCTGTTTTTGTTATTTCATTCTTTCCTCGCTTTTTTTTGGTGCATTTTGTCCAATTCTTTGTTAAAAACACCAAGAACCCGGACACCCCCCAGTAATACAGGGACTCCCTTTTGGGGCCTGTGGGAGCCCCCCAACCCCAAGCATGGAAATAAAGGAAAATCTTGAGTCCCCTCAAAGGAAATGCTAGGCACCTAGCTAGCCTTGAAAAGTCAATAAGCAACTTATCAGCAAGAAGGTGATAGTAGCCTAAAACAATAGCCAAGGAAGTTAGAATCTGGAGATGTTTTGTTCTCTATAGAATCTAAAGATAATCATCTTAACATATGTGTCTGAATTGTTTTTCAGAAACCCAGGGCCCTACCAAATGGATCCATTGGCATATAGACGTCAGATAAGGGAAGACTAAGGACTGCATTCTGACCATCTTTCCTTGTTCTACATGTCTTCCAGAGAGGCCTGGAGGGAGTCACACCTATGGGTCAAGGCTGCCATATTTTCTGCTGATCCCCAATTTTTATTATTTTTATTATTTATTTATTTATTTGAGGCAGAGTCTTGCTCTGTCACCCAAGCTGGAGTGCAGTGGCACAGTCTTGGCTCACTGCAACCTCCCTCTCCCGAATTCAAGTAATTCTTCTGCCTCAGCCTCCCGAGTGCTGGAAGTACAGGCAGGCACCACCACGCTCGGCTAATTTTTGTAATTTTAGAAGAGACTGGGGTCTCGCCATGTTGGCCAGGCTGGTCTTGAACTCTTGGCCTCAAGCAATCTGCCCACCTCGGCCTTCCAAGGTGCTCGGATTACACGCGTGAGCCACTGCGCCTGGCCTTGACCCCTGATTTTAAACAAAGCTTCTCTTCCTTAACCAATTGCAAATTAGAAAATCTTTCAATCTACCTATGACCTGTGAGCCCTAGCTTCAATGTATATAGCCCCTTTAGGCCAAAACCAATGTGTAATCTCAATGTATTGCTTTACAATTTTTTTTTTTTTTTTTTTTTTTTTGAGACGGAGTCTCGCTCTGTCGCCCAGGCTGGAGTGCAGTGCCCGGATCTCAGCTCACTGCAAGCTCCGCCTCCCGGGTTTACGCCATTCTCCCGCCTCAGCCTCCCGAGTAGCTGGGACTACAGGCGCCCGCCATCTCGCCCGGCTAGTTTTTTGTATTTTTTAGTAGAGACGAGGTTTCACCATGTTCGCCAGGATGGTCTCGATCTCCTGACCTCGTGATCTGCCCGTCTCGGCCTCCCAAAGTGCTGGGATTACAGGCTTGAGCCACCGCGCCCGGCCTGCTTTACAATTTTGCCTGTAACTTCTGCTTGACTGAAATTTATCTCTGCCTTTAAAAACCCCCACTGAAATCGCCATTGCAAAATTATAACAGACAGTGAAAGAGCTCTGACCTAATCAACTCCATCTTGCTTCTAACCTCCAAGCTGTCCTTGTTCATTCCTGGGCATAGGCTGAAGTAACTTTGGGAGGAACTTAGTTTATCATTTTAAAACAAAGACGGTAACAGCCCTTTTCCAAACAAACTCCCTTCTTGCCTGGGAACTAGACTGCATTTGTAGGTGATATGGTTAGGCTTTGTGTCCCCACTGAAAACTCATCTTGAATTATAATCCCCACGTGTCAAAGGAGAGACCAGGTGGAGGTGACTGAATCACGTGGGCAGTTTCCTCATGCTGTTCTGGTGATAGTGAGTGAGTTCCCATGAGACCTGATGGTTTTTTTTTTTTTTTTGAGATGGAGTCTCGCGCAGTCACCCAGGCTGGAGTGCTAGAGTGCAGTGGCGCGATATCCACTGACTGCAAGCTCCGCCTCCCGGGTTCAAGCCATTCACCTGCCTCAGCCTCCCGAGTAGCTGGGACTACAGGCGCCCGCCACTGCGCACGGCTCGTTTTTTGTATTTTTTTAGTACAGATGGGGTTTCACCATGTTAGCCAGGATGGTCTCGATCTCCTGACCTCGTGATCCGCCCGTCTTGGCCTCCCAAAGTGCTGGGATTACAGGCTTGAGCCACCGCGCCCGGCCGATCTGATGGTTTTATAAGGGTTGGGTAGTTCCTCCTGCGTTCATTCTCCTTCCTGCCACCTTGTGAAGAAAGTGCCTTGCTTCTCCTTCACTTTCCACCATGATTGTAAGTTTCCTGAGGCTTCCCCAGCCATGCCGAACTGTCAGTCAATGAAACCTCTTTCCTTTGTACCCAGTCTTGGGCAGTTCTTTATGGCAGTGTGAAAATGGACTTAACAAATTAACCGCAAGATTAGAAATTATGGTTTAGGAGTCATGCAGCTGGAGGCTACAAGATGCTGACCCTCCCCAAATTACTCCTGAAGATAACACCACCATTGTAAAACCTGAGATCAGTGCTTGAGATATTTTGCAGACCCTGCCCTTGATGGGTCAGCAGGCACAACCCAGATTGATGAACTAGCTCATCCGATCTTGTGGCCCCCACCCAAGAATTGACTCAATGCAAGAGGACAGCTTCGGTTCCCTATGATTTCATCTCCCACCCGACCAATCAGCACTCCATACTCACAGCCCCCCGACCGCCATCCACCCAATCATCTTTAAAAACTCTGATCCTGGAATGCTCAGGGAGACTGATTTGAGTAATAAGAAAACTCCAGTCTCCCTCACAGCCGGCTCTGCATGAATTACTCTTTATTGTAATTCCCCAGTCTTGATAAATCGGCTTTGTCTAGGCAGAGGGCAAGGTGAACCTGTTGGACAGTTACATTACCTATAAGCCATTGAGGAGGTCAGGCTTGGAGCATTAGCTGCCCAGTCCTCCTTGCTTGGAGCCTTGCAAATAAACTTCTTCCTTTTCACCACTGCAAAACCTCTGGGGAGATAGCTGGTCTTACTGTGCCAGGTGAGTAGACCCTAGTTGTATTAGTCCATATTCACGCTGCTGATAAAAACATACCCGAGACTCAGTAATTTATAAAGAAAAAGAGGTTTAATGGACTCACAGTTCCACGTGGCTGGGGAGGCCTTACAATCATGGCAGAAGAGCAAAAGGCACATCTTAGATGGCAGCAGGCAAAGAGAAAATGAGAACCAAGTGAAAGGGGAAACGCCTTATAAAACCATCAGATCTCGTGAGACTTATTCACTATCACGAGACCAGTATGGGGGAAACCACCCCCATGATTCAGTCATCGCCCACCAGGTCCGTCCCACAACACATCGGGATTATGGGAGCTACAATTCAAGATAAGATTTGGGTGGGGACACAGCCAAACCATATCACTAGTTGAGTTCTATTACAATGCCAGAGTCCAAAGCCAACAATGCCAGATGAATTGCATTGGGGTTTCTAGTGGGTGGTGAATAGACTTTGGTACTTTTCTCTCATTCCTTTGTTGTTTTATGTTTGACATTTTACTTTTTTTTGGTAACAGCTTTATTGCAATATGATTCACATATCATGCAGTTCATCTGTTCCAAGTGTATTTGCAGAGTTGTGCAACCATCACCAAATCCATTTTAGAACATTTTAATCACCCCCAAAAGAAACCCCATACCCACTAGCTGTCACTCTCTTTCAATTATGAGAGTCTATTCACTCATTCAGTCTTAGGGCCTGCACAGTTCTGGGCACCTAGTGATGCTCATGAAAGCTAGAGGATTCAGTTCTACTGTCATGGTGCACACTACCCTTACAACAAGACTGTGTCGAACACTCCTACACCTTGCCTTTGTTGTTTATGGGATATTCACAACAACCATGCGGGGGTAGTATTATTGGCCTCATTGTTCAAACAAGGAATCCCAGGCTCAGAGAAATTAAGTCATGAACTTTCACGAAGTTCACCTACCTGCTAAGACTGAATTAAAACCCAGATTGCTGCACCCTAATGACTAAAATAGTAGTTCTTATGTGAAAGTGTCTGAGAAGGTCTCAATCAATCTGGAGGTTTATTTTGCCAAATTCGAGGAGGCACCTGGGAAGAAGAGACACAGGCAGCAGTAGGACCCCTGGCATGTGCTTTTTCCTGCAGAGGATCTTAAGGACTTCAATATTTAAAGGGGAAAGAGAGGGCAGGAAGGGGAGGATTGCATTCTCTGGCCCTCAGTGAATCTGCATTTTACATAGGATAAAGGAAACGCGGAGTCCGGGTGGGCGAGGGTCGATGATTTCTAGTCTTGTCTTTGTACCCTACCTGTGAGGATAGGCTGTTAATTTACATTGACAGGGTGAGGGAGGCCCCTGGGAAGATAGCTGGCCTTCTATCTTGCAGCTATCTGTTTAGGAAAAAAAGAAAGGTAGTTTTGGCTAGGCGCGGTGACTCACGCCTGTAATCCAAGCACTTTGGGAGGCTGAGGTAGGTGGATCACGAGGTCAGGAGATCCAGACCATCCTGGCTAACATGGTGAAACCCCATCTCTAGTAAAAATACAAAAAATTAGCCAGACGTGGTGGCGGGCGCCTACAGGCTCCCAGTTACTCGGGAGGCTGAGGCAGGAGAATGGCATGAACCCAGGAGGCAGAGCTTGCAGTGAGCAGAGATCGTACCACTGTATTCCAGCCCGGGTGACATAGAGCGAGACTCCGTATCAAAAAAAAAAAAAAAGGCAGTTTTTTGTATGACTCATAGTTCCCAAGCTTAATCTTTCCTTTTGGTATAGTGAATTTGGGGTCCTGGGACTTTATTTTCCTTTCACAGGGCAATGTTACACGCCTCCCTGACCTAACTTCGGGGTACATTCAGCAACATTTGTACATCTATAGACGTTTTTGGTTGTCACTGTCAGAAGGGTTTGAACTAGAGCGACTCCATCTTGAATAGGGGCTGGGTAAAATGAGGCTGAGACCTACTGGGCTGCATGCCCAGGAAGTTAGGTATTCTAAGTCACAGGATGAGATAGGAGGTCGGCACAAGATACAGGTCACAAAGACCTTCCCGATAAAACAGCATCAGTAGAGAAGCCTGCCAAATCCCACCAAAACCAAGATAGCCATGAAAGTGACCTCTGGTCGTCCTCACTACTCATTATATGCTAATTATAATGTGTTAGCATGCAAAGAGGCACTCCCACCAGCGCCATGACAGTTTACAAATGCCATGGCAACGTCAGGAAGTTACCGTATATGGTCTAAAAAGGGGAGGAACCCTCAGTTCTGGGACTTGCCCACCCCTTTCCCAGAAAACTCATGAATCATCCACCCCTTGTTTAGCATATAATAAATAACTATAGTATAATCAATCAAGCAGCCCAAGCTGCCACTCTGCCTATGGAGTAGCCATTCTTTTATTCCTTTGCTTTTTTAATAAACTTGCTTTCACTTTCGGACTCACCCTAAATTCTTTCTTGCTCTTGGTCCAAGAACTTTGGGGTCTGGATCAGGATCGCTTTCTGGTAACATCACCAAAGCGGGGTAGTGGGCAGGTAGGTTGTGCTAATGGCCTGTAGTGGGTAGAGGCCAGGGATGAAACTTAACATCCCACAAGACACAACACAGAGCCCTGTACACCCAACAAAAAATGATCAACCCCAAAGGAAGATATTGACTTTTGGCAACCCCAAATGTCAATAGTTGAAGGTTGGGTAAACTCTAAGGCTCTTCATGCTGCACTTGTAGCTCAGTAATAACTGCCACTTATGGGCACCCACTGTGTGCTGGGCCCGGTCTCTTTCTACTAACTTGGGGGCTCCTTGAGAGTGGAGAACCGTTCTCTGTTCATCACTGCACATCTGGCACCTAGGTTCAGGGCTTCCTGCGGAACGGCCTCTTGGGACATACTTATTGAACTGACAGGATGGCAAAAACATTCAAGTCAAGGGCAGTGGTGGGTGCTTATCTGGCCTGTTGGAAAATGCCTTTGCAAAAATGATAACAGTGAGAAAATGAGGACAGTGAAGGGGATCTGATCTAACCAACCCCCATCTTGCCTTTAACCTTCAAACTGCCCTTAATCATTCCCAGGCTTAGGCCACGCTAGCTATGGGAGACATTTAGCTTATAGTTTAAATGATTATAACCCTTCCCCCCAACTAAACTGCCTTTGTAAAGCTAATAAAAGGCCCCCATGTTAGAAGAATGGGAGGAGGTTGAATTCTGCTAAGGCGTAGACATAAATGACTACAGCCATTATTCCAGAGGTCACAAGATTCGCAACTTCCCCAATTACTCCTGCAGATAACATCACAATTGCAGAACCTAAGATCAGCCTTTTGAGATATCTTTTTAGGTTTTGCATTTCTGGTGAATGATGATCTACCTGGACCTGCCACCCAGAAGTGGACTTAGCACCCTTGAGAACCATTTTCACACCCCTATGATTGCATCTCCAACCAATCAGCAGCACCCTTTCTGATATAGTTTGGATATGTGTCTCCACCCAAATCTCATATTGAAATGTAATCCCCAGTGTTGGAGGCGTGGCCTGATGAGAGGTGATTGGATCATAATGGAGGTTTCTCATGATGGTTTAGCACCATCCTCCTTGGTACTGTCCTCGTGATAGTGAGTGAGTTCTCATGAGATTTGGTCATTTAAAACTGTGTGGCACCTCCCCCCCACTCTCTTGCTCCTGCTCTGGGCATGTGACATGTCTGCTCCCTTGTCTTCCACCATGATTATGTTTCCTGAGGCCTTCCAGCAGCTGAGCCGACACCAGTATCGTGCTTCTGGTACAGCCTGCAGAACTGTGAGCCAACTAAACTTATTTTCTTTATAAATTACTTAGGTATTTCTTTATTTCTTTCTTTTTTTTATGAGTTGGAGTCTTGCTCTGTCACCCAGGCTGAAGTGCAGTGGTGTGATCTCACCTCACTGCAACCTCCACCTCCTGGGTTCAAGCCATTCTCCCACCTCAGCCTCCAGAGTAGCTGGGATTACAGGCACCTGCCACCACCCCTGGCTAATTTTCGTATTTTTAGTAGAGTTGGAGTTTCACCATGTTGGTCAGGCTGGTCTCAAACTCCTGACCTCAGGTGATCTGCCCGCCTCCCAAAGTGCTGGGATTACAGGTGTGAGCCACCGCGCCCAGCCTGGGACTAGTCTTCTGATGAGGGTAAGCCCTACAGAGGGCAACTGACCCAGCCTGATGGACAAGGGAAAATTCTTTGGAGAAGACGCCAAATAAGTCAGGCATTAATAACTACCAAATCTGGGGTGACTTCAAAGTTAGAGTTTGTACCCACTTCATCTGTTCCCAAGTAGGATCATAATGGTCATAATTGCTAATATTTACTGGACTCTCGAGGCCAAACATCAAGCTAAGCACTTAGTTTGCATCATCTCATTAATTTTTATGATATTTAATTTAATTTAATTATATGTTTTTTGACAGTGTCTCACTGTGTTGCCTAGGCTGGAGTGCAGTGGCATAATCTCAGCTCACTGCAACCTCCACCTCCCAAGTTCAAGTGATTCTCCAGCCTCAGCCTCCCGGCTAGCTGGGATGACAGGTGCCCGCCACCACACCCAGCTAATTTTTGTATTTTTAGTAGAGATGGGGTTTTGCCATGTTGGCCAGGCTGGCCTGAAACTCCTGACATTAAGTGAGCCATCCACCTCAGCCTCCCAAAGTGCTGGGATTACAGGCGTGAGCCACTGTGCTCGGCCTCTTTATGATATTGATACTCAATGAATTAGGTCCTCTTACTATTACTACCCAATTTTCAGAGGAGGAGAAATTGAGTCTCAGAGAAGTACAGTGACTTGCCCAAGGACAAGAAGGTGACCAGAATTCACTAGGACTTGAACCCAGGTTGGCCTGACTCGAAGTCATGTTTGACACATGCAGTCAGGGAGCACTGCATTGCAAGAATGAGACTCTGTCTTCCAGACCCAGGGGTACAGATGGGCCAGGCTGGGGGCCCCCAAGCATCTGCTTAGCACAAGGTGAAGTTGCAAATGGTTACCTGGGATGGCGACCAAGTTCTGCAGCTCCTGCTTCAAGTCCATGATGTCCTTGCAGAGCTGGATGTCATCCATCCTGGGGAAACAGAACACCACCAACAGCAGGTTACACCAGCAGAGCATCACACCCTGAGCATCACCCGGTTAACACAAAGAAGCGGATAAAGGTGGGTTATCTTTTGAAGAGACCATACATGCTCGTTGTAGAGGTTTTCCCTCAAAAGGAAAAAGCCAAACACTGCTCAATTTTCCCACCACCTGGAAATGATCAATCACTGTTTTTTGTTTGTTTGTTTGTTTGAGACAGAGTCTCGCTCTGTTGCCCAGGCTGGAATGCAGTGGCATGATCTCGGCTCACCGCAACCTCTGCCTTCCAGGTTCAAACGATTCTCCTGTCTCAGCCTCCCAAGTAGCTGGGATTATAGGTGCCTGCCACCATGCCCAGCTAATTTTTTTTGTATTTTTAGTAGTTTTTTTTTTTTTTTTTTTTTTTTTTTTTTGAGACGGAGTCTTGCTCTGTCGCCCAGGCTGGAGCGCAGTGGCCGGACCTTAGCTCACTGCAAGCTCCGCCTCCAGGGTTTACGCCATTCTCCTGCCTCAGCCTCCCGAGTAGCTGGGACTACAGGCACCTGCCACCTCGCCCGGCTAGTTTTTTTGTATTTTTTTTTTAGTAGAGACAGGGTTTCAGTAAACGGGGTTTTAGTAGAGACCGTGTTAGCCAGGTTGGTCTCGATCTCCTGACCTCGTGATCCGCCCGTCTCGGCCTCCCAAAGTGCTGGGATTACAGGTTTTAGTAGTATTTTTAGTAGAGACGGGGTTTCACCATGTTGGCCAGGCTGGTCTTGAACTCCTAGCCTCAAGTGATCTGCCCACCTCCGCCTCCCAAAGTGCTGAGATTACAGGCATGAGCCACCATGCCTGGCCATCAGCCACTGTTAATAACACCTCGATAGAGCTCCTTCCAGTCTTCATGTGCCTGGCTTTGGTTTGCTTGTATGAGTGGGTTCACGTGGCATACTCAGTTTTGTTTTTCAGCTAATGTTTACGTTTTTTAAACATTACAGAAATTGACAACATAGAGGAGAGTCTTCCTCTGTCCTTCAGAGAGAATCATTGTCAACAGTTTAGTATGTATTCCTCTGGATTTTTAAAAACATTGTTTTTCTCACGCCTGTAATCCCAGCACTTTGGGAGGCTGAGACGGGCAGATTACAAGGTCAGGAGATCGAGACCATCTTGGCTAACACGGTGAAACCCCATCTCTACTAAAAATACAAAAAAAACTAGCCGGGCGAGGTGGCGGGCGCCTGTAGTCCCAGCTACTTGGGAGGCTGAGGTGGGAGAATGGCGTGAACCCGGGAGGCAGAGCTTGCAGTGAGCCGAGATCCGGCCACTGCACTCCAGCCTGGGCGACAGAGCAAGACTCTGTCTCAAAAAAAAAAAAACAAAACAAACAAACAAAAAAAACATTATTTTTATTCTGCAAATGTTTAAATTTTTTTTTTTTTTTATTTTTGGAGATAGAGCGTCACTATGTTGCCCAGGATGGAGTGTAGTGGCGTGATCACAGCTTACTGCAAACTTGAACTCCTGGGCTCAAGGGGTCCTTCCACCTCTGCACAACCCCTCCCAACCCCCGCCCCATGCCAAGTAGCTGGGACTACAGGCTAATTTTTAAACAGTATTTTTTGTAGAGACAGGGACCTAGATATGTTGCCCAGGCTGGCCTTGGATTCCTGGCTTCAAGCAATCCTACCACCTCAGCCTCTCAAAGTGCTGGGATATAGGTATGACCTATTGCACCCAGCCTCCTCCAGATTTTAAAAAAATGCACATGCTTATAATATCATATATGACACCATTGTTATTGTACAAAAATTTTTTTGTAATTTGCTTTGTTCAATTTAATAATCTTTAATAGTCTTGAGCATCCTTCCTTATCGGTATATGCAAATCTCCATATTTTTAGTAGCTGCATAGTATACCATTATATTGATACACAGTGATGTCTTTTATTTTCATTTTTTAAATTTATCTTTATTTTATTTTTTTTAGACAGAGTCTCACTGTATCGCCCAGGCTGGAGTGCAGTGGTGCGATCTTGGCTTACCACAACTCCGCCTCCCAGGTTCAAGTGATTTTTCTGGCTTCAGCCTCCAGAGTAGCTGGGATTACAGGCATGAGCCACTGCACTCAACTGATAATACAGTGATCTATTTAACTATAATTTATTTAACTATTCCCCTATTCATAGACATCTGGGTTGTTTCCTAATACATTTCTAGGACAGATTCCTAGAAATGAAATTGCTGGGTCTAGTGACATGAACACTTACTTTGTAGTAGGAATTTCCAAATTGCCCTCCAGAGAGACTGGGCATGACATTCCCAACAGTATGGCGGCGGGGGAACAGTGGGTGCTGGCTCCTGTCGTCTCAGTAATTGGGTTGCTTTTGCAACCCAGTTTCACATTACACGTTATAGTTTTGCCTTACGCATTATGGTTTTTTGTGTGTGCTACAAAAATGAACTCGTCTTGCAATTACAATATTTGTAATGGCTGTCTGCAATTTCACAAATGAGATTCATCGGGATTGTGCTAATTACGCCCTCCTCTTGATTACTAAGGCTGGCTTTTCAGGTTTGAGCAATTTTGGCCACTGTAGGATGAACATCATTTCCTCTAAGGCCTTTTCTCCATGCTGGATTATTTGGGGTTTAGATTCTCAGAAGTGGAACCACTGTGTACAAAGGGTTTGATATTTCCATAGCTGTTGAGATCTATCTTCAAAGCACGCGATATATAGGTTCACATACTCCTGGTCTCAAGTGATCTTCCCACCTCAGCCTCCGAAGTAGCTGGCACTACAGCTGTGCAGCCACCATGCCCAGCTCATTTTTTTTTTTTAAGTTTTAAACTTCATAGAAATGGAGTCTTGCTGTTCACCAGGTTGGTCTTAAACTCTTGACCTCAAGTGATCCTCCCGTCTTGCCCTTCCAAAGTGCTGGCATTGCAGGCGTGAGCCACTGCACCTAGCCTGCACGTCTTTATTGAACATCTACTATGTTGGGCACTGTTGTCATCTCTGAGGCTTGCAGCAGCAAAGAAGACCAAGCCCTCACGAAGATGACATTTTGCTAGCAGAAACAGAAGCTAAACACAAATACAATATTTCAGATGTTATGAAGAAGACTGAAGCAGGTAAGGGATGTAGTGAGTCAGCTTGGAGCCAATAGCTTACTTTGCTCCTGACAACTATCCTAGGAAAAGCCAGAGGACAGAAATCATATTTTCATTTTACTCATGCGGAAACAGGTAAAGAGGCTCAACTGAGTACACACAGCTCATAGGGGCAGGACAGAAATCGACCTTTCAGAGTCTGAGTCCACTGATCTTTCTGCCTCATTCCTCAGCGTCTCCATCAAGGGCTGGGGCTGCTGACTCCTTTCGGCAGTGCCATCTGTAGACCGGCATGGGGCCCTGTCTTAGTCTGTTGAGTATTGCTATCAAGGAATGCCTGTGGCTGAGTACTTTATAAAGACAAGAGGTTTATTTGGCTCACGAATCTGCTGGCTGGAAGGTGGGACATCTGGCGTGGGCCTCAGGCTGGCTACACTCATAGAAGGCGAAAGGGAGCTCATGTGTGCAGAGGTCACAGAGCAAGAGGGGAAGCAAGAGAGAGCGGGAGGTGCCAGGCTTTTTTTAACAACCAGCTGTCCAGGAACTAAAAGAGCAAGAACTCACTCACTCCCACCTCCCAGGGAGAGCTTAATCTGTTCATGTGAGATCCACCCCCATGACCCAAACACCTCCTACTGGGCCCTATGATAGAGTTTGGATCTGTGTCCCCGCCCAAATCGTAATCCCCAGTGTTGGAGGAGGGGCCTGGGGGGAGGTGATTGGATCATGGGGACGGATATCTCCCTTGCTGTTCTCGTGATAGTGAGTTCTCACGAGATCTGGTTGTTTAAGTGTGTGTAGCACCTCCCGCTTTGCTCTCTTTCTCCTCCAGCCGTGTAAGACTTCCCTGCTTCCCCTTCGCCTTCCACCGTGATTGTAAGTTTCCTGAGACTTCCCCAGCCACGCTTCCTGTACAGCCAGTGGAACTGCAAGTCAATTAAACTTCTTTTCTGTATAAATTACCCGATCTCAGGTAGTTTGAAAAATTTTTTCCTTAAAATAGAGATAAAGTTACACCATGTTGTCCAAGCTGGTTGCCAACTCCTTGAGTCAAGCAATCCACCCACTTCAGCCTCCCAAAGTGCTGGGATTACAGGCGTGAGCCACCGCGCCTGGCCTCAGGTAGTTCTTTATAGAAATGCGAGAACAGACTAATTTCAACATGAGATTTGGAGGGGACAAACATACAAACCACTGCAGGACCCCTTGCCTTTTGCCACTCAAGAACAACTCATGCTGTCCATTCTAATCTCAGCATCCTAGTTTCAGGACAAGAGGCAGGAATGCCTTGCTTCAGCCTGCATCTCTTGTTGCCAGAGGCACGCCAAGCATTTTTCAAGCCCTGCCCTGGAATGTGCTAGCAGGTGACAGCTGCCTCAAATGAGTGTGGACTTGCCGGGAGGGCACAGACTGTTCCCGTGGGTTTCTATCAGCGATCGTTCAACTGGAGGGACTCCGGATGCTTTTGCAGAGATCAGGCTACATCAGGGCAATCTTGGTCCCCAGGAACATTTGGCAATGCCTGGAGACATATTTGGTTATTATAATTGAGTGTGTGCTGGGGAGGGGTGTGATTGCTATTGGCATCTAGTGGGTAGAGACCAGGGACACTGCTAAACATCCTACTGTGCACAGAACAGCTCCCACAACAGACAGCAAGCCAGCCACCATGTCAATCACACGGAAGTTGAGGAATCTTGGATTCTAACCACAGAATTATCAAATTATTGATAATTTTTGAGAGCTAAGAGAGGAGAAGATGGAGAAAGGACAAAAGGAGAGACAGGTAGTGATTAGGAGGCAGAGTTTTGGCACCGAACAACTCTGGCTCAAAGGGGCCATGGTGCAGTGACTTCCTTCTCTGCCTCACTTACCTAACTCATTTTTAATTATTTATTTATCTTTTTTTTTTTTTTTTTGAGACGGAGTCTCGCTCTGTCGCCCAGGCTGGAGTGCAGTGGCCGGATCTCAGCTCACTGCCAGCTCCGCCTCCCGGGTTTATGCCATTCTCTTGCCTCAGCCTCTGGAGTAGCTGGGACTACAGGTGCCCGCCACCTCACTCGGCTAGTTTTTTGTATTTTTTAGTAGAGATGGGTTTCACCGTGTTAGCCAGGATGGTCTCGATCTCCTGACCTCATGATCCGCCCATCTCGGCCTTATTTATTTATTTATTTTTTGAAACAGAGTTTTGCTCTTGTTGCCTAGGCTGGAGTGCAATGGCACAATCTTGGCTCATTGCAACCTCTGCCTCCCAGGTTCAAGTGATTATCCTGCCTAAGCCTTCCAAGTAGCTGAGATTACAGGCATGCACCACCAGGCCCAGCTAATTTATTTGTTTATTTTTTTGGACGGGATTTCACCATGTTGGTCAGGCTGGTCTCGAACTCCTGACCGCAGGTGATCCACCCGCCTCAGCCTTCCAAAGTGCTGGGATGACAGGCGTAAGCCATCGCACCTGGCCATCATGTTTTAAATAGGAATTATGGCAGTACTATTTGCTGGGTTTATTACGCACGTCAAGCGTTGAGCACAGTGCCTGGGACCTACACAGTCAAATGCCCAGATAAATGCCATCTACTATTATTATGTTGTTTAGAGATAGGGTCTAGCTCTATCACCCAGGCTGGAGTTCAGCAGTGCAATCATAGCTCACTGCAGCTTCAAACTCCAGGGCTCAAAGGATTTGCCTGCCTCAGCCTTCCAAGTAGCTAGGACTTCAGGCATATGCCCCTACACTCAGCTAATTTTTAAATTTTTTGTAAAGACAGACTCTTGCTATGTTGGCCAAGATGGTCTTGAACTTCTAGCCTCAAGTGATCCTCCCACCTCAGCCTCCCAAAGCACTGGGATTATAGGTATGAGGCACCACCCTTGGCCTTTACTATTATTATCATTAGCTGTGAGAAAGAAGCAGAGAATGGCTGGGTGCAGTGGCTCACACCTGTAATTCTAGCACTTTGGGAGGCCGAGATGGAAGGATCACTTGAAGTCAGGAGTTCAAGACCAGCCTGACCAACATGGTGGAACCCTTTCTCTACTAAAAATATAAAAATTAGCCAGGCGTGGTGGCGCATGCCTGTAATCCCCAGTTCTCAGGAGGCTGAGGCAGCACAATTGCTTGAACCTGGGAGGCAGAGGTTGCAGTGAGCCAAGATCATGCCACTGCACTCCAGCCTGGGCAACAGAGTGAGACTTCATCTAAAAAAAAAAAAAAAAAAAAAAAGACCAGGCGTGGTGGCTCACACGCCTATAATCCCAGCACTTTGGGAGGCCGAGGCATCCAGGTCACAAGGTCAAGAGATCAAGACCATCCTGGTCAACTTGGTGAAATCCCGTCTCTACTAAAAATACAAAACTTAGCTGGGCGTGGTTGGTAGTGGGCGCCTGTAATCCCAGCTACTCAGGAGGCTGAGGCAGGAGAATACTTGAACCTGGGAGTCAGAGGTTGCAGTGAGCCGAGATTGTGCCACTGCACTCCAGCCCGGCGACAGAGCGAGACTCCATCTCAAAAAACAAAAAAAAAGAAGCAGAGAAAAAAGAAAAGAGAAAATGATGTAGAAGAAGCACTATTTCTGAGGAATGGAGCTAACATGTAAAACCTTTTTAAAAATAACTTTCAGTGCTTATACTCTTCTTTGTAAAAGTTTTTATTTTATTTTATTTTATTTTATTTTATTTTATTTTATTTTATTTTGAGATGGAGTCTAGCTGTACTCCCATGCTGTAGTACAGTGGCACAATCTCAGCTCACTGCAATCTCTGCCTCCTAGGCTCAAGCCATCCTCCCTCCTCAGCCTCCAGAGTAGCTCGGACTACAGGGAGGCGCCACTACGCCCGGATAATTTTTTGTATTTTTGGTAGAGATGGGGTTTTGCCATGTTGCCCAGGTTGGTCTCAAACTCCTGGGCTCAAGTGATCCACCCACCTCACCCTCCCAAAGTGCTGGGATTACGGGCATGAGCCACTATGCCTGGCCAATAAAAGTTTGTAAATGGCATTTTTATCTGATTGTAGAGTGGATCCCTAATCATTGTAGAAATTTTGGAAAATACAAACAAGTACAAAGAAGGAAGCTAAACGTATGCAAAACCTTGACCTACATGTAGCAGAGGCCACCTCTACTCCGGGGGTTCTGGTGTAATTTCACAGCTGTCTTTTTCCTCCATGTAACGTAAGGGTGGCGGGCTTGCCCAGGGGCCTCTTCCCTGGTCCTCTGTCCATCTCTAGGCTGCCCTTAGCATGTGATTGGATCCTCCCAAGAGATCCAAGCCCACAAACATTGACAAGCGAGGTGGAATTCTACAGAATTGCTCACGGGAGTCACGCTGTCCCTCAGTGTCCCTATGCAATAGCTCTGTTTTCCTCATGCCTCATCTCTTCTCTCTCTCTCTCTCCCTCCTCCACACACCTCCCATCAAAGGAGGACCATCAGATCCTAAATCAAGCTTGTCCAAATCTGACCCGGGATGGCTTCTGAAGGCGACCCAACACAAATTTGTAAACTTTCTTAAAACATGAGATTGTTTTGTGTGATTTTTTTTTTAAAGTTCATCAGCTATTGTTACTGTAAGTGTATTTTATGTGTGGCCCAAGATAATTCTTCCAATGTGGCCCAGGGAAGACAAAAGATTGGACACCCCTGTCCTAAATCATTCAGCTCTGTTCTTCAACTTATAAACCCCAGTTGGCAAAACCAAAAGCTTCATGGTCCTTTGAACATGAAAGAAGAAAGAAGCTTGTCCCCCCGCCCCAAGCTGTCCATCAGAGTTAGGTGTCCATTCACGTAACTAAAAATCAAATCTTTTTCTGGAATATGGAAGAATGGGTTCTGCCATTAAGGCAAACAAGAAGTCAGCATTTACGGAGCCTTTACTATGCAAATGCTCAGCACTTTCTGTGCATAAACTCTAGACCCTCACAGCAGTCCAGGAAGAGAAGCAAGAGAAACATTGTTTTGAGCTCCATTTTGCAGATGAGTACATGGAGGTTAAGCACCACACCCAGTGTTCTGTACTGGTAAGTGGCCTTCTAGATTCAGCCCTAGCTCCTGCTCTTGACAGTTTCACCGTGGTGTCTCCTCTCCATGTGGCTACATGAGTTGCAGCTGGCATGATCCGTTGCAGACCTTCCCCTCCCCCTTTCTCCCAGAGCTCTGATTTGTCCAGGAGGCAACCTGCCCAGCCTTGATGGAAGCCAGCCACAGAATCCCATTTGCTTTGGCCAGACACGCACTTTTCCAGGTTCTCTTGCAACTAGAGGTAGCTATGACATCTACTCTGGGCCAATGCAATATAAGAGCACAACTTTAAGCAACCATTACCATAGTCACATATCTGTCATAGTGACATATATGTACCATAATGACATATAGTGACATATATAAGGAAGCTACTGGGGGGTTTAGTTACACATCGTTTGGCTGCTTGACTTTTAGCTATATAAGTTTTAAGACCAGCTAGAAGTAAGTGGTTAAAAGCAAGCAAGGCAAGTTAAGTTTGGTGGGCTTAGAGAAAGCCCTTAAGAGAAAGTCTGCTTGGGCAGGCTCCTGGGAAGGATAATTAGGGCCTTGGGTTCTCCCCCGTCCTGGTCCTAAGCTCCTACAGCCACTCACATGAGGATGGTGAAACTGAATGCTAACCTGATTAAGCCCACCAAACTTAGCTTGCCTTGCTTGCTTTTAACCACTTACTTCTAGCTGATCTTAAAACGTACATAGCTAAAAGTCAAGCAGCCAAACGATACATACCTAACCCCCCCCACTGGCTTCCTTATATATGTCACTGTATGTCATTATGGTACATGTATGTCATATGTCACATGTATGTCACTGTGACACATATGTAACTATGGTAATGGTTGCTTAAAGTTGTTTTTCAGGACTATGAGGGCAGCTCTTGTCCAGTTCGAACCCGTTGAGATCAATGACCCTTCAAATGAACCTCTGCAAATGCTGGAGAAGTGACCTTTTGACGTCAGAGGGCCCAAAAACTCCCTGAGATCATGGTAATGCTGCCATTTTCTAAACACGCATCCTATGAAGAGCCAGGAGCTTGGCTATGTATGTGCAGATTGCCAATGACCTCACTTCCCCTGCCTGCAGTCACCTTTCCCCACACTTTAGAACACCCTGCTCCTTTATTCCATAAAGACCCCTAAATTCCATCTTCAAGGAGTCAAGTATGAGACCTTTTCTCCTGCCTCCTTGCTTGGCTGCATTGGTGTGAATAAATTCTTTTCTTTTGCCAGATCCATCATAACAGCGATTGGCTTACTACGCATGGGCAGAATGGGACAGGTTCGCTGTCTATGGCAGAAGGGAGGAGAGGAAACCCTTGATAGCATCCTGGGGCCACCCTATTGACCCTTGGGCCACCTGCATTTGGATTGCTTATCAAGTCAATTTTTTTTTTTGAGACAGAGTCTAGCTCTGTCGCCCAGGCTGGAGTGCAGTGGCATGATCTCGGCTCACTGCAACCTCTGTCTCACGGGTTCAAGCAATTCTCTGCCTCAGCCTCCCGAGTAGCTGGGATTACAGGCATCCGCCACCATGCCCAACTAATTTTTGTATTTTTAGGAGAGACGGGGTTTCACCATCTTGGCCAGGCTGGTCTTGAATTCCTGACCTTGTGATCCACCCGCCTCAGCCTCCCAAAGTGTTGGGATTACAGATGTGAGCCACTACGCCCAGCCTCAAGTAAATATTAAATGTCCTTATGACTTAAGTAGTGTGAACAACTGACTTGGTTTGCCTGGGGCTGTCTCAGTTTCTGCACTGCAATTTCCAGATCCTTGGAAACCTCTCAGTCCCGGGCAAACAGAGACAGCTGGTCATCCAAGATTTAAGACACTAGTCAACGAATGCTCTGTTACTTGGAGCTGAAGACATTTTCACAGATACATGTATGTGGATAGATGCATTTTTAATGCGTATTGGATCAAGACATACCTACAGCTGTCCCGCTCATTGCAAGCATGACATCGTGATGATTTTCCAATGCCATTAAATCATATTGTTCAAAAGACATGTGAATAGTTCATGCAAAGTGCTTTAAAAGCATAGCTGGAACTGTGAATAAGCCACATTAGTCCAGGTCTCTGTACCGTTAGGGCTGAACCTGGAAATCAAACTCTGCTGCTGCCGGCGCGTTCTAAAGAGAGATGTTATCTTCAGTAACCTGATGAACGTTCAGAAGGAAAAGAAACCCAACCCGTGTCATTCAGCATCTTGGCCTTTCACGCTGGGACGATAGGGGAAAGTGGGTCATTTTTCATCAGTGTTGGGTGGGGAGAGGTGATCAGGCCCTGCTGGAATAACAGAGCTGCTGCTTTACCAAACTTTTGTGAAAACGACACGAAACGGAGGCTTCAGCTTGAGTGGCAGCCTAATGGAAACCCAGCAGAGACGACGACAAAAGCAGAGGCAGGCTTCCAGAGGCAAGGATTGACTTTTAAAAATAGTCTTTATTGTCTCCTTTTAAAAATAAGTTACGGAGGCTGTGGGCGTCTTAAGACAGGTGAGAAAAAGAAGTAATGTCTGGGCCGGGCACGGTGGTTCACGCCTGTAATCCCAGCACTTTGGGAGGCTGAGGAGAGCGGATCACGAGGTAAGAAATCGAGACCATCCTGGCCAATATGGTGAAACCCCGTCTTCTACTAAAAATACAAAAATTAGCTGAGCTTGGTGGCATGTGCTTGTAGTCCCAGCTACTCGGGAAGCTGAGGCAGGAGAATCGCTTAAACCTGGGAGGCAGAGGTTGCAGTGAGCCAAGATTGCACCACTGCACTCCAGTCTGGCAACAGAGAGAGACTCTGTCTCAATAAATAAATAAATAAATAAATAAATAAATAAATAAATAAAGAGGGGTTTAGATGAGCCCTCGAGCCCCATTCTGTGAGCACAAAGAGGATGCAACCCGCTTTAGACCCAGCCAGATCTCACTGTAGATCTCAGTACCCCCAATGACTGGCTATGACCTCCTTTACTGCTCTCAGCCTCAGTGCTGTCACTGTTGAAAAGGGATTACACCTTTGTCTTGGGGTTGTATGAGAATTAAACAGGCTTGTGTGTGTGGTGCTGGTAGCCCACGGTTTCGCACAGGCAGCATGGGTGTGTAGGAACAGCCACTTTCATCCACCCCTCCACCCTAGGTAAGAAGTTAGCTCCCAGAGACTCTCCTGGACTCTCCTAGCCAACATTTCTGTGCAAAACGTGTATCTCACCATCACATGCTATTTCTCTCCTCCCCTTTCCTCCCCTCCCCTTCCCCTGTCTTGTCTTGTCTTTTCTTTTTTGAGATGGAGTTTCACTCTTTTCACCCAGGCTGGAGTGCAATGGTGGGATCTCGGCTCACTGCAACCTCCACCTCCCAGGTTCAAGCGATTCTCCTGCCTCAGCCTCCCAACTAACTGGCATAACAGGCATATGCCACCAAGCCCAGCAAATGTTTGTATTTTAGTAGAGATGGGATTTCACTATGTTGGCCAGGCTGGTCTCGAACTCCTGACCTCAGGTGATCCACCTACCTCAGCTGCCCAAAGTGCTGGGATTACAGGCATGAACCACCACACCCAGCCAGCATGTGCTATTTCAATCTCCTCGAGTCAAATGGTTCCAAGATGATAAACATGTGCATTGGTTCAGCTTTCGTGGGATTCATGAGCTTAAACGCTATCCCTGGGGAAGGATAAGTGTTGAGAAGTCTCCAGGGAGCCCCTGCCTCAGCCATTTCTCAGCATCTTGCTGGGGACCAAGGGACCAGAGAGGTGCCTCCCAGTGGGCTTGGGTGACATACATAGGAAGGGAATGTCCTCATGTTTCACCCTGGAAGGTTAATATGCCTGTTTTCTCTCCGTGGCTGTTTTAATGGTCTGTGGATGAACATCCATCTGTCACACTGGCCTCTCCTTTGATTGCAATCAGATACTCGTTCCCAAACAAATGTCACCTTCTTCAAGACCCTTGTTCCCACTGTTCCCAAACAAATGTCAACTTCCTCAAGCGCCGTTTATTCTTCTCTCTTCCAAGGGCTTTCTAGACTGCCTTCGTTTTGATTTTTCTTACAATAACAACTACTAATACTGCTCTTTTGTGTATGTATCATATAAAAAAATTACGGACAGGCACAGTGGCTCATGCCTGTAATCCCAGCACTTTGAGGATGAGATGGGAGGATCGATAGAGCCCAGGAGTTCGAGATCAGCCTAGGGAACATAGCAAGACCCTGTCTCTACACAATCAAAAAGTTAGCTATGCCTAGTGGCATGTGCCTGTGGTTCCAGCTACCAGGGAGGCTGAGGTGGGAGGATCACTTGAGCCCAGGAGGTTGAGCTCCTGGGTGAGCCATGATCACGCCGCTGTACTCCAACCTGGGAGCCAAGGATTGACTTCTAAAAATAGTCAATTTTCTTGACGTGGGTGACCAGCTGTCTGCCTTGACAGAGTGAAACCCTGTCTCAAAACAAACAAAAAACACACACCAGTATTGCTTAGTTACTTTTGTTTTAGACCTAAAAGAATACTTGGTCCTTTTATTGTTTTTTCTGTTTTAGAGGCAGGGTCTTACTATATTGCCCAGGCTGGCTTGAACTCCTGGGCTTAAGGAATTCTCCTGCTTCAGTCTCCCAAGTAGCTGGGAACACAGGCATATACCACCACACCCAGTTTGGTCTATTTAAAAAATTAAACAACTATTACGTAAATATGGTCTCACTATAAAAACATCAAACAATACAGAAGTATAATTGCTAGCACTTATTGAATGCTTTCATATGATTGGTGTCATTCTCTGGATTAAGCATTTTACACAAATCATCTCAGTGAACTCTTGCAGCAACTCTTACGAGGTAAGGACTATTATTATTCTCTCTTAGACAGGATAAAGAACTTGTTCAACGTCACAGAGTAAGTGATAGGAACTTGGACCCGTGCAGTCTGATCTCAGAACCCATGCTCTCGGCTGGGACTGTGACCGCTCCAGACAGTGACTAGAGTTCAATGAAGACAGAGATCAGGATAGTCTGGGAGAAGGCTGCTCAAATCGAGGTGCACCTTACAGGGGGCGCACGACTTGCAGGGGTCAAGAAGAGATTCCAGGCACTCAGAGAGAGGAGGGAGCTGAGACAAATATTAGGAATGGGTGTGGTATGCCAGGGTAGGTGACAGTGAGGAGTTTGCCCAATTAGGACATATCAGGGACATATATGTCTGGGTTGTAAAGAACCTTAACATGGGAGCCATCTTAGGTTCTAGAGTGAGAGCATGGCATGGAGATGTGTCTATGAAACCCAGTTTGGAAGACATGGTGATCAGTATTTCCACACCAAGGACAGAGCACACTCTCCCTTTGAACTTCTGTCTAAGATGATCCAAGGAGTTCCTGGAAGATTCCTCATCAATCTTTAGCTGGGGTTGGCAAACTACAGCCCACGGTCAAAATCCGGCCCACTGCCTGTTTTGGTACAACTCATGAACTAAGAATAGTTTAATTTTCATTTTTAAATAGTTGGGGAAAATCAAAAGAGTAACATTTTCTGATATACGAAAATTATGTGAAATTTAAAGATCAGCGTCTGTAAATAACGTGCTATTGGAACAAAGTCACGTCCATTCATTTCGGCATTGTCTGTGGCTGCTTTTCACGACAGTGGCAGAGGTGAGTAATCATGACAGAGACTGTACACTGTGTAGAGCCTAAGCTATTTAGTACTTGGCCCTTTACAGAAATAGTTTGCTGACCTCTGGTCTTCAGAAAGAACCTTGGTAAGTATTTAGAGACTGAAGAAGTTTCTCTTCTTTTCTTTTTCTTTTTTTGAGACAAGGTCTCTCTCTGTCTTGCCTAAGCTGGATGGAGTACAGGAATGTAATCATAGCTCCCTGAAGCCTTGGTCTCCTGGGCTCAAGCAATCCTCTTGCCTCAGCCTCCCAAGCAGTTGGGACTACAGGCGCATGCCACCACGCCTGGATAATTTTTTAAAAATGTTTTGGGCCAGGCACGGTGGCTCATGCCTATAATCACAGCATTTTGGGAGGCCGAGGCAAGTGGACCAATTGAGGTCACAAGTTCGAGACCAGCCTGGCCAACATGGTGAAACTCCATCTCTACTAAAAATACAAAAATTAGCCGGGCATGGTGGTGCATGCCTGTGATCCCAGTTACTCGGGAGGCTGAGGCAGGAGAATTGCTTGAACCTGGGAGATGGAGGTTTCAGTGAGCTGAGATCGCGCCACTGCACTCCAGCCTGGGCCACAGAGTGAGACTCCATCTCAAAAAAAAAAAAAAAAAAAAAAAAAAATGTCTGGTAGAGATGGGGGTCTCACTGTGTTGCTCAGGCTGGTCTCAAACTCCTGGGCTCAAGCCATTCTCCTGCCTTGGCCTCCCAGAGTCCTGAGATAACAAGTGTGAGCCACTGTGCCTGGCCCTAAAGAAATTTCCAGCTCTCACCTTACATGAATGAAGAAATCAATGCCCAGAGAGGTGAATGCTGTTCACCGATTCACTGACTCTTCCAGAAAACAGTTCTTGAGTGCCTACTGTGTGTCAGCCCTCCTGATCTATTTTCACTTTTGAGAGACACTGAGACATAGGCCAGCTACCAAGGCCATGTGGCAAGACAGCAGGGCTCTTCCCACCCCACTGCTTCGACTGAGAAACCAGAGCTTGTTTTCTTCTCTGGGCTCTGGCGGGGAACCGGGCTGTGCCCAGCACATGTAAGGTTGGTCAGCAGACTTCCCACACATGCTCACTAATGCTACCTGGCAGTTTCTGTGACTGCACTTAGCCCTCTGCACATCCTTCGCTCCTTTGAAGGAGACAGTAAGTGTTGTGAGTTCATTATTTCTCCTCCTCCTCCTCTTCCTCCTCCTCCTCCTCTTCCTCCTCCTCCTTCTTCTCCTTCTCCTCCTCTTCCTCCCCCTCCTCCTCTTTCTCTTCCTTTTCTTCCTCTTCCTCTCCTCCCCCTCCTCCTCCTCCTTCTCCTCCTCTTTCTTCTTCGTCATCGTCTTCTTTTTTAAGATGGAATCTCACTCTGTCGCCCAGGCTGGAGTGCAGTGGTGCAATCTCTCAGCTCACTGCAACCTCTGCCTCCCAGGTTCAAGCAATCCTCGTGCCTCAGCCTCCTGAGTAGCTGGGATTACAGGTGCACACCACCATGCCCGGCTAATTTTTGTATTTTCAGTAGCAATGGGGTTTCACCATGTTGACCAGGCTGGTCTTGAACTCCTGACCTCAAGTGATCTGCCCACCTCGGCCTCCCAAAGTGCTGGGACTACAGGTGTGAGCCGCCACGCCCATTTATTATTTTCTATTTTTTTTCCCCCAGACTCTTACCAGTGCCTAGAACAAGACACATCGTCCTTCCTTTGGAGGGCCCAGCGAGCTGTGAAGTGGGTAGAAGACTGGTCCTTGGTGTCCCTAACCCTACCCCTAAGGCCCTTGGCTAATCTGCCCCAGAATAATTAAAGATGTGAACAGAGATTAAGCTCCAGGGTGGGCACAGCAGCTCCTGCCTGTTATCCCAGCACTTTGTGAGGCTGAGGCAGGAGGATCGCTTGAGTGCAGGAGTTCAACAGAGCTGCTGGTTTTAAATGTGGCACTTCTTCACTCTTTTTCTCTTGTGCTCTCTCTCTCTCCTGCTGCCAGTGTGCTTCCTTTCCCTTCGCCTTCTGCCATGACTGTAAGTTTCCCGAGGCCTCCCCAGCCATGCAGAACTGTTGAGTCAATTAAATCTCTTTCCTTTATAGATGACCCAGTCTCGAGTAGTATCTTTACAGCAGTGTCTGAACAGACTGGTACATAGCCCATGTGCATCGCTGTGTAAAGTCTGGCCCCAATGAGTTCTCTTGAATTCCTGCACTCAAGCCTCTGCCCAACTCCTCCCCCAGCTCAGAACATCTTTGTCTCAAACTAATTCCTCTGCAGCTTCACTAATCCCTTCTCCTTCTGGAATCTTCCTGATGCCCTCAGCTACATCAGGGCCTCTTCCTTCCTGCAGCCATAGCCCCTCGTTATCTCACTGACATCTAGGCATTCCAGAACCATCTAGGCATTTCTTTGTGTTTCTGCCTCAACAGACTGCGCCTCCTTTAAGGGACTTTGCCTTTTTCCTTCATGGTTCTAGCACACCACCCCGTGCCTGACACATTGCAGTAAATACACAAGGAAGGAAGGAAAGCTGGCAGGCAGGGAGGGTACACACAGTCCTGCATTTTGTTGAAACAAGGCCTAAAGACTGCAGGTGCAGGTGGAAAAATTTCAAGTCTCATGATAGACGCCATGAGGGCAATAGTATCTATCAAAGGCGGTGAGTCAGCCCTGGAGAAATCCAATTAAACATCCGTCATTCAAGTGATACTGCTTTGCATTCTGCTATCAATACTGTTTCTATTCTGAGCTGGCTCGGCATCTGAGCTCTTTGTGCCTTCCATTCTCAGTCACCTGCTACGAGTTCCTGCCACTGTGTGGCGTCCCCTCTCCCAAATCCACCCTCTCCACTCCCAAGTCCATCTCTCCTCTCAAGCTGATGCCAACAAAAGCTGATTTGCATCCAGCCCAGTCTCCCTGAATCCTCATTATCTGTAGGGTGGAATTCTTCTTCTCCACTTTATAGAAGTCTCCGAGAGGTTAAGTAAATCACCCAAGATCAAACAGCTTGCAAGATTTCAAAGAAGACAGTCTGACTCCAGAGCCCTGACAATTGCCACTACAATAGACTGCCTACGTATGTCACCCAGATATACCAGACTGTCATCTTCCGTTCCCCTACCCCCTTACTTTATCCCGTTCTTGCAGTCAGGAGCCTTCTAAAATGCTTTCAGGCCGGGTGTGGTAGCTTATGCCTGTAATCCCAGCACTTTGGGAGGCTGAGGCAGGCGGATCACTTGAGCTCAGGAGTTTGAGATGAGCTTGGGCAACACGGTGAAACCCTGTCTCTACTAAAAAAAAAAAAAAACAGCCAGGCATGGTGGTGGGCGGGCACTTGTAGTCCCAGCACCTTGGGGGGCTGGCTGAGGTGGGAGGATCGCTTGAACCTGGGAGGCAGAGGCTGCAGTGAGCTGAGATTGTGCCACTGCACAATCTGGCCTTGGTGACAGAATGAGACTCTGTCTCAAAACAAAAAAAAAAACGCTTTCAACCAGTGGCAGTTCCAAGGGGTAGGCTTTCTTGGGGATGGCAGAAATGGTTTTAGTCCCACCTCGTAATTTCCATTAGCCTTCAAACTACCTCAACATTTAAAAAGTGCTTTTAGGCCGGGTGTGGTGGCTCAGGCCTGTAAACCCAGCACTTTGGGAGGCCGAGGTGGGTGGATCATGAGGTCAGGAGATCGAGACCATCCTGGCTAACACAGTGAAACCCCGTCTCTACTAAAAATTAGCCAGGCGCGTTGGCGGGCGCCTGTAGTCCCAGCTACTTGGGAGGCTGAGGCAGGAGAATGGCATGAACCCGGGAGGCGGAGCTTGCAGTGAGCCGAGATCCTGCCTCTGCACTCCAGCCCGGGAGACAGAGCGAGGCTCTGTCTCAAAAAAAAAAGCAAAAACAAAAACAAAAAAAGTGTTTTTGAAATAGAAAATATCAGGTAGGATAGAAGCGGTAAGAGAAAACAAATTAAAGAAATGGGAAATAGACATTTCCCCCAATTTTGTACAAAGTGTAAGAAAAAAACTTGATAGAAACTATTCAATTTTAATTAATTTGTACGACACAAATCTCACTAAAAACCATGGACTTGCTACTGCGAAGGAAGCTGTAAGGTAAGTCCCCGGATTGTTTCATGTTACCAACTGGCTGGCCCTAAGACCCTCCTGTTTAGGAATTTTTTTTTTTTTTTTTTTTTTTTTTCAGACAAAGTCTTGCTCTGTCACCAGGCTGGAGTGCAGTGGTGTGATCTCTGCAACCTCTGCCTCCTGTGTTCAAGGAATTCTGCCTCAGCCTCCTGAGTAGCTGGGACTACAGGTGTACACCACCATGCCCAGCTAATTTTTGTATTTTTAGTAGAGACGGGGTTTTACCATGTTGGCCAGGAAGGACTCCATCTCTTGACCTAGTGATCTGCCTGCCTTGGCCTCCCAAAGTGCTGGCATTACATGAGCCACTGTGCCTGGCCCTGTTGAAGAATTTTAAAGCAGTCACTCCTTTTTTTTTTTTTTTTTTTTTTGAGATGGAGTCTTGCTTGCTGTCCAGGCTGGAATGCAATGGCACGATCTTGATCTTGGCTCACTGCAACCTCCACCTCCTGGGTTCAAGCGATTCCTCTGGCTCAGCCTCCCAAGTAGCTGGGATTACAGGCACTGGCCACCATGCTCAGCTAATTTTTGTATTTTTAGTAGAGTCAGGGTTTTACCAGTTTGGCCAGGCTGGTCTCGAATTCCTGACCTCAGGTGATCTGCCCACCTCGGCCTCCCTAAGTGCTGGGATTATAGGCATGAGCCACTACATCCGGCTGCAGTCATTCCTTTCAACTGAGCATCTAAGGACTAAAGGAAAAAAATCTTAGAAATACAATCTGCAGTCCCCGGGGAAGCCTCCCCTGCCCTCTTCCCACCTGTTCCTGCTTAGCCCATGGACTGGGCCACTGTGACCACAGTCTCAGCTTAGCTCTGCTCCTGCCAAAGCACAGAGCACACTTCTCTGAAGCCATCAGCTATGGACCATCACCACTCGCAATTCCCATTAGAGTCACTGCACCAGCAGAAGCAGATAAGCTTTTGATGATAAGTAAATTAATGTTTAAGTCAACTTCATGTTTATTCAGCACACTAGTGATTAGTGGTCTCCTTCGTAGGGAAGCGAGACCCTGGGGCTTGAAGAACCACAAAGAAAAGGCAAGTAATCTCTGTTGGATGCCCCAAAGCAGGGCAGGCTAGGACTAGAACGAGTCATGTGCTGGCAAATGTTTAACTGGCTGGGAGCAGGGGAGGGAGGTAGAAGCCCTGTTGTGAATCATTTGCCAATTTCCACGGTGTAAATACTCCCACTACTGCAGATTTTGAGCTACCCACAGTTGAACAATTGGTTCTCCAGATTCCTAAAAATTTAACATCACTGGCTAGAATCAACAAGTGGGCAGATTTGGGGATGCCTCTTCAACACTCTTTAAAATATTTACTCAACATTTACTTAGAAGTGAAGTTACTTAGAAAAGAAACTTACAACTATTTGGGGAAAAGGTTACCTGTGGCAATGATGATGACAATGATTTTGGCTACCATTTACTCAGAATTCACCATGCACAGGGCAGGTGCAGTGGCTTACATCTGTAATCCTAGCACTTTGAAAGGCCAAGACGAGCAGATCATTTGAGATCAGGAGTTCAAGACCAGCCTGGCCAACCTGGTGAAACCCCGTCTCTACTAAAAATACAAAAATTAGCCAGGCGTGCTGGCGCACAGCTGTAATCCCAGCTACTTGGAGGCTGAGGCAGGAGAATCACTTGAACCCGGGAGGCAGAAGTTGCAGCGAACAAAGATCATGCCACTGCACTCCAGCCTGGGCGACAAACAGAATTTACCATGCGCATTTTACACCCTAAGTGCTTTATATACTTTATACAGGCATGAGCCACTACATCCGGCCGTACTAAGAAGTGCTTCATAGGCACTAAATGCTTTACATAGATTATCTCAATCCTGATAACCACTGTTTGAGGTAGGCACTGTGTGATTGTCTCTTTTATACATGAAGATCCCGCAGCTCAGAGAGGTTAAGTGGCTCCAACAGAATCACACAACTAGTCAGTGCTGAATCTGGGACGCTGACCTGTGTAGCCTGATTCGGATGCCCACATTATCTCAATGAAGAACACCTCCTTCATTGTGTGGCGGGTCAGGTCTCACCAACGCAGGCCTCCAGAACAGCTGTTTCAGCAGGGATTGTGTGGTTAAATTAAATATTAAAAGCTGAAAGTGGCTGGGCATGCAGTGGCTTATGCCTGTAATCCCAGCACTTCGGGAGCCCAAGGCGGGTGGATCACCTTGGTCAGGAGTTCAAGACCAGCCTGGCCAAGATGGTGAAACCCCATCTCAACTAAAAATACAAAAAAAATTAGCTGCGTGTGATGACAGGCGCCTGTAATCCCAGCTACTTTGGGAGGCTGCGGCAGGAGAATCGCTTGAACCTGGGAGGCGGATGTTGCTGTGAGCTGAGATCCCACCATCACACTCCAGCCTGGGCGACAAGAGCAAAACTCTGTCTCAAGAAAACAAAAAAACTGAAGGAGCCGACTGGTCATGGTGGCTCACGCCTGTAATCCCAGCACTTTAGAAGGCAGAGGCAAGTGAATCACCTGATGTCAGGAGTTTGAGACCAGCCTGGCCAACATAGTGAAACCATGTCTACAAAAAAAATACAAAAATTAGCTGGTCGTGGTGGTGCATGCCTGTAATTCCAACTACTCGGGAGGCTGAGGCAGGAGAATCGCTTGCACCTGGGAGGCGGAGGTTGTAGTGAGCAGAGATCACACCACTGCACCCCAGCCTGGGCAACAGAGCGAGACTCTGTCTCAAAAAAAAAAAAAAAAAAAAAGCTAGGAGAGGCAGTGCCCTTTTATACAAAGGCTGGAATGTAACAGAAACCCTCCAAGAGTTTTGCCCAGGCCTTTCCTGGGCCTTGAAGCATGACAAGATAACGAAGGAATTCTTAACAGGACCCGTTTAGGATTAAAGTTTTATTGGGGGTGTGAAGAAAGTCCAAAGGCCTCCACAAACAAGTTTATTGGGGGTCTGAAGGGACTCCCTAAACCTCCATGATTTAGCAGGAGACAAGATAAGGGTAATCACCCCAGCACCTGGACCCATTTAGATTAAGTAAATTTACTGAAGCTCCAGAGGAAGGTCTTCAGGACTCAGCTTAGACTAGAAGAAGCTAATTACTTAGGTCTTTAGATGAATGCACATTTACATTTACACGTGGGCATATAGCTTAGAAGGTATGTAAGCCCTGGGAAACTTTGTCATTTTAAGTTGGTCTGGTGGTATTTTCCAGGCTTTCTCCCTGTAACTGGTAACAGAAATAGAAACTCCGTCCTTTCCCAGTTTATTTGCATCTCATGATTGGGCCACTGGAATAAGCAGCCTGACCCTCAGTTTGATCTGGGAACAATTGTTCCAAGCAATTTAACTCTAATACCCGTTCAGCATAACGCTCTGGAAAAAAATCAAAATCCTGCAGATAGCAGGACTCACTTTGCTTAGAAGGACGGGGTTTATGTGTATGTGTTTTTGTTTGTTTGTTTGAGACAGGGAAACGGGGTCTTGCTCTGTCATGCAGGCTGCAGAGCAGTTGCTTGATCACAGCTCACCACAGCCTCAATCTCCCAGGCTCAAGACATCCTCCTGACTCAGCCTCCTGAGTAGCTGGAAATACAGGTGTGTCCTAGCATAAGCTTGGCTAATTTTTATATTTTTTATAGAGAGGGAGTTCCACCATGTTGCCCAGTCTGGTTTCAAACTCCTGGCCTCAAGCGATACTCTCATCTCGGCTTCCCAAATTGTTGGGATTACAGGCATGAGCCCCTGTACCAGGCCCCCACCCTCTTCTTTGACCACCATTCCCAGCCATGGAAGGCTGTCTAGAGACCACCTATTGTTACTTACACACGGTCTTGGGTGGGGTTGTGTCTCCCTCCTGTAGTGGAAAAAAGTTGGAATTTTTGGCTGCTCAACCTCCAAACCCTAGTTTTAGGGAAAGCATTCACTCTTGTCAGTCATTATTAGAGAAGTTCAACAAGGGAGCACCCCCACTTCCTCAGACTCAGCCAATCAGAAGCTCATGTCCAAGACTTTGACCACAGAGCAAATGACAAAGATGAAAGGATGGAGGGATTAGACTCGTGCTGACCAGCAACAGCGGCTTCCTGGCCAGGTTGGTCCTGTGGCCAGTCTCTGGGGTTTTCTTGATCCATACTCATTTCCAAGCCTGTTCCTTCTGACTCCCGAGCCCCCATCCCCACTCAGAGCCTTCTACATTTCCATTTTTTGGCTGAGTCAGGCAGAGTTGATTTCTGTTGCTTGTGGCCAACAACCCTAACCAAAAGAAGCATCAGAGCGTTCCCACCAACCACACCAAGTCTTCTCTTTAAGGGAAGTCCGATGGGGACAATTTTCACCATCACGTATCACCGTAGTGAGTCTGTAGCATATTCTATCGATTGTTACTGGGCTAGCTTGCACCTAATCAGCTGTGGGCGGATATCAGTAAGAGGGTGTTAGAAAGGACTTATTAGAAAATTTGGGGCCAGGCGCGGTGGCTCACACCTCTAATCCTAGCACTTTGGGAGGCTGAGGCAGGTGGATCACTTGAGGTCAGGAGTTCGAGACCAGCCTGGCCAACATGGTGAAACCCCATCTCTACTAAAAATACAAAAATTAGCTGGGTGTGCTGGCAGGTGCCTATAATCCCAGCTACTCGGGAGGCTGAGGCAGGAGAATCACTTGAACCCGGGGACAGAGGTTGCAGTGAGCCGAGATTGCACCACTTCACTCCAGCCTGGGTGACAGAGCAAGACTCTGTCTCAAAAAAAAAAAAAAGAAAAAGAAAAGAAAAGAAATTTTGGGCTTGTGTTAGATGCTTTGGGGGACAGTTTAAAGGAAGCGGACATTTACTCTGGATTGGATGTTGTCAGGAAGTGGAGGTAATTCTCTGATAGAGTGTCTTCATCATTCTTTCCTTTAAGGGGAGAAGAACAGAGTGAGACTTAAACCGTGATTGATGGAGAACTAGTAGTCGCTCATATGAGCTAGGAAATGGGGCTGTCGGGTGATTTTTGTGGTTGGGACAATGTTCATGTCTTTATCTGCCTTCAGGAGTAGTGTGATTTTGCCTTGACTTATCACGGTGTCAGGATGACCTTGTCTGATGCCGGTGATCTGCAAAATTGTTTACGTTCAACAGGAGAACATTTTGGCCAAGCTGTGAGTGTCAAGCCAGCTCCTGGCTGCCAGGGGCTGCTTTTATCTTTCTCAAAGTGTAGGAAGTAATTTATATACTTCCTGTCTGCCCATAAGTAATTATGAAATCTGCAACTATAGGGACCAGTCCTACCCACTTGAGTCTTCCCTGCGGGGCCCACCATGATGCTTTGCATACTGAATGTGCTCTGGGAATGTGCCCAGTGAACTAAATTATGGGCACAGAGAACCCTCTGGGACTTGGCATTATTATGATCATGCTGAAGTATATTTTCAAAATTTAAAACGTGACTCATACAAATGTGGAATGAGCACTTGTCAAAAAAATTTATTTAACCCATTAATGAGAGAACCAGTAAAATAGTAAAGCTCGCTCCAAGGGCATTTAAAAAGTGGATTCATCAGCATCTTCAATAAGAATCTTAGCATAAGATTGCTAAATTCGAGACAAATGTGGTTAACATGCTATAAGATCAATAAAACCATAATCTTCAATGTCCTCTTTTTTCTACTGGACAGAAATCTACAAGTTAACGTGTAATTTCACTATGTCAGTGCTCTAATCAAATAATAAATAACAAAGTCAGATACATGTACTCTCTCCAAGATAATTAATCATCCGTGGGCAGGTCATTAAGCAATGCCTCAGTATGAAAGGACATTCTTCCTTATTTCCAATTTTTATTTAAGAATCATGACAAAAGACTCTTTTGTGACTTCTTAGGAACACATTCAACTGAAATTTTTTTGAATTGTGTTTCAGAGACAGGGTCTTGCTCTGTTGTCCAGCCTGGAGTGCAGTGGTGCAGTGAGAACTCACTGCAGCCTTGACCTCTCAGGTTTGAGCAATCCTCCCACCTCAGCCTCCTGAGTAGCTGGGATTATGGGTACATACTACCATGCCCAGCTCATTTCAAAATTTTTTGTAGAGAGGAGTTCTTGTGATGTTGCCCAGTCTGGTCTCAAACTCCTGGGCTCAAGTAGTCCTCCTGCTTCAACCTCCCACAGTGTTGGGATTATAGGATTGAGCCACTGTGCCCAGCCTGAAATTTTTCTAATGCCCACTTCACATCTGGCAATTCCCCAGGTATCAGCAGCAGCAGTAGCATCCTGCTGATACGGACAGGAGGCAGGAGGACAGGGTCCTGGGTGAGGGCTCCACCCTCAAGCCTGGACCTGCAGCCCTAAATGAGAACAGGCATTTCTGTTTTCGCACCCAAATATTGCCTTTTCCAAAACTGCTATGGCCCACCCTGCCCCTATCCTATGGCCTTATGAACCCCAAACCCCAGGCTCCACAATCAGAATAGCACCAGAGTGGCATGGCAGAGAAGAGAAGAAGTGTCTGAACATCGAGAGGAGTTCAGCTGGGGACAGTCGGAGAGGAGATCAGCTGAGGATGGCCGAACTCCAGGGGAAGATTATCTTCCCACTCCGTCCCCTTTCCAGCTCCCCTTCCATTGAGAGCCACTTCCACCATTAATAAAAAATTTGTATTCACCATCCTTCAAGTCTATGTGACATGATTCTTCCTAGACACCAGACAAGAACCCAGGTCTCAAGAGGGCAGGGTGTAAAAGGCTGTCACCCTGAATCTCCACTGAACTGGTTAACACTTAGTCATCTGTGGACAGCAACTGCTAAAAGAGTATTAACTGTAACACATCCCTAGATGCTGCCATGGGACAAGAGTCCAAAAGCACTCTCCCCAATCCCAATCCGTTCACCTGCATACTCCTCCTCCTGCAAGGGGTTTGAGTGCAGTGGCAGCCAAGTAAGCGAGCCACACCCCTGTCGCAGGTCCCGCATAGGGGTCAAGGAAGCTCCCCCGTTTCACTGCTAACATTTACTGAGTGGTTAGGTACTGTAATATCTTTTTTATGTCTCATATCTCATCTGCTCCTGACAAAAGAAAATCCCTAAGAGGTAATTCATTAAGCCACAAGTGTGGCTTAATAAAATATCTATTTGGTCTTCATCCCTGGTTCCCAGCACAGAGCTCCTAAACCCCCTGGAATTTCCTGAGCGAGAGGAGTGTCTTGTGTTATCCATAGCGATCCCCACTGTACTACATCTGAGTGTATGTTAATGAGGGCACGCAGGCTGAGGCCCCTAGAGAGTTGTCTTCAGGTTTGGGCCTGGTCACCAGAAGAGCAAATGTGTGATAAAGACAGGGGAGGGGGTGGGCAGGGCACGATGGCTCACGCCTGTAATCACAGCACTTTGGGAGGCCGAGGCGGGCAGATCATGAGGTCAGGAGTTCGAGACCAGCCTGGCCAACATGGTGAAATCCCATCTGTACTAAAAATACAAAAATTAGCCGGGCGTGGTGGCACACACCTGTAGTCCCAGATACTTGGGAGGCTGAGGCAGGAGAATGGCGTGAACCCGGGAGGCGGAGGTTGCAGTGAGTAGAGATCATGCCACTGCATTCCAGCCTAGGCTACAGAGTGAGACTCCATCTCAAAAAAAAAAAAAAAAAAAAAAGACAGGGGAGGGTCAGGGGTACTGCCAGATGCGATGGCTCACGCCTGTAGTCCCAGCTACTCGGGTGGCCGAGGCAGGAGGATCACTTGAGCCCAGGAGTTTGAGACCAGCCTGCACAATATAGCAAGACTCCATCTCTACCCCCCAAAAAAAAAAAAAATTTAAAATTAGCCAGGCATGTTGGCACCCACCTGTAGTCTCAGCTACTTGTGAGGCTGAAGCAAGAGGCTCACTCTTAGGAGGTCAAGGCTGTAGTGAGCTATGATGGCACCACTGCACTCCAGCCTGGGTGACAGAGTGAGAACCTGTCTCAAAAAAAAAAAAAAAAATTCTGTGGGCAACTTTCAGTCCCACTCGCTGACCTGCCAGGAAGAGGAGGAGGCTGGCAATTGAATTGTAAAAGCTTTTGAACAGTGAGATCCAGGGAGCCTCTGGGTTGGTGGACACATTGGTGTGCTGGGAGGGCGGTGCACCCAGAGAGGGCATCATGGAAGCTCTGCACAGCTCCCTCTCCACACCTTGTCCAATGCGTCTCTCTTCCATTTGACTATTCCCAAGTTCTGTCTTTTGTAATAAACCAGTAAACATAAGTAAAGGGCTTTTCCTGAGTTCTGTGAGTCATTCCAGCAAAATATCAAACCCAAGGCGGTGGTCATGGGAACCCCCAAGTTTGTAGTTGGCCAGGCAGAAGGGTGGGTGACTCCGGACTTGTGACTGGCATGTGAGATGGGGGCAGTCTGGTGGGATGGGCCTTTTAACTTGCAGGATCTGATGCAAACTGCAGGACATAGTGTGAGAATTGAATTGAATTGCTTGGTCACCCAGTTGGCATCCAACAATCAGAGACTTCGTGTAGAAAAATGGCACATATTTGGTATCAGAAAAAAACACATTTGGTGTCAGAAGTGGCGTCAGAAAACACCACACAGAGTAACACAGAAGTCGAGCAGTTTGCTCAAGATCACACAGCTGGTAAGCATCTCCGCCGGGACACAGACCCTGGCGCAGGAAAACCTGTGACTGTAACTGCTACGTGTGCTGCCTCTTGCTGCGCCTGACCTCCTCACACCAGCCACCAGGTGCAACATCCATATGGCCTTGCAGGCAAGAAGGAAAAGTGTGGCTCAGGGTGGCAAAGCCAGTGTTTCCTGAACATCAGTCGCTTGCCCGTTACCATGGCAACGGTTGCTATGCCTCAAGCCCTCTCTATTATTATTATTATTTGAGACAGGGTCTCACTCTGTCACCCAGGCTGGAATGCAGTGGCACAATCTCAGCTCACGGCAACCTCCACCTCTCAGGTTCAAGCGATTCTCATGCTTCAGCCTCCTGAGTAGCTCGGATTACAGGTGTGTGCCGACAAGCGCCGCTAATTTTTGTATTTTTAGTAGAGACGGGGATTTGCCATGTTGACCAGGCTGGTGTTGAACTCCTGGCCTCAAGTGATCTCCCCACCTCAGCCTCCCAAAGTGCTGGGATTACAGGCGTGTTCTCTTTTATTGTTTATTTAATACTTTTCTTTATGTTGATTCTCTTTTCTATATTACCATAAATGGAAACCTAATATTTTTCCTAAAAGACATGAAAATAATTTTTTTTTTTTGAGCAGGGTCTCACTCTGTCGTCCAAACTGGAGTGCAGTGACGTGATATCAGCCCACTGCAACCTGGGTTCCCACAATCCTCCCTCCTCAGCCTCCTGGGTAGCTAGGGGGACTACAGGTGCACACCAGCACACTGGGCTAATTTTTTGTAGAGATGGAGTTTTGTCATGTTGCCCAGGCTGGACTCAAACTCCTAGACTCAAGTGATCCTCCCCTTTGGCCTTCCAAAATACTAGGTGCCAAAGAGGTCGGGGATCGCTGCTGTAACATCAAACAGCCAAGATAGCAACCCAGGCTCCTGCCTCCAAGTCTAGGGCTCTTTTAGTTACAACATGGGCCCCTTCACCACGTCGTGTTTCTGGTTAACTATGTCGGGCAGCAAGTGGAAAGGAACTGGAAGTTGCTCAACTTGGCTCTAAAAGAGACCAAAGAGAAAAACCAAACAGTGATGGCAGACAACAGATGGTGAGAGGGCTCACTTCTCCAGGCAGTTGATGATGCCCTGGGCAAGCTTTCGGAATTTAATCACTAGAGCGATTCTGGACTGAAGCATACTCTGATTGTTCTATGATCCAATGGAACTTTCCTCTGGAATAACTCAAGGTCAGTTCTAACAGGTCTAAGCAGCAGCATGAGCACTGAAGAGAACTGAAGACATGGAACAATAGTAAATAGTCACCAACTTCAAGGGGGAATGAAGTCACTGACTTCCAATCTAAGAGCCTTTTTTTTTTCTTTGAGACAGAGTCTTGCTCTGTCACCGAGGCTGGAGTACAGTGGCACATCTCGGCTCACTACAACCTCCACCTCTCGGGTTCAAGTGATCCTCGTGCCTCAGCCTCCCAAGTAGCTGGAATTACAGGTGCACACCACCATGCCCGGCTAATTTTTGTATTTTTAGTAAGAGATGGTGTTTCGCCATGTTGGCCAGGCTGGTCTCGAACTCCTGACCTCAAGTGATCCACCCACCTTGGGCTCCCAAAGTGCTGGAATTACAGGCATGAGTCACTGCACCCGGCCCATCTAAGGGCTTTTAAATGACCTGGTATAGCTTACCAAACTCTGTATGGGGAAGCCTCCTATCAAGTCAAGATGTCAGTTTATTCAGGCATTTCTCAAAGTGTTGCTTTCAAAGTTAAACTAAATTTCATTATCTAAATGAGCAGTTTTTGTCTTGGGTCAAACTATAGCTCCAAAATGTTTTCATAGGAGGCAGAGACTTATGAATTTTCAGCCAGGCATGGTGGCTCATACCTGTAATCCCATCATTTTGGGAGACTGAAGTGGGAGAATCTCTTGAGGCCAGGAGTTTGACAACAGCCTGGGCAACATAGCAAGACCCCATTTCTACAAAAAAACTTTTTTAATTGGCCAGGCATGGTGGCATATGCCTGTAGTCCCCACTACTCAAGAAGCTGAGGCAGGAGGATCACTAGAGCCCAGGAGTTTGAGGCTGCAGTGAGCCATGATTCATCACTGCGCTCCAGCCTGGACAACAGAGTGAAATCCTGGCTCTTAAAAGTACATATATACTTCGGCCAGGTCCGCTGGCTCACGCCTGTAATCCCAGCACTTTGGGAGGCTAAGGCGGACAGATCACAAGGTCAGGAGATCAAAACTATCCTGCCTAACATAGTGAAACCCCGTCTCTACTAAAAATACAAAAAATTAGCCGGGCATGGTGGTGGGTGCCTGTAGTCCCAGCTACTTGGGACGTTGAGGCAGAAGAATGGTGTGAACCCGGGAGGCAGAGCTTGCAGTGAACCAAGATCACGCCACTGCACTCCAGCCTGGGCGACAGAGCAAGACTCTGTCTCAAAAAAATATATATATATACACACACACATATATATACACACACACATATATATTTCTCGACTGGGCGTGGTGGCTCATGCCTGTAATCCCAGCATTTTGGGACGCCTACGTGGGTGGATCATTTGAGGGCAGGAGTTCGAGACCAGCCTGGCTAACATGGTGAAACCCCATCTCGACAAAAAATACAAAAATTAGCCAGGCATGGTGGCCGGCACCTGTAATCCCAGATACTCGAGAGGCTAAGGCAGGAGAATTGCTTGAGCCTGGGAGATGAGGTTGCAGTGAGCCAAGATTGTGCCACTGCACTCCAGCCTAGGCGACAGAGCGAGATGCCGTCTCAAAAAAAAATAATAAAAAAATCTATCTTCTGCTCTGCTCTTGGCCAGCTCACTTGATTTCTTTTAAAAAATAAAAGTAAAAGGAGATCCTGTGTTGGTTTTCAGAAGTCCAAAACAGGAACAAATGGGAACCAACAGTCACTGAATGATGACAAATTCTGTTTGGTGGGAAACTGTCACAAAGCCTGTGCTTATAATTTTCTTGATAAATATAGCACCAGGTTCAATCAAAGGCATAGTCAATGGATTTCAATAACGGATATGATGATGAAGACGGCAGATGGCACCGGCATTATCTGATGCCACGGGAGACCACAAACACACATTTCATTATGATTCCGATCACGATCCTAGGCTATAGAGGAGAGAGAGAGGCCCCCACTGCTGTGCCAAGGAGTCAAACTAACATGCGGCAGATTTTGTACTTTTTGTCAACATCTGAGGCAAGTTTTCTTCAAGAAAGGATTAAGAAGATGCAATAGGCAGTCAAGGCTGAGAAGCGGACATATGGGGGGATGTTGGCCTGGTGCAAGATGGACACATTGCCTCCAACTTCTGGCTGCTTCTGTAAAGGCTGTTCATGAGTATCAGTCAGTGCTCAACCGGGAAAGCAGGGCCACTATGTGCTCTGGGGCAAGGGATACGTTATAGGAATTAGACCTATAATCGTGCAGGGAGCTGGGGAGATGGCGGTCTGGGAGGGGTGGAGAGGGTGAGAGAAGTCATGACAGCTGAGGTGAGGAGTCAGACGCGTCCAGCTGTCAAGATGGGGTGGAAGAGGGGAAGCAGGTGGAGGGGTCACTAGCGGGCTGCTGCCTCATCTGCCAAGCATCCAGAGGCGGTAAGGCTGCTGTTGGTCAGCAGGGCCAGTGGTCAGGAAGACAAGCTGCAAGGGACACATGGGAGGGTGAGGACAAGCTGGAACCTCTGTGGTCCCTCTGTCAGATCACCTCCTTGTCTCATCATGACAGTCTTCAAAGAGTAAACACTGATGTCACCTTCCTCCCACTTCCCAAATGTCCTACCCCATCCTCTTCTGCCTACTTTTAACCCACAACCCTACAGGAAAAAGGATATGGTTTGGCTCTGCGTCCCCACCTAAATCTCATCCCAAATTGTAATCCCCACGTGTAGAGGGAGGGAAGTGATTGCATCATGGGGGCAGTTTCCCCCATGCTGTTCTCGTGATAAAGCGTGAGTTCCCATGAGATCTGAGCACTTCGTAAGTGTCTGGCATTTCCCCTGCTGGCTCTCATTCCCTCCTGCTGCCTTGTGAAGAAGGTGCCTGCTTCCCCTTCTGCCATGATTGTAAGTTTCCTGAGGCCTCCCCAGCCCTGCGAAACTGAAACTGTGAGTCAATTGAACCTATTTTATAAATTACCCAGTCTTTGGTGTTTTTTTTTAATAGCGGTGTGAAAATGGACTAACACAAAAAGGGATTTTGGAAATAAAGTTCTCAGCACAGCTAAGCTTTCCTTTTTCTTTTTTCTTTTTTTTTTTTGAGATGGAGTCTCATTCTGTCACTGGGCTGGAGTACTGTGACGCAATCTCAGCTCACTGCAACCTCCGCCTCCTGGGTTCAAGTGATTCTCCTGCCTCAGCCTCCTGAGTAGCTGAGACTACAGGGATACACCACCACACCCACCTAATATTTTTGTATTTTTAGTAGAGACGGGGTTTCACCATGTTGGCCAGGATGGTGTCCATCTCTTGACCTCGTGATCCACCCGCCTCGGCCTCTCAAAGTGCTGGGATTACAGGCTTGAGCCACCGCACCCAGCCCCTCTTTCTTCTTTTTGAGACAGAGTCTCACTCTGTTGCCCAGACTGGAGTGCAGTGGCACAAGCATAGCTAACTGCAGCCTTAGACTCCTGGGCTCAAGCAATCCTCCCACCTCAGCCTCTAGAACAGCTGAAGCTACAGGCATGCACCACTATGCCAGCTAATTATTTACCTTTTTTTTGTAGAGATGGGGTCTTGCTATGTTGCCCAAGCTGGTCTTGAACTTCTATGCTCAAGTGATCCTCCCACCTCAGCCTCTCAAAGTGCAGGGATTACAGGTGCGAGCCACTGCACTCAGCCTAAGTTTTTAATAGAATATTGCAGCACAGACTAGAAGGAACAGAAATCCATTCAAGCTCACTTGAGAAAAACATAGTTTAGTAAAGGTGTAAGAAAATGGAGGAAATGCTGGCATCTTGACAGATGGTACCCATATCTATCTTGGGGAGATAATGGTTTTTGCTTGGAATTATAGCTTGAGAAACACCTGGGGTGGTACTTGCACGAGCCCAAGCATAAACTGGTGCCATGGCTTCTTAGAAGAGGGCAAAGCTGCTGTGGATAAGACGGGAGAAGTAAGTGTCTTCCCTGGAATGGAGGGAGCTGAGATAAAGGAGAAGAGAAAAAGAGGTGATGAAACTGGACCCCGTGTGTGGAAAAGGCCAAGAAAAAGGAAACCACCCCACTGCCTGATGGCAGAGGGTGGTAAAAAAGATCTTGTTAACCAGGAATGTCAAATGTGGATTTCTAATTCTCCTAGTTATGGCCATATGGATACCACGATGCCCTTTACTGGAACATTGACTTTTGTTTTTGTTTTTTTTTTTTTAGACGGAGTCTTGCTCTATCGCCCAGGCTGGAGTGCAGTGGCCCAATCTCGGCTCACTGCAACCTCTGCCTCCCGGGTTCAAGTGATTCTCTAGCCTCATCCTCCTGAGTAGCTGGGATTACAGGTGTGCACCACCACACCCAGCTAATTTTTGTATTTCTTAGTAGAGACAGGGTTTCGCCATGTTGGCCAGGCTGGTCTCGAACTCCTAACCTCAGGTGATCTTCCTGCCTTGGCCTCCCAAAGTGCTAGGATTACAGACGTGAGCCATCACGCCCGGCCTTTTTTTTTTTTTTTTTTTTTTTGCAATTAAAAAAAAATCAAGGTCTTTGCAGGGCTGTGGCTGGGGCTAGTCCTCTGGGGTTGGAGGGCCAGTTGCATAGTGAGCCAGGAGACGACTGTCACTGGTTATGGTTTTTAAGCTGTCTGCTGTGAAGAGATCAATGACACCCTTTTTGTGATCCTCATTGTACTGCTCTTCAAATGACCTGTGGGAGTAGGATAGGGCATTGTTTTATTCTGTTGTTATGGAAACTAGTGAAGCATCTGAGTTTCGTGTTCAGATGGATGGAGGTACAGGACTCAAGGAACCAAGCATAGGAGCAGAGAAGACTTGAGGATGGAAGCCCCTGGAAATGTACAGACATTGTGCAGCTGGATTTTGGATTTCCCTAGGCGGTGGCAACACGGGGAGGGAGGCATTTCTCCAAGGGTCTGGAGAGGGTACGCTCAGGATCGAACAAGGTGCAAAATCTTATGGACTGCCCAGTTCATCTGGACTGCAATAGGAATGTCATGGCTGAGTTCATTCTTTGCTTTCAAAGGACACTGTCTTTCGTTTGTTATTCTTGAGGCAGACGCTCTGTCCTCTTTCCCTCCAAAGACTGACTTTCTCTGCTTATGCATAGACTTCGGTTTGTCACTCCCCCGTGTCATCCACGTGGGCTAATCTCTCTGCATCCCAGGAGAAAGACTGATTGGCCCAGACTGAGCCAATTCGGATCAATCAGAGAGGAGTGAGGAGAGGCTCAAGCCCCACACCTGAGGCTGCTACTTGGTTCCAGCTACTCAGAAGGCTGAGGCAGGAGGATTGTTTGAACCTGGGAGGCAGAGGTTGCAGTGAACCAAGATCACACCACTGCACTCCAGCCTGGGCAACACAGTGAGACTCCATCTCAGAAAAAAAAAAAAAAAAAGAAACAAACTTTCTTCCATGTGACATCCTTCAGTTATTTTGAGACAAATCTTAGGTGCCCCTTGAGCTTTCTCTCCTTGTTTCAACAACCTTGACATGGAAAAGATCATCATTCCACCCTCCAATCTCCCCCTTCTCTTGTGCCTCCTCTTCCAAACAAAGAAACCAGTGTCTACACTTATGCCTGTATCTATTCATTTCCAAACTCAATTTCTTCCTGGTGGTGAAGGAAAGTAACATTTAATGAGCAGTTATGTGGTAGCAGGCACTGGATTGACCACGTAACACACTTGATCTCTTTTACTCCTCATGACCATCCTGCAAGATATTGGATGCATGGCCATTTAACAGATGAGGCCACTGAGGCTCAGAGAAGGTAAGATATTTGTGGCAGATTGCACAGCCTATAAATGGCAGAGGTAGAATTTAAATCTAGGTGTAATTTAATCCGGAGCAAGTAAACACACTTACCAGGCACGAGATCTCTCTGCTTATCGGAAAGCAACCCCGTCCAAGACCAGGAGATGTAGTAATGAAAAAACAGGGATCCTACCACCTTTGAAAGAACCCAACCAGGAATGTCTTGGATTAATCTAATATAACTTGAGATCCCTGAGGAGTTTAGGGGACTGAGGACAGACACAGCAGACTGGAATTCCAGGAGAAAACAAGATCTAGGTAACTGATGGCTCAATGAACAGCAGCCAATTATGTAATATTAAAGACGTAAGTCAGGATATTGCCTTAAGGGGGTACCTGGGGATCTCCTTGTGAAGACCCAAAACACCAAGGCAGCTCTGCTAAATCACTTGCAGTTTTAATCCCCCCCATTTCTCTATGGGCATCCTGTCCTAGAACTGTCAAGAAAGGGTTGGTATTTTATTTGAAGGAAAATGTGGGAAGGAGGCTCAGCCAAGCATTATCCAATTCAATTCAGATCATCAAGGGATAGGGACAAGCCCTTCTCAATTTCTGCTGCCACTCACATCAGCAGCTTTCCAGAAATAAGCAAAGGGAATGGAAAACCCTTAATCGCCAGGCCACGGTACATGCAATTTACTGGTATCTATTGCCCTGTCTTTCTAAGAAGCTTCTTTTCTGGGAGATTTTTAAAAAATCATGAGAACCCTGCACAGGATGAAGCTACGAGGGTGCCCCACGTAGTGTGTCTTCCCCTTTCCCCAGCCTCACCAGGGCCGTCTCTATCATTGTTGCTGCCACACTGTGGCTCCTGCTCTGGACTTTGGCCCTTATATGAATTGCTGTGGTCACTTAATGTGGTAGACTGAAGAAGGGTCCCTGAAGATATCCATGTCCTAATGAACCTATGAATCTGTTACCTTACACGGCAAAAGGGATTTTGGGCCAGGCATGGTAGCTCATGCCTGTAATCCCAGGACTTTAGGAAGCCTAGGTGGGAGGATCACTTGAACCTAGGAGTTCAAGACCAGCCTGGGCAAGATGATGAGATCCCAACTGTATTAGTTCATTCTCATGATGCTATGAAGAAATACCCAAGACTGAGTAATTTGTAAAGAAAAGAGGTTTAAGGCCGGGTGCGGTAGCTCACGCCTGTAATCCCAGCACTTTGGGAGGCTGAGGCAGGCAGATCACGAGGTCAAGAGTTTGAGACCAGCCTGGCCAACATAGTGAAACCCCGTCTCTACTAAAAATACAAAGAAAAGAATTAGCTGGGCATGGCGGCAGGTGCCTATAATCCCAGCTACTTGGGAGGCTGAGGCAGGAGAATTGCTTGAACCCAGGAGGCAGAGGTTGTAGTGAGCCAAAATTGAGCCACTGCAATCCAGCCTAGGTGACAGTGTGAGACTCTGTCTCAAAAAAAACAAAAAAAAAAGAAGAAGAAGAAGAAAAGAGGTTTAATTGACTCACAGTTCCACATAGCTGGGAAGGCCTCAGGAAACTTATAATCATGGCAGAAGGTTCCTCTTCACAGGGCGGCAGGAGAGAGAATGAATGCCAGCAGGGGAAATGCCAGATGCTTATAAAACCATCAGATCTCATGAGAACTCACTATCACAATAACAGCATGGTGGAACCATCCATATGACTGAATTACCTCCCGCCGGGTCCCTCTCACGATGCGTGGGGATTACAGGATTACAATTCAGGATAAGATTTGGGTGGGGACACAGCCAAACCATATCACCATCTCTACAAAATTCAAAAATTAGCTGTATGTGGTGGCATGTGCCTGTGGTCCCAGCTTCTGGGGAGGCTGAGGCAGTAAGATTGTTTGAGCCCAGGAATTAAAGGCAGCAATGAGCTATGACTGTGTCACTGCACTCCAGCCTGGACAACAGAGCAAGACCTCGTCTCTGAAAAATATATAATGTTGAAAAGGAAATTTGCAGATGTGACTAAATTAAGGGATTCTGAGATGGGGAGATCATCCTGGGTTATCCATGTGGCCCCTCAATGTCAATCCAAGTGTCCCTACTCATTTATGCCTGAGGTTTCAATTTTTTGAATATGAAAAATCAAACCTGGTGATGACCTTGAGAAGAATATAAATAACTACCACATGCTCAGTGTTCCAATAACTGCCTCAGCACACATTTAAGAGAAAGACAGAGGAAGATTTGACGTGGAAGAGCAAACGTGACAGGATGACCTCGATGGAGAGGGATTGGGATATGCCATGCTGCTGGCTTCGGAGATGGAGGAGGGAAACACAAACCAAGAAATGCAAAGAATATGATTCTAGAAGTTGGAATGAGTAAGGAAGAGCCTTCTCCTCTAGAGCCTCCAGAAAGAGCACAGCTCTGCCGACACCTTGACTTCAGCTCAGTGAAATCGATTTCAGACTTCCAGCCTCCAGAACTGTAAGATAAAAGAAGGGTGTGTCGTTTTAAGACCACGTTTGCCGCTGTTTGTTACAGCAGCCACAGGAAAATAATGCACTTAGCTGCATTATCACTCTGTTCCTTCCTATGAATGAACCCACTGTTCACTCTAACCATCAGAGAGCCAGGCAGCTCTCACCACCCAGACCTGCCACATGGAGGGGAACCCTTGAGATGATCTGACCCGGGGAGAAGCAGGAAGATGAGCCCTCATGAATTCATTCCATCAGTCTTCACTGAGTGCCTATTCTGAGTCTGGCTGTGTGCTGGGTGCCATCAACATTGTCGGGAGTGAAAATAGCTCAGCCTCTGCCCTCATGTAGGTCAGCATCTAGGAGGAGAGTCAGATATTGAACATACACTCACACCAATGAACACAGATTTACAAAAGGCTTCTAAGGAAAGGATCACAGGGGTGGTAATGAGACGGGGGAAGTGCTGGGAAGGTGTCCCTCCAGAAATGCACTGGGTCTCACTCCTGGTGGGAGATAGAGAGTTTGTCAGGTGCCTTAGTCCATTTGGGCTGCCATAATGAAATACCTTAGCATAGGTGGCTTATAAACAACAAACACGGCCGGGCGCGGTGGCTCAAGCCTGTAATCCCAGCACTTTGGGAGGCTGAGGCAGGCAGATCACGATGTCAGGAGATTGAGACCATCCTGGCTAACACAGCAAAACCCCGTGTCTACCAAAAAATACCAAAAAATTAGCCGGGTGTGGTGGCAGGCACCTGTAGTCCCAGCTACTTGGGAGGTTGAGGCAGGAGAATGGCATGAACCCAGGAGGCGGAGCTTGCAGTGAGCCGAGATCGTGCCATTGCACTCCAGCCTGGGTGACAGAGCAAGACTCCGTCAAAAAAAAAAAAAAAAACAAAAACAAAAAAACAAAAAAAAAGACTTATTTCTCATGGTAATAGAGGCTGGGAAGTCCAAGATCAAGGCGTCAGCAGACTCAGTGTCCGGTGAGGACTCGTTCTCAGAGACAGTGAGTTCTCGCTGTGTCCTCACACAGTGAAAGGGAGAAACAAGCTACCCTGGGCCTCTTTTACAAGGGCACTAATTCCATTCATGAGGCTCTGCCCTCATGACCTAATCACCTCCTAAAAGCCCCACCTCTGAATACTATTACATTGGGAATTAGATGTTGACATATGTATTTGGGGTGGTACAAACATTCAAATCATAGCTCCAGGGAAGGAGAGGGGGGCGAGAGGAGAGGGATCCACGCAGAGGGAACACCACAAACAAAAAGGTCCCCATGGCAGGAGGGGACCTGGTGTGTGTGTGTGAGGGGGGGACGGGCAGGGCAGAGACTAAAAGGAGGTCCAAGGGAGTGGTGTATGTGTATAAGGGAGGGAGCTGGGGGTGAGGAATGGATGAAAAAAAGAAGAGGTTGGAGAAGAGGTGTGAGCAGATCCAGCAGGATCTCGTAGCCTTTATCATGCTAACAAATTATGGAAGGTGTTTACTATGGTGTAAATGTTTGTGACTCTTGAAAATTCATATTGAAACTTAATTTCCAGTGCAACAGTATTAAGAGGTGAGGGCCTGTAGGAGGTGGGCTCAGTGCCCTTACAAAAGTGTTCAAGAGAGCAAAATTCACTGCTTTTTGCCCTTACGTCCATTCTGCTTGTGAGAAGACTGTGCTCTTCCTCTCTGGAGATCACAGAAACAAGGCGCCATCTTGGAAGCAGAGAATGAGCCCTTCTAGGTATGGAATCTGCTGGCGTCTTGATCTTGGACTTCCCAGCCAGCCTCCAGAACTGTGAGAATTAAGTGTCTATTTATAAATTACCCAGGCTAAGGAATTTTGTTACAGCAACAGGAATGGACTAAGTCAGTGTTTAAATCTGAGAGCTATATTCAGATTTGTATGTTGAAAAAATCCCTCTGACTGCAGGACAGAGATGGGCATGTGAACCTGGGTGGTGGCCATGGAGACGGAGAAAGGTGGACAGCTGAAAATTATTTTAGGAGGTAAAACAAACACCAGCTGGTGATGAACTGAATATATAAGGTGGAGGATTGGCAGGGGTCAAGGATGATGTCCGATTTTGGAATTTGAGATTTCCATGGATAGATGGTGGTGCTGGGCCATTCGCTGAGCTAGGGCTGGTGGGTATTGGGGCTAGATGGGGAGGAACATCAGTTTGACTTGGACAGATTGAGTTACAGGTATCTTTGAGACATTTAAGTGGAGATTTCAGATACTGTACCTTCCCCTGCCTGTCTTTCTCAGCATTTTCCCCTTCGAAATGTGTGTGTCCAAAAAGACAAATACTGTGTGATTCCACTTCTTTTTTTAAACATTTATTTATTTTTTGAGACAGATTCTCACTCTGTAGCCCAAGCTGGAGTGCCGTGGCATGATCTCGGCTCACTGCAACCTCCGCCTCCAGGTATCAAGTGATTCTCATCCCTCAGCCTCATGAGTAGCTGGGACTACAAGGTGCGTGCAACCACGCCTGGCTAATTTTTGGTTATTTTAGTACAGACAGAGTTTCACCACGTTGCCCAGGGTGGTCTGGAACTCCTGAGCTCAGGCAATCCGCCTGCCTTGGCCTCCCAAAAGTGCTGGGATTACTGGCATGAGCCATGGCGCCTGGCCTGATTCCACTTTTATGAAGTATGTGGAGTCATCAAAATCAGAGACAGAAAGCAGAATGCTGGTTACCAGGAACCAGGGGAAAGCGAGAATGGGGAGTGAGTGTTGAATGGTACAGAGTTTCAGTTTGGGAAGATGAAAAAAATTCTGGAGAGGGATGGTGGTGACGGTTACACAACAGTATGAATGTTCTTAATGACACAGAAATGTACACTTAGAAATGGTTTCAGACAGTAAATGTTATTATATATATTTTGCCACAATTTAAAAAATAGAAGTGTGTGTGAACTATATATAAAAATGTGCATAAAATGCTTTATTTTTATAGTAATCTTTATATTATAATAAAATATACTATAATAAACATAATAAATTAAATAATATAATAAAATATTTATTGTATTTTATTGTTTACTAGTATTTCATACTTTATGGAATTATTATTATATTATTTTTATGGAATAATAAAGCAGTTATGTTCCCAACATCCTGCTTAAGTAATAACCGTGTGTGACTCTTAAGACAGCCCCATGTGCCCCCTTCCCTCATATTTTTCTCACTCCCTCAGAGGTAGGCACTATCACAAACTTGTGCTAATGTTTTTTTTAAATTATTATTTATTTTTTTTTTTTTTTTTTTTGAGATGGAGTCTCGCTTTGTCGCCCAGGTGGGAGTGCAGTGGCGCCATCTCGGCTCACTGCAAGCTCCGCCTCCTGGGTTCACACTATTCTCCTGCCTCAGCCTCCTGAGTAGCTGGAACTACAGGTGCCCGCCACCACACCTGGCTAATTTTTTTTTTTTTTTTTTTTTAGTAGACACAGGGTTTCACAGTGTTAGCCAGGATGGTCTCCATCTCCTGACCTCGTGATCTGCCTGCCTCGGCCTCTCAAAATGCTGGGATTACAGGTGTGAGCCACTGCACCCGGCCAATGCTTTTTATTTTTATCATTTGGCACCCATATATGAATGCCAGCACAATGATATTTTTTAGGTGTTTTTTTTTTTTTTTTTGAGATGGAGTCTCACTCTGTTGCCCAGGCTGGAGTGCAATGGCGTGATCTTGGCTCTGCAGTGGCATGATCTCGGCGTGATCACTAACTCTGCCTCCCAGGTTCAAGGGATTCTCCCGCCTTAGCCTCCCAAATAGCTGGGACTACAGGCATGCGCCACCACACCCAGCTACTTTTTGTATTTTTAGTAGAGATAAGGTGTCACCATGTTGGGCAGGATCTTCTTGATCTCTTGACTTCGTGATCCACTCACCTTGGCTTCCCAAAGTGCTGAGATTACAGGCATGAGCCACCATACCTGGCCTATATTTTTTACTTTTATACACTTTATATAAACCTGTTGTTCAACATCTTGTTTTTGAGATGCTTTCATGTTCATACCTGTTGCTCATTCATTTTTCACTGCTGTATAGTATTCTGTGGTACAACTAGACCACAAACAAGGCAGTTATGAACATTCTGGAACATGCCTCCTGATGTTCATGTGTAGTTTCTCTAGGGCAGTGCTGGTGAATAGAATGTTCTACAACAATAGAAACGTTCTGTACAAATGTATGCTTTCCAATAGGGTACCCACTAGCCGTTATTTACTAGTGAACACTTGAAACATGGTTCAGGCTACCGAGAGACTGAATTTTAAATGCTATTTAATTTTAATTAATTTAAATTGAAATAGCCACATGAAGCTAGTGGCTAACCAGGGGTAGACCCAGGAGCAAAACTGCAGGTTATAATCACCTGTTCATCTTTACTAGGTAACACTGAACTGTTTTCCAAAGAGGTAGAGCCAATTTCCCTATGTTTTCATTTTATCCAACTTCCTAGATCTTTGCTAACCGGATAAATTATCCAAATGAAAATTTCTGAGAATAAAAAGGGCTCTATTAGTCAGGGTTCTCCAGAGAAACAGAACCAATAGGATTGAAGAGGTTTATTTTATTTTATTTATTTGTTTTTTCTTTATTCTTTTCTTTTCTTTTTTTTTTTGAGATGGGGTCTCACTCTGTCGCCCAGGCTGGAGTGCAGTGGCGCAATCTTGGCTCACTGCAACCTCCACCTCCCAAGTTCATGCGATTCTCTTGCCTCAGCCTCCCGAGTAGCTGGAACTAAAAGCACACGCCACCATGCCCCGCTATTTTTTGTATTTTTAGTAGAGGCAGGGTTTCACCACATTGGCCAGGCTGGTCTCAAACTCCTGACCTCAAATGATCTGCCCACCTCAGCCTCCCAAAGTGCTGGAATTATAGGCGTGAACCACTGCACCTGGCCTGGAAAGAGATTTATGATAAGGAATTGACTCATGGGATTTTGGAGGCCAAGAAGTCCCAAGATCCATAGGTGGCAAGCTGAAGACCCAGGAGAGCTGATGGTGTAAGTTCCAGTCCAAAGGCTGGCAGGCTCAAGACCCAAGAAAGGCTGATGTTTCAGTTTGCGTTCAAAGACCAGAAAAGACTGATGTCCCAGCCCAAGCAGTCAGGCAGCAAGAGTTTCCTCCGACTCAGCCTTTCTGTTGTAGTCAGGCCTTCAACTGATAGCACGGGGCCCACCCACCTCTGCATTAGGGAGGGCAGTCTGCTTTACTCAGTCTACCAATTCAAATGTTAATTTCATCCACCAATGCTCTCGCAGACACACACCTCAAAGAATCTTTGGCCAAACATCTGGGAACCCTGTGGGCCTGTCAAGTTGATGCATAAAATTGACAATCACCAGGGTCTTACATGGTAATCTCCCTCCCAACCCAGTGGAGTCTAGGTGGTTCAGAGGTGGTCCTCTGAGCAGCATGTAATGCAGTTCTAGGAAGATGGAACTTCTAGAGACTATTTTCTTTCTGGAAACTTGTTGTGACCATGAAAGACAACTTGTAGCAGCAAGAGTTTGTCAAGTGCAGAATATTTATTTGATTTATTTTCTTTGAGACAGAGTCTCATTCTGTCACCCAGGCTGGAGTGCAGTGGCACAATCTTGGCTCACGGAAACCTCTGCCTCCCAGGTTCAAGCGACTACTATGCCTCAAGCCTCCCGAGTAGCTGGGATTTCAGGTGCACACCACCATGCCTAGCTACTTTTTTTTTGTATTTTTAGTAGAGATGGGGTTTTGCCATGTTGGCCAGGCTGGTCTGGACTCCTGCTTTCAGGTGATCCACCTGCCTCGGCCTCCCAAAGTGCTGGGATTACAGGCATGAGCCACTGCGCCCGGACTAACATTTATTTCTCCATTCAGTCAACACAGATTCCCACCTTCCTCCCCACCTCCTAGTACATTTAGAAATTCAGGAGGAGGGTCCTTCCATTCAGAAGTCTAGCTGAGAACATTCTCCCTCCTCTCTCCTCCCTTTAGTCTCTCCGTTTCTTCTTCCTTCCTTTCCCTCCCCTAAACCCCAACTTCTTGTATATTTTGTCCAAGAAGAATTGCTTCTTAGATCTTCTGCAATTAAGGGCATCTCTTCCCACCCAATATGTACAGTGGCCCCGGGCAACGGTGACCTGTTCCTGGAAGATGCTATTTAAAACCCCGAGTGCAACCAGAGTGACGCAGAGCTCCTGAATGTGGCTGAAATGTGTCAAGTTACATAAACGCACATGCTTCATTTTGCCCTTGGCTTGAAGCTCTTCCTAACAGACTTCAGAATTATCAGCTCATTAAAGGGGAAAGAATGCAGGTTTATTAAAAAAAATTTAAATAATCATAATAATAAAATCAAGGCCCCAGGGTAGAGTTGCACATAATGGTTGAGAGCCACTCTCAGAGAGTTGGCACCTCCCAACAGGGTCTCAAGGAAACCACGGTGAATCCCATCTTCTCTTGGGGAGAGCAATATTTTCTGGGAATTCTCGGGAGACAACTATAAGCAGCCCTGATGCCCTACTGTCCCACGAAGCACAGTGCTAACAATGAAAGGAAGGAAGGGAATTTTGAATTGCCTACTACCTAGGAAGGGCCCCCCAATTTCATACCTGTGTCTGTTTTCATCCCTTGCTATGATGCTGTCCCCCTTGTACATCAGGGGAAGCTGAGGTTGAAACAGGACAAAATATTTGCTCCAGGGCACACAGTTGGTAAGAAGTAGAATTCAAAGCTAGTTGAGAGACCCCCCAGCTTGACGACTGAGACCATGGACTCTGTGATATGGAAGGGAAGTGGTGGGAAGGGAAGGGTGTGGCCACTTTAAATGCTACAGAAGGAGGGAAGGGAAGTGCTGGGTAGAGGAGGGCATGGTCCCTGGAGAGGGCTCCACCCCTACACCTGTGCCCATGGTCCTAGGTGAGGACAGGCATTTTTGTTTTCCCGCCCAAATGTTGAAGGCCCAAGACCACCCTGGCCTTCCACACCCCCATCCTGTGCCTATAAAAACCCCAAGACCCTAGCAGGCAGACACACAAGTTGCTGGACGTCAAGAGCTGCAGATCGGTGAAGAAGACACAAGTGGCTGGATGTCAAGAAGACGTCAAGAGGAGCACGCTGGCAGAAGAACACATGACAGATGCTGGCAGGCCATCAACTGGCGGAACGAGGTGGAGTTTGGCCTGGGCAGTCGGAGGAGGGCCTGGGCCACTCGGCGGCCTGACTGCAGGGGGAAACCTTCCCACTCCGTCCCCTTCTGGCTTCTCCCATCTGCTGAGAGCTACCTCCACTCAATAAAGCCTCGCACTCATTCTCCAAGTCCACGTGTGATCTGATTCTTCTGGTGCACTGAGGCAAGAACCCAGGATACAGAAAGCCCTCTGTCCTTGGGACAATGGAGAGGGTCTAATTGAGCTGGTTAACACAAGCCGCCTATAGATGGCAAAACTAAAAGAGCACCCTGTAACACACAGCCACTGGGGCTTCAGGAGCTGTAAACATCCACCCCTAGACACTGCCGTGGGATCGGATCCCCACAATGGGCCCATCTGTATGCTCCCCTACAGGTTAGAGCAGTGGGCTGCTGAAGAAGCGAGCCACTTCCCCATCACACATGCTGCAAGGGGGACAAGGGAACTTTTCCCATTTCATCTGGACCCAGAATGCTATTTCATGGAAACTGTACAATCCTGGGCAAGACACTTGACCTCTCAGTGCCTCGGTTTCCTCATCTATAAAATAAGGGCTATGTCAGGAGGCGGAGTTTGCAGTGAGCCGAGATTGTGCCACTGCACTCCAGCCTGGGTGACACAACGAGACTCCATCTCTAAATAAATAAATAAATAAATAAATAAATAAATAAATAAATAAAATAAAGGCTACGTGATATTTTCTGCCTGGGTGGTGGTAGTAAGGATTATATGGCTCAAAACAGTAAAACACTAGAAAATTAGCCAGCATAGAAAATGTTTTAAAAGGCCGGGCGCGGTGGCTCAAGCCTGTAATCCCAGCACTTTGGGAGGCCGAGACGGGCGGATCACGAGGTCAGGAGATCGAGACCATCCTGGTCTACACGGCGAAACCCCGTCTCTACTAAAAAATACAAAAAAACTAGCCAGGCGAGATGGCGGGCGCCTGTAGTCCCAGCTACTCGGGAGGCTGAGGCAGGAGAATGGCGTAAACCCGGGAGTCAGAGCTTGCAGTGAGCCGAGATCACGCCACTGCACTCCAGCCTGGGCGACAGAGCGAGACTCCGTCTCAAAAAAAAAAAAAAAAAAAAAATGTTTTAAAAGAACTGCTGTCTACAATGCATACACTTCCTGTGTGTGTGTGTGTGTGTGTGTTGGTTGGGGGTGGTTTCAACACAATGCATGCACTTTCTACTACCCCATTTTGAGTCTCTGCCAGGTTCCCAGGGCCTGACCTTTTTACCACACTTGGTACCTCTTAATAAAGCGAAGTTACTGGATTTCAAGCCCAGGCTCTGGAAATATTGGAACTCAAAGGCTATGCTCTTGAAATATGTCCTTCGCACGCCTACCTTCCCTGCCTGCTACAGTTCTGTCTCTGGCTGATTAAAACCTGCTTTTGCCCAGAGCAAGCTGAGCAGCAGGGCTCGCTATCCCTTTTTATGAAAATCCAGCGAGCAGGTGTAAAAGGAAGATAACCACACCCCCGCCCCCTTTGGAGGCCGAAGATACATAATTATCTGAAACCCAGATAAACAGCAGGAGTGGGATGGTAGACTAGACGTGGAAGAGCTGAAGCGAGCCAGAGGGGCTGCAAGAAGAATTATTAAAAACTAATGATGTGATTCAATGCTGGAAGGAAGGCGAGAAAATGAGTCTGAGGTTGACAGCCTCTAAGAGTTCTTGCCTGCAGTAAGATGGGGGCAGGATGGGTAGGGAGATGGGGTAGCAGTGGCAGGGACTAGGAGGTGGGTGGAACATAGGGTCAAGAAGGGGGTAAACACAGGCGTTTCAAGCATTGTCTCCCAGATGTTTGCTGTCTGTTTTCTGGAGGCGGTTTTGTGTCATTGCCCCGTTCCAGTGAAGTTGATAAAATTGCCAAGCCTCAACAGAGAGATCTCTAAATGCCATTTTGCACACTGGAAACCAGGCAACAAGCAAAGGGAAGTCAGCAAGAGAAGCCACACTGGAAATTCAGAGTGAGGAGCACACTCAGAGTTCACACTTACCTGCTGGGAGCTCACGCATAGCTGGTCTATGAACTTGATAGATTCACTTGCCCTGATTCAGGGCAAGTGGGTGTCCTGGGTTGGGGTGGTTCCTGATGCATCTTTCTGTTAGTAAGCATTTGATGTGGGTTATGTGAGCACGCGGGTGAAGGGCTTAGCCTAAGCCTAGGTCCACGATAAGGGCTCTGTACATGCCAACTGTTGTGGTCCTTCAGAGTTCTTACGGGAACAGGGTTCTTTTTCTACACACATTCCCAGCAGACTGACTTCACAAACTTTGACTGTCTACATTTGAGCTCATCGTTTTGGTCTCTGAAATTAATAGTTTATGTGCAGAGAAATAGTGATACCGAAACACCAGGGGTCTGGTCTAGGTCCTGCTGCTCGCAGCACGGAAAGCCCATCACTGAGAAGATGAGTATTGCCAAGGAAGATTTTAATCACGTGCTGCAGCCAAGGAGATGGGAGCTCAGTCTCAAATCCATCTCCCTGACCAACTAAAACTAGGAGTTTATATAACAGGGAAGAAATGTAACAATGTATAGGAAAACAAGAACTAGGGGGGAGCAAGAAAGCTATCATGATGAATGAGGGGTCTGGCATCTTATTGGATGTGGTAATCTGGTGACTCAGTTCTTTGATACTTTTTTTGAGAGGCCTGGTGGCCCTTTCCTGAGGAAGGAACTCAGATAAGACAAATGAGGGCTTCAAGCTTTAAGATCAGAAAGGTCAGCTTCTGTGTTTATCCAAAAGAATATCTATGCGCAGGGCGCGGTGGCTCACGCCTGTAATCCCAGCACTTTGGGAGGACGAGGCAGGTGGATCACAAGGTCAGGAGATCAAGACCATCCTGGCTAACACAGTGAAACCCCGTCTCTACTAAAAAATACAAAAAGAAAAAAATTAGCTGGGCATGGTGGTGGATGCCTGTAGTCCCAGCTACTCGGGAGGCTGAGGCAGGAGAATGGCGTGAACCTGGGAGGGCGGAGCTTGCAGCCAGCCCAGATCGCACCACTGCACTCCAGCCTGGGCCACAGAGTGAGATTCCGTCTCCAAAAAAAAAAAATCCATGATGAGACTATTGGGTCAGTTTCAGTGGTACAGAAAAGAAGGCTCAAAGCCTGACTTAGCAAAATCTGTCCAAGTTCCACCACACACATTCAAGATGGTGGAACAAGACAAGACTCAGTGTGGGACTGGGGGCATCCAATCAGGGGTTTGTCCTTGCATTGCAAGAGAGTAAGGCAAAGAGAAAGGGAGGCCTGGCATTGAGAATAAAGCTAACAGAACAGCTTAAGGTTGAGGGCTCTGCCCCCAGGAGACAGACACCTTGGGTTCAAATCCTGGCACTACTTCATCCCTAGCTGGGACCTTGAACGAGTCACTTTGCCTCTGCCACCTCAATTTGCTCATTCATAAAATAGAAGAGCTAGAACTCACTCTTGGTGTTCTCGTGAGGACTCTAAGAAGCTAAAATTAAGGGGTGAATGCCAGCAAGGGACATAGCGCTCAGGTGGCATGTCAGTGCCTGAGGGAAACAGCAACTCTGTGTGCACCGTCATGTGTCCAAGGTCACAGATCAAGCACGTGAAAGAGCCAGGATGATGACCTCTGATCCCCCATCTCCCGAGTTCTCACCAGTTCCCTGGGTGTGGGGGAATCTCTCTCTTCTTCTTCCTCACTGTCGTGGCAGGAAAAGAGGGAGAACAGGCAGAGGTTGTGGATCTTGGGGGAAAGGACGAGGTAAATCAGCTGAGAAAAAGGAAGCCCATGAAATAATCTAAATGTCAGGGTGCCAGGGCTTTGAGGGTGGGGCAGGCAGCCCACCCCTGGACTCATGTTTAAAAGAGTCAATGCAGGCTGGGTGCAGTGGCTCACGCCTGCAATCCCAAGGAGGCCAAGGAGGGCAGATCACTTGAGGCCAGGAGTTCAAGACCAGCCTGGCCAACATGGTGAAACCTTGTCTCTACTAAAAGTACAAAAATTAGCCAGGCGTGGTGGTGGGCACCTGTAGTCCCAGCTACTTGGAAGGTCGAGGCACAAGAATCGCTTGAACCCAGGAGGCGGAGGTTGCAGTGAGCCGAGATCCCACCACTGCACTCCAGCCTGGGCGACAGAGCAAGACTCTGTCGCAAGAAATAAAACTAAAAGAGTCAAGGCAGCAAGAAGCTACAGAAGTGAGACACATTCTCAGCCATGAAATAGGGGCTGACTCACATGGTCTCCGCAGCAGCTGATGAGTTTTAAGGTGATGACCTCACAGCAGGGGTGACAAAACCAATCTCACCGCGGCTATTACACTACGGTCACTGGGAGTCTTTCAGCCGAGGCTGTCACATTCCTGTCACTTAAAGCTTCCTCGCCTAAGCCTGAAAATGATTAGTAGGGTCTGAAACCTTTTTCTCTCTCTCCTACTCTGTGCCAAGAGTGTCTCACGTGTGCGTGTGTGCGTGTGTGTGTGTGTGTGTGTAAGAGGATCATTGGGGTAAGGATGGAGTGAGAAAGAATAATTTATTGCACATATGACAAATATTCATGACCCTAAGTGCCAGGCACTGTTCAAAATGCTGGGAAGACATTGTGAGGAAACTGGATGAGGTCTCTGCCCTCATGGAGCTTATAAACTTGAAGGAATTATCTTGGTAGTTATAGTCAAAGCTTCCTTCCTTTCTGCTTTCTTCCCTCCCTTCCCCTCCCTTCCTCTCCCCTCCCCCTCCCTTCCCTCCTTCCTTCATTCACTGATACACTTTAATAAACATTCTGGAGTCAGACTGCATCCTAGCTTGGCTTCTTATTAGCTAATGCAGCATTGGGGAAATTTCTTAACCTCCCATTCCTTCCCATCCAACATGGAGATAAGAACAGGACACACTCACAGGATAAGTCCCACAACTTCGGGAAAAACCAGCTCTGAGAAACAGCCGAGAAACTGAATTCAAGCAGGGCCTTGGCCCAAAGCCTGTTGACCTGGAGGGCTGAGTATGATGGATGAGGAGTTTGTGCAGATCTGAACGTGCTGTGTCCTTTGTCCTGGCTGCCTTAGGGTCCATCATGTATCTCTGAGATTGATGAGGCAGGTGCACCACCCGGCAGGCTACACACCATACAAGGCTGACCTTGGTTGGGGAGCATCATCATCATCCAATACTGTCTGTAGGACTCCATTCCAGCAAGACATCTGGGGGCCTGGAAGGGGGTTCCTCCCCTGGAGAATGTCACAGAATCTCTGATCTATGTCCTAACAATACTCAGGTCTTTCTGTATCCTTTAGATAATTTGATTTATCCAAGGGTCTACTGTTGACATTTGTCCCTAAGTGGTCAGATTTATGCGCTTGATGAGGACATTCAGTGAGATCACAAGTCAAGGGCTTACTGCAGAGCTGCCACTTAAAAAATGCTAGTTATTCTTGTCCTTAAGCCCGTGCTAAGTGACAGGCATGTGCACATCCATCCACACACACACACACACACATCCACAAATCCACACACATATCCACACATACACACATCCACATATCCACACATTCACACACACATCCACACACGCACACATCAACAGTCACACACGCATCCACACACGCACACACATATCCCCCACACACACATCCACAAATACACACATCCACACACCCATACATACACACACACACATGCACACACATATCCTCACACACAAACACACGCACAGATCCACACCCACACCCACACACACATACACACATCCAGACACCCACACACAAACATCCACACACACATCCACACAAATATCCACACACACATCCACACATGCACATCCACACACCCACACACACACATACACACAGTAAAGGTCAGTAAATGCACAGTGGTAACCATTGTTCCCACAGCAGCACCATTAGGCAAATAAAAATAAATATATATTTAAAAAATTTTTAGTTAGTATTTGTATTTTTACATTTTTTGTATTTTTGTAGTTTTTTTTTTAAACAAGAGGATCTTGAGTACTTAAAAGCAAGACTCATGTTCTCTGTCTTCCTTTTATTTTATTATTATTATTTTGAGATAGTTTCTCACTCTGTTGCCCAGGCTGGAGTGAAGTGGTACAATATCGGCTTGCTGTAGCCTCCGCCTCCCAGGTTCAAATGATTCTCGTGCCTCAGCCTCCCAAGTAGCTGGGATTATAGGCGCACGCCACCACACGTGGCTAAATTTTTTGTATTTTTACTAGAGATGGGGTTTTGCCCTGTTGGCTAGGCTGGTCTCAAACTCCTGGCCTCAAGTGATCTACTACCTGCCTCGGCCTCTCAAAGTGCTGGGATTATAGATGTAAGCCACCACACCTGGCCTCTGTCTTCCTTTCAAAATACAGGGAGGAAGGGATTGTTTCTGAATGCTCACGTATCATTTTAGTTTATTTCCAGACAAAAGGGAAGATACTTCTTAGCCATAAAGTGCAAATGTTCTAGAACCTTCCTCAGAGATGTCTCTGAGAAGGAATTATGCATGGGAAGCATTTAGCTCAGGGTCGGGTACATGCAAAGGGCTGGATAAATGACAGCTGTGAATACTGCAATTCATGTTATGCAGGGAGAGGGAAGGTCATATAATGTCCTAGTGAGAGGATGGGCTTTCAGGAGTTCGAGGCTGCAATGAGCTATGATGGCCTCACTGCGTTCCACCCTGGGCGACAGACCAAGACCCTCTCTCTAAATAAGTGAAAATTTATAGAGAATACGTGTTTTAAAGGCAGAAAGAGCTGGGTCTGAACCCTAACTCCCCATTTACTAGCTGGGAGGCCTTGGGCAGGTTGTTTGATTTCTTCAAGCCTCAGTCTCCTCATCTGCAAAATGGGATGATCACAAACTCAGCCACTTGACTGAAAAATCAGTGAAAGAATAGGGGCGGGGCTTAGCACCTGCCTAGAAGGTTTGATGTTCCTGCTGCTTCCAGTGGAGTGTGGGTGGGGAGCTGACAGGCAGCACAGGGAATTTTCCAGCCAGGTTGCCTCTTAACATCTGGCTTGGTTTGGTTTTGCTTGTGACCTCTCACTGTTTGTCTGCAAAAGCCCAATTTTTCCATTTTAATTTGATGTATTTTTATATTTTTTGTATTTTTAAATTTTTTCTTTCAGTGACAGGGTCTTGCTCTGTCTCCGAGGTTGGAGTGCAATGGTATGATCATAGCTCACTGCAGTCTTGAGCCCCTGGGCTCAACCGATCCCCCCACCTCAGCCTCCTGAGTAGCTGGGACAAAGGCATGCACAGCCGTACACCAGCCACACACAGCTAATTTTATTTTTTGTAGGGACAGGGTCTGGCTACATTGCCCTGTCTGGTCTTGAACTCCTGGGCTCAAGCAATCATCCTGCCTCAGCCTTCCAAGGTGCTATGATTACAGGTGTGAGCCACTGTGCCTGGCCTTAATTTGTACTTTTTAGAGACAGGGTCTCTCTCTGTCACCTAAGGTGGAGTGCAGTGATGCAATCATAGCTCACTGCAGCGTTGGACTCCAGGACTCCAGCAGTCCTCCCACCTCAGCCTCCTGAGTAGCTGGGACCACAGGTGCGCACCACCACACACTCACAGCCCAACTTTTTAAATGAGAGTTTGTCTTGAAAGGCTATCTGCAACTCCTCACGAATGCCCTACTCTGTAGCCAATGAACGTTCAACCCACATGACTTTGATGTTGCTAGAGACCCCATCTCGTTCTTTCCCCCCATTTTAGAAATGAGGGAACTGAAATTCAGAGAGTGCAAGTAACCTGCCCAAGCTGACAGGCTTAAAAAACAAACAAACAAACAAACTCAGGCCTGAGAGCAGAGTGTGTGCTCGTAAAATACCCCAGCATAGGGTCTTTCTTCCCCGTGGGTGATAGAGCAAAGGTTTTGGAGTCAGATTGGCCTGAATTCAATTCCAACTTCAGGGTCTTGCTTAAAACAGGAGATGACAATACCCACTTCCCTGGGTGGTGGCAAGAATCAAATGAGGCTTTTAAAAACGTGCATAATGCCTTTATCTCAGGGCCCGGCACACAGTTGGCGATCAATAAAGATTAGGTTTTCCTCTCTCCTCCACACTCTTCTTTCCTCGGCACATCCCCAAAACACTCACATGAACCTGAGCTCAGACTCCCGGCGGACCAAGACTTCCCGGAGACGCTGAATTTTTGCCATCTCCAGCTCAATCTCCTCCGGCATCATGGTTGTCTCCGCCATGGAGATGATGTCCAGCTGATCTGTGCAGGAGACACAAACGCAAGCATCAGGACCCCGAGGCTGCACCGTGGGACCGACCCTGACATGGTTTCAGGGCACAGCCTTGCTCCGCTAAGGTCATACGCCTTGAGGGCACACAGACTTCGGCCTGTGCCGCAAATGTGTATTCGTGAGCACGCCCTTTGGAAACCAGAAAACGTGTTTTCCACAGGAACTTTGTTTGTTTGCTTTTTTGTTTTGTTTTGAGACGGAGTCTCGCTCTGTCGCCCAGGCTGGAGTGCAGTGGCCGGATCTCAGCTCACTGCAAGCTCCGCCTCCCGGTTCACGCCATTCTCCTGCCTCAGCCTCCCGAGTGGCTGGGACTACAAGCGCCCGCCACCACGCCCAGCTAATTTTTTTTTTTTTTTTTTTTTTTTTTGTATTTTTAGTAGAGACGGGATTTCACTGTGTTAGCCAAGATGGTCTCGATCTCCTGACCTTGTGATCCCCCCGCCTCAGCTTCCCAAAGTGCTGGGATTACAAGCGTCAGCCACCGCGCCTGGCCTTGTTTTTGTTTTTTTGAGACACAGCCATGCTCTGTTGCCCAGGCTGGAGTGCAGTGGCCTGATCTCAATCTCGGCTCACTGCAGCCTTTGCCTCGGAGGTTCAGGCGATTCTCCCATCTCAGCCTATATTATAAGTAGCGGGGATTACAAGTGCACATCACCAGGCCCGGCTAATTTTTCTATGTTTAGTAGAGATGGGGTTTTGCTGTGTTGACCAGGCTGAGGTCAAGTGATCCGCCCGCCTGGGCCTCCCAAAGTGCGGGGATTACAGTCGTGAGGCCACCACGCCTGGCTGGGAACTTTGTTATGATGGCTGGTGGAGGCTCACAAAAGCCTGATTAAGGCCTTGTCAACCACTGCCTGGTCCCAAATTCTGAGCCTCTGCTCCCCCTGACCATGACCACTTTGCCCTGTGGTCTAAGCCACTAAGACCAGCCAACTCTAGGCCGAAGAAAGTTTTATCATAATTATCTTATAGTAATACTACTAATAAGTAGTGTAAGTATTTTTTCGTTTGTTTTTGAGACTAGGACTCAGTCTGTCATCCAAGCTGCGGTGCAGTGGTGCAATCATAGCTCACTGCCGCCTCGAACCCTGGGCTCAAGGAACCCTTCTGCCTCAGTCTCCCAAGTAGCTGGGACTACAGGCCCACCTAGGTAATTTTTTAATTTTTATTTTTTGTAGAGATAGGGTGTCACTCTGTTGCCCAGGCTGGTCTCAAACTCCTGGCCTCAGGCGATCCTCCCAACTTGGCCTCCTGAAGTGCTGGGATTACAAGCGTGAGCATACATATATATACATATATATGTGTGTGTATATATATGAATATATATGGTTATATATATATAATATGTATAATATACACAGATACACTTTCTTTTTTTCTTTTTTGAGACAGAGTCTCGCCCTGTCGCCCAGGCTGGAGTGCAGTGGCACAATCTTGACTCAGTGCAACCTTCACCTCCCGGGTTCGAGTGATTTTCCTGCCTCAGCCTCCTGAGTAGCCGGGATAACAGGTGTGTACCACCACACCCGGCTAATTTTTGTATTTCTAGTTGAGATGGGGTTTCACCATGTTGGCCAGGCTGATCTCTAACTCCTGGCCTTGTGATCCGCCCACCTCAGCCTCCCAAAGTGCTAGGATTACAGGCATGAGCCATCGCGCCTGGCCAGACACACTTTTTTAAAGACTGAAAAAGTACACTAAAATGTTAGCAGTTAAAATGTTAATACATATGCATGTGAATATATATACTATTATGTACATATACATATATCCACTGTGATAGAGGTCTTATTTTTCTAATATAAAGTTAGGATCTCACTATTTCATTACGTGTTCTTTTCACCTAGCAACATGCCATGAGCGCTCCTGCCTGTCCTTGGATGGTCTTCCTCGGCAGCAGCGTGGAAGGCGGGGCGGTTTTCTATTTGTGGCTGCATCACGAAGCACTTAAGCAATCCACAGACATGTAGGTTGTTTCCTATTTTTTCCCCACTGTAATCATGGGGAAAAAAATGTAAGAATTATTTTCACTGTAAGAATGTCCCAGTGAGGAACATTCTCAAAGTGAAATCTTCGCACACATCTATGGGGTTCCTTCGTGCTACGTTTCTAGGGTGAATGGCTGAGATATAAGGAATGTGCTATTCAAGGCCTTTGATCGGTAGTGGCGGAGACTCGGGGCAGGAGATGTTCCTTGGTGTACCCTGAGACACCATGACATCACCTGTATCTGCTAATTCGTTCCACACCCACCCCTAAGATGGAGCCCACCCCACACCTCAGTTCTACAAGGGCATCTGTCTTTTTCCTTATACTCAAGGAATAATAAAAGTTGGTATACCTTGTACCCATGATTTGGAAAGTCGTTCTCTTTTTCCTTTTCCCTTTTTTTTTTTTCTTCTGAGACGGAGTATCCCTCCGTTGCCCAGGCTGGAGTGCAGTGGCACGATCTTGGCTCACTGCAACCTCCACCTCCTGGGTTCAAGCGATTCTCCTGCCTCAGCCTCCTGAGTAGCTTGGATTATAGGCTCGTGCCACCACGCCCAGTTAATTTTTGTATTTTTAGTAGAGTTGGGGTTTCACCATGTTGGCCAGGCTGGTCTTGAACTCCTGACCTCAAGTGATCAGCCTGCCTTGGCCTCCCATAGTGCTGGGATTACAGGCGTGAGCCACCACACCCAGTCTTCTTTTTTCTTTTTGTAGAGACGAGGTCTCGCTATGTGGCCCAGACAGGTCTGGAACTTCTGGCCTCAAGCAATCCTCCTGCCTCAACCTCCCAAAATGCTGGGATTACTTACAGGTGTGAGCCACTGTGCCCAGTGAAAGTTGTCCTGTTTCTGCCTATCCATCTGCCTCCTATATCCTGGGGCCCTGGCCCTTGCACACCTGCACAGGGCTTAGGGCGCTGTGATTTGCAGGCTTCCTTGAAGTCAGTCCCTGCCTGCTTGGATCTCTGGATAGAATAGCGCCCTCTTCAGGAGCCCACCTGATGCATTTGTCCACCTGTGGGACTCTCCTAGTCCTGAGTTTTTCAGCAGACAGACATTGGATTCTCGGTAAACTGGCGTTCCTTTCCATCACCTACTCCCTAATGTGGTCATTCCATGTGCCAAACTTATCTGTCTCCCCTCCACCAATCAAAACACCTTATTTTTCTGGGAGACCGGAAGAAGGTAATTCTCTGGAGTTGATTCTCACATTGAAATGAATGGCCTCTCTTCATTCTCTCTGAGACAAGACAATTCCCTGTTTTTTGTTTTTTGTTTGTTTGTTTGTTTGTTTGTTTGTTTTTTAAGACCAAGTCTTGCTCTGTTGCCCATGCTGGAATGTGGTGATGCAATCTCGGCTCACTGCAACCTCTGCCTCCCGGGCTCCAGCAATTCTCCTGTCTCAGCCTCCCGAGTAGCTGGGTCTACAGGCACATGCCACCATGCCCAGCTAATTTTTTGTATTTTTAGTAGAGACAGGGTTTCGCCGTTTTGGCCATGCTAGACTTGAACTCCTGACCTCAGGTAATCTGCCAGCCTTGGCCTCCCAAAGTGCTGGGATTACAGGCATGAGCCACCGTGCCCAGCCTGACAACTCTCAGTTTTCAAGAGAAACAATAACAAAGGCAATGGAAAAGGCCAAGCAATTATATGGGAAGAGGAAAAAATTTAATCTGATCATCACTGGCCTATTGAAGATTTTCTCCTCTTTGCGTTCAGCATCTCAGAGCAATGTCTGCTTCTTTTATATTTTCAGGGAGCTCCAGTATTTCATAAAATAGATAAGTGCAGAACACAAATAGTGCAGAACCTGCTGTTGGGTTGGAGAGGGGATCACCGAACAACTGTAAAAGTGGGAGGAAGACAGCAGAGGTGGGTGAATGGGAAAAACGTGAAATTGGAGAGATTCACAATCACGTCCTCCCTGCCTTCTAAAGATGGTGGGTCCCGAAGATTATCTGGCCACCTGGCCAAGCCTGTGCCAGGGAAGGGTGAAAAGGGAGACACAGTGGAGGGAGAGGAGGGAGTGTCAAAGAGAAGCAGGAAGGAGACAGGTCAGAGGAGCTGTCTCAGGCTGTGGCTTGGGGAGAGGGAGCGATGTCTGTCTGCAGAGGATTTATAGGGAATGTCTCATGTGCTGGGCTGGCTGAAGATCTCCTGGGGTCATCTGGTTATGCTTCAAGGCCCCTGGAATCCAATTTTGGGTCCTACTACTGTCCCTGACACCATGCTGTGGTGGTTCCTGGGATTGAAGCAGCGAGGACAGGCTTGAGGAAGGAGGGAAAGAGGGAGGGATGGATCAAAATATTAATATTGGCTGGGCACGGTGGCTGACACCTGTAATCCCGGCACTTTGAGAGGCCGAAGCAGGCGGATCACCTGAGGTCAGGGGTTTGAGACCAGTGTGATCAAGACAGCGAAATCCAGTTTCTACTAAAAATACTAAAATTACCCTGGCATAGTGGCAGGTGCCTGTAATCCCAGCATATTGGGAGGCTGAGGCACGAGAATCGCGTGAACCTGGGAGGCGGAGGCTGCAGTGAACCGAGATTGCACCACTACACTCTAGCCTGAGGGTCAGAGTGAGACTCCGTCTTAAAAAAAAAAAAAAGAAGATATTAATATTGAGTACTACTATGTGCTGTGATGCTACCAAACTGGAAGACCAGCCTCACCGAATCAGATGGCCTGGGTTTCAGGTCCAGTTCTGCCCCTCCCTGTCTGTGTGGCCCTGGGGAGTTCGTTAACCTGTCAGCAGCTCTGTTTCTCCTGTAAGATGAGGATAGTAAGAGACCCCACCACCCAAAACAGACATGAGGGATGAATTATCCTGGCACGTCACGTTTAATATACACTTGCAATTGCCCTCCTTATGACTGTCGCACCTGCTCTGCCTATCACCTCTTTTAATCCTCGCCATAAGCCAGTAGGTTCAGTAGGTTCTCATTTTCACAAACAAAAAAACAAAGGCTCAACCCTGGCAAGGCAAAGAGCTGAGTCCAGGTCTGGCTTCAAATTCATGCTCTTTGACCCTCACAGGTGCCTCTGGTCCAGGCAGCTGTTCTAAGTCCGACACGTCCCTTTCGTTCCCATCTCAGAGTCAAGCGTGGGCCCGTAACAAGTCATGGCCAATGGGGAGGCTTAAAACAAGAGGAATTTAATCTCTTGGAGTTCGGGAAGCCGGAAGTCTGAAACCAAGGTGTTGGCAGGGTCATGCGCTCTCCAAAGGCTCTAGGGATGGATCCTTTCTTGGCCCTTGCAGCCCCTGGTGGCTCCTTAGTTTGTAGTATTAGGTTGTTGCAAAAGTAATTACAGTTTTTGCCGCTGAAAGTAATAGCATCACTTCAACCTCTGCCTCTGTTTTCCTAGGGTCTTCCTCCGGGTAGCTCTGTGTGTCCCTTTCTGTCTCATTAGATTTAGGGCCCACCCTAATTCAACGTGAGCTCATCTGGATCCTTATCTGAATTACCCCTGCAAAGACCTTATTTCCAAATAAGGTCACATTCTGATGTTCTAAGATGCACATGAACTTCAGGAGGCCACAAAGCCACAAGAATGAATGACCACAGCCTTAAAAGCTTCCTGACAATAATGTCACTCTCTCCGGGGGCTTTAGACCCCGCACACGGAACACAGCCTTGGCTGGAAGCAGCAGGAGTCCCAGGAGGTGGCCAGGGGGTGAGGGAAGTACGTGGGAGAAGTGGGGTCTGGCGCAAATCAGCTGGGCAGGAACCGTGTCAGAAATCCTCATTGGACACTAATCATCAGCCGCAAGACCTCGAATGAGTCCTTTTATGTCTTTGCATCATTTTCCTCCTCTACACAAGAGTTCAATAGTTACCTGTGCCAGAGACTTTCTGTGTATTATCTCATTTAATCCCTATTTTACAGAGATGACTCTGAGGCTTAGAGAAGGAAAGTGACTTGCTCAATACCACACAGCCAGATCATTGCAGAGATAGTATTCAAACCCAGCTTGCTCTCTCGCTCTCTCGCTCTCTCTCTCTCTCTCTCTTCTCCCTCTCTCCCCTCCAATCCACAACCACATGACCTTAACGACGACGTAATCCAGCCTCCTGGTGAGGGCTGAATGCATTTGTGGCTGCGAAAGTGCGTAGTTAACCACCCCACGATATGAGTATTCTTGTTTTTCTCATCACAGTTCAGATGGGCAACCTGATTTCCATGGGACACATGCTGAAAACGGCAACACACCCTGGGGCGAGGCGTGGGACGAAGAGAATTAATCACACCCCAGGAATTGGCATTTTACCTCCATCCCCGGGGGAGGACGGAGGCGGTGGCTGCCAGGCTCCAGGTGCTTAGCTTGGATTTGGGGCAAAGAATGGAACAAGACCTATGTTGAAAAGTCTTGCTCAAGCATGTTTTTCTTCCCCAAGAGAAAGGAATGAAGCCTAAAGCTTGAACCATATACAAATTCTTAGAATCCTTTCTTGCCATGAGCTGTGTCTCTGCACTAGGCACTGTGTTGGGCTCATTGTAAACCTCATCTCTCTTTTTTTTTTTTTTTTTTTTTGTTTTTTGGGTGAGGCAGGGTTTTGCTCTATCTCCCAGGCTGGAGTGCAGTGGCATAATCTGGGCTCACTGCAGCCTCAACCTCCTGGGCTCAAGCAATCCTCTCACTTCAGCCTCCTGAGTAGCTGAAATTACAGGTTCGCTCCACCACACCCAGTGAATTTTGTTGTATTATTTGTAGAGATAGGGTTTTGCAATGTTGCCCAGGCTAGTCTCCAACTCCTAAGCTCAAGTGATCTGCCCAGCTCAGCCTCCCAAAGCGCTGGGATTACAGGAATGAATCTCATCTCATTTCATCTGCACAAGGCCTTAGGCCAAGGGTTGATACCCTATGGCCAGGGGACCAAGTACAGCCCCATGCTTGATGTTATAAGTAGAGTTGTTCTGAAACACTGATCACACTCATTCATTTATATGTCATTTATGGCTGCTTTTGCATTGCAAAAACTGAGTAGTTGCCACAGAGACTCCCTGGCCCACGAAGCCTCAAATATTTACCACCTGGCTCTTTATAGAAAAAGTTGGGCCGGGCGCGGTGGCTCAAGCCTGTAATCCCAGCACTTTGGGAGGCCGAGACGGGCGGATCACGAGGTCAGGAGATCGAGACCATCCTGGCTAACACGGTGAAACCCCGTCTCTACTAAAAAATACAAAAAACTAGCTGGGCGAGGTGGCGGGCGCCTGTAGTCCCAGCTACATGGGAGGCTGAGGCAGGAGAATGGCGTAAACCTGGGAGGCGGAGCTTGCAGTGAGCTGAGATCCGGCCACTGCACTCCAGCCTGGGTGACAGAGCAAGACTCCGTCTCAAAAAAAAAAAAAGAAAAAGTTGGCCAACCTCTTCCCTGGGTGGTATAGTGTAATTTCTCCAGTTTGAAAGTTATGAAAGCCAGGTTTACCCAGTAACGATAATAACTAACATTTGTCGAGCATTTATCACATGCCAGGACCTGTGCATTACCTTACCTGATTCTCAAAACAGCCCTGGGTGGTCAGTGCTGTCATCCCATTTCATAGATGGGGAGGTCGAGGCTCAGGAAAGGGAGTAAGTGATGGAGGTGAGATTTAAAACAAGATCTGTCCTACTCCAAAGCTCTTGTTGTAATGAACCATATTCATGTAAGAACTGCCTCCCTATGTAAGTACCATCATCATCGTAACAAAACTGAGTAGATTGGACTGCTTTAGACACAGAGCGAGTAGTTATTCCCAGACATTAGTGGGCATGGTGAATATCTAGGGAGGTTGTTTAAGAAACAATTCCCTGCCTCCACCTCCAGGGATTAGGATAAACCTGTGTTGGGGTGCCGTGTCTGGGGACCTTCATGAAAGAGGTCTTCAGATCAGAGTGAAAAATGCTGATACAGGACCTGAATAAATGAATATCACACACAGTCAGTTTCTTTCCATTCTGAACTTGTGTGATAGAAATTAGCCTGATAGGCTGTTCCTTTCTTGATCACATTTTCCAACTAGAAGGCAGGCATCCAACAGCTGCCAAGGAATGTCTCCACGAGGAGGACAAATCACGGGAAGAAACGGGAGGAGCTTTTCAAGCTGGCTAGAGACGACGGTCGCCACGAGCCTCTCATGCACACTTCCAAGCAAGAGCTTGCTGGCTGTGTGGAGACAGCAAAGCATAAAGGCACAGACATCTCCAGGGCTCCAACTGCCATTGCTGTCACCGAGCTTCCAGGAGCTGAGTCACTTCTGGGGGAAGAGGCAGCTAAATCCATCTTCCCATTCCCAAATGCCACCCTAGGGAGATGAATGCTTCCTGAGCGGTGGCACCAGCAAACAAGAGCTGAGCACCCGGGCAGCCCTGGTATGCGCCAGCAGGTTTAATCACTGATCTTAAAACAAAACAAAAAGTAAGGCTACCCAGGGAGAGGAGTGGTGGAGGTGATGGAGGAGGAGGACTGGTGATCTAGAAACTTCTAATTTAAATATAAGCTTGGAGGGTTAAACTGCTGGGGACCAGAGAGATACCTTCCCTAGCCCATCTTTTCCAATCAGTGGTCATGGTAGGAATTTAAGCCCTGGGTGCCCTATATATCCCCTGCTTTTACTTCTGCTTCGTAACTTTATGTGCCTAGTACTGGCCCCAGAGCTTGCTCATTTTGGGCATTTACCACGAGCCATGATCTAGCTCATATCAGCCTCTCTTTCTAGATTGATGAAATGAGCCTTAGAGAGGTCATAAATGATTGGTCAAACTCACTCACTCAATTGTTACAGAAACACCAAGGGTTCTGTCTAGATCTTGCCACTCGCTGCACAGAAAGCCAATCACTGAGGCAACGAGTATTGCCAGAGAAGAAGGCTTTAATTGGGTGCTGCAGCAGAGGAGATGGAAAGAGCCTCAAATCCATCTCCTCAACCCACTAAAATTAGAGGTAGCAAGGAAGAAATGTAACCATGTTATACATTGTGATACATCCCTATTCCTTTTTTTTTTTTTTTTTTTTTTTCTGGGAAAGGATTAGGAAGGGGTAAGGAAGAGAATCTGGTCAACAGGATGCAGGTGGTTGGTTAGGCAATCGTGATGGTTAAGGAGTCTGGCATCTCATTGTCCCCATATAGTGATGGTAAATTTTAATTCCTTAATACTATCTGGGAGGCCCAGAGGTCAGTTTCTTGGGAAAGGAACTCAGGTAAAACGAATGTCACTTTCTCAAATTTTAAGATTAGGGGGTCAATTTTTGTGTTTATTGAAAAAAAAAAAAAAACCATAGACATCAGTTCTAAGGGGCAATTGGGGCAGTGCTATAATGAGTGGTGGAAATGAAAGTCAAACCCAGATCTCTCTGATCCCAATGCCCATGCTCTAAGGTCAAAAGAGCTACAGAACAGTGTTTCCAAAACTCTCAGCACTGCATAGAATTTACCCCAGCTACATATTCTGTACTCTACCATGTATTACTCCGTATGTCATGACATTGACTTTTTTTTTTTTTTTAGATGGAGTCCCGCTCTGTCCCACCCAGGCTAGAGTGCAGTGGAGCAATCTCGGCTCACTGCAAACTTTTCCTCTCGGGTTCACGCCATTCTCCTGCCTCAGCCTCCCAAGTAGCTGGGACTACAGGCGCCTACCACCATGCCCAGCTAATTTTTTATATTTTTAGTAGAGACGGGGTTTCACGGTATTAGCCAGGATGGTCTTGATCTACTGACCTTGTGATCCGCCCGCCTTGGCCTCCCAAAGTGCTGGGATTACAAGCATGAGCCACCGTGCCCAGCCGACATTGACTTTTTTTCACTCAAACTCCCTAAAGGAAATGTCAAACAATAAGTGACTCTTACTTGGCATAATTAGAAAATAGCCATAAAAATAAACCTCATGAAACAAAGCAATGCTGTTAAATTCTGGCTAAATCCTGTAGCCTGCTTAAGGTTCAGATCAAAGCTTGAATCTTCTTTCTTAACAAGGTGAATCAGCAAGTACTAGGGACGTTAAAGACAAAGCTAGCACCAAATCGTGGCTTTCTCCTTTAGGTAATCAGAAAGCTTGATAATTGGAGAGAAAATGAGTAGCTTTCCTGAAGGGTAATCCATTGCTGTTTGATGCTACAAGCATGAGAGTGCCACTGGGGGTACCTATCCCATCCCCTGTTATAGAGTAGAATTCCAGTCCTTTGCATTGGAAAGGTCTTAAAGGTTGTTTTGGTCAGCCTCATACCTATGTTGGACAGGATGTAGTTATTCCAAAATAAAAAGTATATTTAAAAACCCGAACAAGAGAAAAGGACATATTAGGTGAAAGTTGATTCTCCCTCAACACTGACTCCCCCTACCCCAGTCCCTCATGTCCTTCCCTAAATATATTGTGTGACCTAAGTATATTCCAATGACTGAAATGAATAGCCCCCCAGCCTTTCGTTTAATTGCCTGTGTTATATGAGCTGGGTTGAAATAATCGCTCAAAATGGCTGATTCCTCTTTGGGTAAGACTTAACCCATGGCTGAGAATTGTCCTTCCATCTTGAGTTCTCATTGAATTTTGAATGAGAACTGTTTGCTGAGGGACCTTGTGGACCTGAGCTTCTAGCAAGAGGTTTACACTGTTGTGGAGAAAAGTTGCTCTAATAACCTGCAGGGGTCATTGGCTCAAGACAGATGTCGCTTCAAGCCTTGGCTCTACCACTAATTGTGTGACCTGGGCAAATTACTTGATCTCCCTAGCTCTGTTTCCTCTTCTGTAAAATGGGACTAATAACTCCTGCCTTATGAAGCCGCTGCTGTAGGGAAGAAATGGGATAATACACTTTTCCCTCAGTATCCATGTGGGATTGGTTCCAGGCCTCCCTTTGGATACCAAAATCCTTGGATGTTCAAGTCCCCGATATAACAGAGTGGAATATTTGCGTAGAACCCCCATACATCCTCCTGTAGACTTTAAATCATATCTAGATTACTTATAATCCCTAATACGATGCCTACACATCACTTTGTTTACATAGATTCAGCATAGTACTAAAAGTTTTGCTTCTTGGTAATTTGTGGATCTTTTTCTGAACATTTTCCATCCATAATCAGTTGAATCTAAGAATGTGGAACCCACAGATACAGAGGACCAACTGTATATACATCATGTGTTTGGTGTAGTGCCTGGCCATCACAAAGAGCAGTCAGTAGCATTAGTCCTGCCATCACAGTGCCTTTCCCCAGAAGAAGCCAGACCAACACCGGGGAGAAAATGAAACCAGAGCCACCACCGGATTTGAAGAACACAGACTCATGGTCATGGGGACCATCTCTTGGCCCCTCTAGGTAAGACCACAGCCCTGCAGCTCCAACAGACCCATGCCTGCCCTGAGAGGAGAATCTAGAAGGGGCCCCCTCCAGCCTTTTGTCGAGGAGTCAGTTCCTGGTATTGACCCAAGAGTCTTGAAACCCAAGGGAATAGATCTGCGCCCTATGACCAGGGAGCCGATATCTGAATGCATTTCAAAGGCTCCTGGTGGCACTCCAGACTTCGTTGTTATCAATCATTCATGTAGGAAAGAAGCTCATTCCAACCCCCAAGCATCCTATTATGGGATGCACCAAGCATCTCGCCTTTTGCTATAACGTGAATGTAATGGGAAGCCGCCCGTTGCTTTTAATGAGTCACCATTTCCCAAAGAGATGAAGTCACTGCTTTTAACTCAGAAGCTCCTGGCTGCTCCGTTTCCCCCAGCCTGCCTCGTGGAGAGGATGCCACTGGGCCCCCGAGAGCGGTCGTACCTTTCCTTGCACTCTGCCGCCCCACACATCCCCTCTCTGTGATGTCCCCCCACAAGGAAGATTTTGTGGCTGAGGAAACTGACAGGCTTCAGATCCTGGCTATGATTGTTATTCTCCAGTGGTACCTCAAGCACATTTTTTTAACTTCTGCGAGTTTCTATTTTCCCAGCCACATCTGACATGTCAAAGGACACAAAAGTAATGAGGGAGGATGCACCACCAGCGGGCGAAGACGCAGGCACTGGCGTCAAGCAGACACGAGTTGAAGGTCCGGCATCTTTCTTTTTTTTTTTTTTTTTTTTTTTTGAGACGGAGTCTCGCTCTGTCACCCAGGCTGGAGTGCAGTGGCCGGATCTCAGCTCACTGCAAGCTCCGCCTCCCGGGTTTACGCCATTCTCCTGCCTCAGCCTCCCTAGTAGCTGGGACTACAGGCGTCCGCCACCTCGCCCGGCTAGTTTTTTGTATTTTTTTAGTAGAGACGGGGTTTCACCGTGTTAGCCAGGATGGTCTCGATCTCCTGACCTCGTGATCTGCCCGTCTCGGCCTCCCAAAGGAAGGTCCGGCATCTTTCTAACGACCGACCTTGGCAAATGCCCTAACCTCTCTGAGTTTCCTTATCTGTAAATCGGGGGTCAGAAAAGAGAGAATGTATAGGTCAGCGCGGACCAATTGGAATAGAACACTAGCCACACATGTAATTTTGAACATTCCAGGAACCGCATTCTAAAAAATAAAAAGAGCTGGATGCGGAGGCACATGCCTGTAATCCCAGCACTTTGAGAGGCCAAGGGGGGTGGGCATATCACTTGAGGTCAGGACCTCAAGACCAGCCTGGCCAACATGGTAAAACCCCATCTCTACTAAAAATACAAAAATTAGCCAGGACTGGTGGCACACACCTGTCATCCCAGCTACTTGGGAGGCTGAGGCAGGAGGATCGTGTGAACCTGAGGGATGCAGGTTGCAGTTAGCCAAGATTGCGCCGCTGCACACCAGCTTGGGTGACACAGTGAGACTTCATCTCAAAACTAAATAAAGAATAGATCTCAATTTGGAATGGCCACATTTCAAGTGTTGCCGAGTCCCAAGTTCTTATTCACCATCCTGGGACACTTCATTCCTCTCCTTCCTTCTTTTCTCCCTGATACCTTCCCCTTCCTCAAAGATTCTGTCTCCCTGAGGTGTTTCTCCATTTCAGGATTCTTCTGCTTTCCCTCTTAACCACTCTCATGAAAAGGCTTGTGATGGACCCTCTCATCCCCACCTCCAGCCCCTGGCAGCCTACGGGTGGCCCTACCGTTGGTCAGGGGCTCAGCAGCTTCAACCTGGGTGGATCCACAGGTCACACAGAACCCTCCCCTTCAGCAGGGACTGTGAGGAAACCCTTAGAAGGAGCGTGTGGGGTGCAGGCCCCACAGGTCGGCTGCCCCCTAAATCCTAATAGGACTGGCTCAGCTGTGACTCAGAATCCCCTGCAGAATGAATGCCTGACGTCAGCTCTCTTAGGCAGTGCGGTCTGTCAGGAGCCAGGAAGGTGGCGGTAAGGACACAGGTATCTCTGTGGAGGGGACTCCACAGCAACGTCTGAACAAAGGCACCAGAAAACTGGAGATGGGCAGTGACGAGTTGCAAAGAGCATACAAAATTCCCCTCTACCCCTCACTCAATTTCTACTATTTGTTAACATTACCAAGAAACTGACTTTGGCGCGTTGCTATTAACTATATTGATTGAGTGATAAGGGGCGGGTGGGATTTTCCTGTACCCTCATCCCTTTGTTTCCTCACTCCCTACCCTGACTCCTTGCCTGGAACTGGAAGGTCTTTGGTGAGCTGAAGAAAGACACGGCTTATTAAATAATAATGCCGCGACATCTTCCTGCAAGAGGCGGTCAGCGTTCGCAAGAGAAAAGCTCATCTTTCAGATGCTCTGAACAACCTGAATGATGAGCTGGAAGAAATGTCCAGGGCCTCAGAAATCAAACACCATCCCTCCAAGAAGGCCCAGATACAAGAGGTTCAGGTATAAAGAAACGACAAAGTGGGCAGAGGAGAGCATTTGATGTCTTAGACCTTTTTTTTTTTTTTTTTTAGAGACGGTGTCTCATTCTGTCTCCCGGGCTAGAGTGCAGTGGCGAGACCTCAGCTCACTGCAACCTCCACCTCCCGGGTTCAAGTGATTCTCCTGCCTCAGCCTCCCGAGTAGCTGGGATTACAGGCACCTGCCACTTCACCCGGCTAATTTTTGTATTTTTGGTAGAGATGGATTTTCACCATGTTGGCCGGGCTGGGCCCTTGACTTTTGCAGTGAAATAGGAAATAAGGGTGGAAGTGAAGAGGTGAGGTTGAGGAGTAGAGGAGAGACTAAGATAGCCCATTTGGGGAGGAATCCTGGGAGGACCCAAGATTTGAGACAAACAGTTTCTTTCACAAGAAAGATAAACTCCAGGCTAATCCTGTGGACGTGTAATCTGAGAACATCTGAAGACTCATTCTGAGTGCAGGAGCCAAGGCTAGAGCAAGAGCTTCATCTCACCACTGCTCCACAGCCTGTGAGCGCTTTGACATTTGGAGTTGGATCCTTCTTTGTGCTGGGGGCTGTGCTAAGCACCATAGGGTGTGCAGCAGCAACCCTGGCCTCTGCCCACTGGCTGCCTCTCCCAATCCAAAATGTCTTCAGACACTGGCAAGTATCCCCTGGGGGCAAAATCACCCTTTGTGAGAACTATACGTTTAGACTCAGGGTCTTTCTCCTTCTTTCCATTCTCTTTTCCTTCCTTTTTCTTTCTTTCCTCTTTCCTTCCTTCCTTCTTTCCTTCCTTCCTTTCTCTTTCTTTTTTCCTTCCTGCCTTTCTCCCTTCCCTTCCCATCTCTTTTTTCCCCTTTCCTTTTCTCCTTTCCTTTTTCCTTTCTTTCCTTTCCTCTTTTTTTCTGAAGCAAGGTCTCACTCTATTACCAAGGCTGGAGTTCAGTGGTGTGATCATAGCTCACTGCATCCTCAAACTTTTGGGCTCAAGCAATCCTCCCACTTCAGCCTCCTGAATAGGTGGGACTACTGGTGTGTGCCACCATGTCCTTTTAATTTTGTAGAGATGTGGTGGCTCACGCCTGTAATCCCAGCACTTTGGGAGGCCGAGGCTTGCGGATCACGAGGTCAGGAGATCGAGACCATCCTGGCTAATACAGTGAAACTCTGTCTCTACTAAAAGTACAAAATATTAGCTAGGCATAGTGGTGGCAGGCACCTGTAGTCCCAGCTACTGGGGAGGCTGAGGCAGGAGAATGGCATAAACACGGGAGGCAGAGCTTGCAGTGAGCTGAGATCGCGCCACTGAACTCCAACCTGGGCAACGGAGTGAGACTCCATCTCAAAAAAAAAAAAATTGTAGAGATGGAGTCTCCCTATGTCACCCAGGCTGATCTTAAACTGCCCTCAAGCGATCCTCCCACCTCAGCCCCCCAAAATAATGGGTTTACAAGCATGAACCACCACACCCAGCCTAAACCCAGAGTTTTTTATTGTGCTCCTAGGACACAGGTGTGAGACTCACCTAGGTGTGGAAAAAAAAATCCATCTCCCTGGGCTTCTCCTGGACCTACTGAATCAAAATCTCCCTGGAGGAGTCCCAGCAAGCTGCCCTTCAAGAAGGTGATTCTTCATGAAACACTCTATGCCTTAGTTTCCTGACATGGGAAGGATAATGATAATATCTATCTCAAGGGTTGTTATGGAGATTAAGTGAGGGGACTCACACATTGAGCACAGTGTGCTAAATATTAGCCATTATCACTCGCATTAAAGGTGGAGAAGCACTGGTTTGGAGAGAGATGCAATGAGTGCTCTCGAAGAGAGGGAAGAACAGGAACCCGGGGGCAGGAGAGTGAACGCTGCTGTGATAACCACTCTGCTCAAATGCCAGCCAAGTGCTGTGGCTAATGATGAGGGGGCAGAATGGGGATCATCCCGCCATCCTAGGGCTTTCCTCCCTGCAGATCATCATCGTTCCTGGTGACTTCATGCTCCAGCTGCCTCTCCAGCTAAAACAAGTACTGGCAACTGATGATACAAGGCAAGAGGGGTGACAATGGAAAATAAATGCCTATCTGTGTCTCAGTTACAAATGAACACAAACTTAGTGGCTTAAAACAACACACATTTGTTATAGTTCTGGAGGACAGAGGTCCAATGGACGTGAAAATCAAGGTGTTGAAACCAACCCAGTAGTCCCATAGACAGTTTTTTTCTTTTTTGATAAGCATAGAAATCAACTCTTCTGGTCTTTTTCTTTTTTTTTTTTTTTTTTTTTTTTTTTTGAGACGGACTCTCGCTCTGTCGCCCAGGCTGGAGTGCAGTGATGCAATCTCAGCTCACTGCAAGCTCAACCTCCCGGGTTTACGCCATTCTCCTGCCTCAGCCTCCCGAGTAGCTGGGACTACAGGCGCCCGCCACCTCACCCGGTTAGTTTTTTTGTATTTTTCTTTTTAGTAAAGACAGGGTTTCACCGTGTTAGCCAGGATGGTCTCGATCTCCTGACCTCGTGATCCGCCCGTCTTGGCCTCCCAAAGTGCTGGGATTACAGGCTTGAGCCACCGTGCCCGGCCAACTCTTCTGGTCTTAACGCTTGAAACTTACATTTGTTTTATCTGAGTTCCTTCCTCTGGAAGGAATCCCTTGCCTCTCAAGTATCAAAGAACTGAAACTCACCAGATTACAGCATGGAGACAATAAGATGTCAGACCCCCCTCATTCATTGGGATTGCTTCCTTGTCCCTCCCAAGTTCCTGTTTTCTTACACATTGTTACATTTCTTCCCTGCTATATAAACCTTTGATTTTAGTTGGTCAGGGAGATGGATTTGAGATTGAATTCCTGTCTCCTTGGCTGCAACACCAAAGTAAAGCCTCCTTCCTTAGCAATAATCATCGTCTCAGCGATTGGCTTTCTGTGCAGTGAGCAGCAGGACCTAGACCAATCCCCTGGTGTTTTGGTAACAGTGTCAGCAGGATTGTGTGTCTTTCTTGGGGCTCTAGGGAAGAATTTTACTTGCCTTTTCTAGCTTTCACATTCCTTGGCCACCTACATTCCTTGGCTCATGGCCCCTTTCTTCATGTTCAAAGCCAGCAATGGTGAATGGAGGCTTTTTGTTTTGTTTTCTTTTTTTTTTTTTTTTTTTTTTTTTTTTTTTTTTTTTTTTTTTTTTTTGAGGCGGAGTCTCGCCCTGTCGCCGGGACTGGAGTGCAATGGCCGGATCTCAGCTCACTGCAAGCTCCGCCTCCCGGGTTTACGCCATTCTCCTGCCTCAGCCTCCCGAGTAGCTGGGACTACAGGCGCCCGCCACCTCGCCCAGCTAGTTTTTGTATTTTTAGTAGAGGCGGGGTTTCACCGTGTTAGCCAGGATGGTCTCGATCTCCTGACCTCGTGATCCGCCCGTCTCGGCCTCCCAAAGTGCTGGGATTACAGGCTTGAGCCACCGCGCCCGGCCTTGTTTTCTTTTGTTTGGAGACTGAATTTCACTCTTGTCGCCCAGGCTGGAGTGCAATGGTGTGATCTTGGCTCACTGCAACCTCTGCCTCCTGGGTTCAAGCGATTCTCCAGCCTCAGTCTCCCGAGTAGCTGGGACTACAGACGCCTGCGACATGCCTGGTTAATTTTTTGTTTGTACTTTTAGTAGAGACGGGGTTTTACCATGTTGGCCAGGCTGGTCATGAACTCCTGACCTCAGGTGATCCACCCACCTCGGCCTTCCAAAGTTCTGGGATTACAGGCCTGAGCCACCGTGCCCAGCCTCTGACCCTTCTTAAATCCCCACATCTTTCTCTCTGACCCAGCCAGGGAAGTTTCTCTTGAGTTTAAGCGCTCTTGTGATTAGATTGGACCCACCCAGATAATCTAGTATAGTTTTCTATCTCAAGGTCCGTACCCTTAATTCCATCTGTAACTTTCTTTCCTGTTTGCCATATCTTAATGGACTGAATGTTTGTGTCCTGCCAAAATGCATATGTGGAAGCTCTAACCCCTAGTGTGATGGGATTTGGAGGTAGAGCCTTTGGGAGGTGATTAGGATTGAATGAGGAAATGAGGGTAGAGCCTTCAACCTAGAATTAGTGCCCTTGTAAGAGGAAGTGGTCAAGCTCAAGCCTCCAATCCCAGCATTTCAGGAGGCCAAAATGGGAGAACCTTCTGAGGCCAGGAGTTCAAGACCAGCCTGGGTAACATAGCAAGACCCCACCTCTACAAAAAATAAAAATAAAAAACCAAGTCAGCTTTGGTGGCATGCACCTGCAGTCCTAACTACCTGTGAAGCTGAGGTGAGACGATCATTTGAGCATAGGAGTTTGAGGCTGTGATAAGCTATGATCATGCCACTGCACTCTAGCCTAGGTGACAGAGCAAGAACCTGTCTTAAGGAAAAAAAAAAAAAGAGAAAAAGGGACTAGAGCTACTTCTCCCTGCCATGCTGCCATGTGAGGACACAGCAAGAAGGTGGCCTTCTACAAGCCAGGAAGAAAGCTTTCACCATGAACCAGACCATGCTGGCACCCTGATCTTAGAGTTCTGGCCTCTAGAACTGTGATAAATAAGGTTTAAGCCACTTTGTGTACGGTATTTTGTTACAGCAGCCCAAGCTAAGACATCACACAAGATTGGATTCCCAGATCCTAGGGATTTGGCCATGGACATCTTTGAGGGGCCATGATTCAGCCTGTCACATTCTGCATTATACAGGAATCCACATAATCCTACAGTGGAGGGGCCCAGGATAGGGTCATTATCATCTTCAAGGGTAGAAACTGTGGTTTATAGGGAGGGACCTAAATTCAGTATGAAAGTGGGGCAACCAAACAGTGAGACTACCTTCTTGCTCACTGAGCGTCATCCACACCACTCAGCTCAGGGCCAGCAGCCACGGCACAGCATCACATGGCTGACAGTGTGACTCAAGTCTAAAGGCTGGCTCTGCCCCTGCCCGGCTTTGTGCCCCTGGACAAGTTATTTAAATTCTCTGAGTTTCCACTTTAACAAATTTCCCTCGTAAAGTGGGTCTATTAATCCTTGGCTTGCAATATTTGTTCGTTTCATAATAGCTAGTTGTGTGGCTAGTGAGTTATGCTACTTTCCCAATCCTCAGTGTTCATTACCTGTTAACCGGGGATAATAATAGAGGGTACCCTTGGATGCAGTGAGAGTTGAATGATAGATCATGTATAAGGCTCTTAATCTGGTGCCCAGTACATCATAAGGACACAGTGGGGACTTGGTGAGTGTCAGTTATCACAATCACTGTCACTGTCCTCACCATAATCATCACCACTATCACAATTATCTTTACCATTACCATTGCCACTATCACTATCACCACCATCACCATCATTATCACTATCACCAGCACCATCATCATGATCACTGTCATCATCACCATCACCATCACCATTCCTATCATCATCACTATCACCACTATCACCATTATCACCATCACCACTATCACTATCACCACCATCACCATCATCTCCACCATCACCATCACAATCACTGTCAACATCACCATCATTACCATCATTACCGTCCCTATCATCATCACCATCACCACTATCACCATCATCACCATCACCACTACCACTATCACTACCATCATCATCACCACCACCACTGTCACAATCACTGTCAACATCACCATCATCACCATCATTACTGTCCCTATCATCATCACCATCACCACTATCACCATCATCACTATCACTATCATCACCATCACCACTATCACTATCACCACCACCATCATTACCACCACCACCATCACGATCACTGCCAACATCACCATCATCATCAATACCATCCCTATCATCACCATCACCACTGTCACCATCATCTCCATCACCACTATCACTATCACCACCATCACCATCACCACCACTGTCACCACCATCACAATCACTGTCAATATCACCATCACCATTATTACCATCCCTATCATCATCACCATCACCACTATCACCATTATCACCATCACCACTATCACTAACACCACCATCACCATCATCATCTCCACCACCACCATCACAATCACTGTCAACATCACCATCATCACCATCATTACCGTCCCTATCATCATCACCATCACCACTATCACCATCATCACCATCACCACTACCACTATCACTACCATCTTCATCATCACCACCACCACCATCACAATCACTGTCAACATCACCATCATTACCATCCCTATCATCATCACCATCACCACTATCACCATAATCACCATCACCACTACCACTATCACCACCACCACCATCATCACCACTATTACTATCATCACCATCACCACTATCACTATCACCACCATCATCACCACCACCACCATCACGATCACTGCCAACATCACCGTCATCATCAATACCATCCCTGTCATCACCATCACCACTGTCACCATCATCTCCATCACCACTATCACTATCACCACCATCACCATCACCACCACTGTCACCACCATCACAATCACTGTCAATATCACCATCACCATCATTACCATCCCTATCATCATCACCATCACCACTATCACCATTATCACCATCACCACTATCACTAACACCGCCATCACCACCATTTCCAGCACCACCATCACAATCACTGTCAAGATCACCATCATCACCATCATTACCGTCCCTATCATCAGCACCATCACCACTATCACCATCATCACCATCACCACTACCACTATCACTACCATCATCATCATCACCACCACCACCATCACAATCACTGTCAACATCACCATCATCACCATCATTACCATCCCTATCATCATCACCATCACCACTATCACCATCATCACCATCACTACTACCACTATCACCACCACCACCATCATCACCACTATCACTATCATCACCATCACCACTATCACTATCACCACCACCATCATCACCACCACCACCATCACGATCACTGTCAATATCACCATCATTACCACCCCTATCATCACCATCACCACAATCACCATCATTACCATCACCATCATCATTACCATCCCTATCATCATCACCATCGCCACTACCACCATCATCTCCATCACCACTATGACTATCACCATCATCATCATCATCACCACCACCACCATCATGATCACTGTCAACATCACCATCATCACCATCATTACTGTCCCTATCATCATCACCATCACCACTATCACCATCATTACCATCACCACTACCACTATCATTGCCATCATCATCATCATTACCACCACCATCATCACAATCACTGTCAACATCACCATCATCACCATCATTACTGTCCCTATCATCATCACCATCGCCACTACCACTAACACCACCATCACCACCACCACCACCACCATCACAATCACTGTCAACATCACCATCATTACCGTCCTTATCTGTCATCATCACCATCACCACTATCACCATCATCACCATCACCACTACCACTATCACCACCATCATCATCATCACCACCACCACCACCACAATCACTGTCAACATCACCATCATCACTGTCTCTACCATCACCACCATCACCACTATCACCATCATCACCATCACCACCATCAACATCGCTATCATCATCATCATTACCACCACTGCCATCACCACCATCAACAAAAGAAAAAGCAGCCAAACTCAGAATTCCACATCAGCTGGAACTGTGTTTGGGGAAGCACAGAGGACATCAGCCGCTGGGAATTCCTTGCCTCAACTTCACCTCCCTCCCAGAACTCCCTTGACTGGGAATATCCCACCTCATACACCATCCCATTCTGTGCCCTCATGGAAGATGAGAGGCACCAAAGGTCATGTGTCCCACCTGCAATGTCCACAAAAACCAATATTAGGCTTGGAGAAGAGAAATGAGAAGAGTGATATTAAGATAATAAAAGCAAGCCGGGCGTGATGGCTCACGCCTGTAATCCCAACACTTTGGGAGGCTGAGGCCCGCAGATCATGAGGTCAGGAGATTGAGACCATCCTGGCTAACATGGTGAAACCCCGTCTCTACTAAAAAATACAAAAAATTAGCCGGCTGTGGTTGCGGGTGCCTGTAGTCCCAGATACTTGGGAGGCTGAGGCAGGAGGAGAATGGCATGAACCCGGGAGACGGAGCTTGCAGTGAGCCGAGATCGCACCACTGCACTCCAGCCTGGGTGACAGAGTGAGACTCCATCTCAAAAAAAAAGAAAAAATTAGCTGGGCGTGGTGGTGCGTGCCTGTAGTCCCAGCTCCTCAGGAGGCTGAGGCAGGAGAGTCGCTTGAACCCGGGAGGTGGAGATCATGCCGCTGCACTCCAGCCTGGCAACAGAGTGAAACCTCATCTCAAAACCAAAAGATAATAAAAGTAAATTAGGCCGGGCATGGTAGCTCACACCTGTAATCCCAGCACTTTGGGAGGCCGAGGTGGGTGGATCACTTGAGGTCAGGCATTCGAGACCAGCCTGGCCAACATGGTGAAACCCCATCTTTACTAAAAATACAAAAATTAGCCAGGCATGGTGGTGTGTGCCTGTAATCCCAGCTACTCTGGAGGCTGAGGCACGAGAATCACTTAAACCCAGGAGGCAGAGATTGCAGTGAGCTGAGATTGAGCCACTGCACTCCAGTCTGGGTGACAGAGCAAGACTCCGTCTCAAAAAAAAAAAAAAAGAAAAAGAAAAGAAAGAGAAAAAAAAAGGAAATTTACCAACATTTCTTGAGCCTTTTAAAACTTTTTTAAGGCTCCAATAAGATTATTAAATCCTTTCTGGAATAAGGTATGAATAAACAAATTCTTTGTTGCTTTCAAATCAGTTTATGCGTTACTCAAGAAAAGCAGTTAAAATACCTTTATATTAAATTTCATTTGATCAACCACTTTATTGGAACACCTTGGCCCAGAATGACTTTGGTTATTCCAAAAAGCAAACTCCCTCTAAGATAAAGGTTTATCACCATTAAGGATATTCACAAGACTTTACCACAGATTGGGATTGCAGTTCCCAGGCGGGACTTCCAGAAAGGTTTGCATTTGAATTACGTGTCTGTTGTTTCCAGGGTGAGAATTTGAAAGAGATGACACAAGAGTTCTGGCAAATTATTTAGCAAATTGTAATGTCATTTTACATTAATCAGTGTCCTCTCCCCAACACTTCAGAGTGACTTTCAACGAATCACCAAACTATGCTGTCATATTTCTTCCAATGTCGAGCTGAAGGGTTCTGAATGCTTTCTAAGGCCCTTTGGAACCATATGAGAGAATAAAGTATACTTCCTAATTCAAAGCAAATCATTAGGGCTGTGGAATTAAAATTGTGGAAATTGATAAACTAGTAATAGCAATAATCGCCCGGTTAAAATTGTATAAGCAACAAACCTTTCTCAGCACTTCTGTAGGTTCATTGTGTTACTCAAGCTCCTTTTGTTCTGAAATATCCCCCAGCCCTGCAATCTCAGAACCAGTTCATGAAAACAGACAATTATAAATCTGTCCTGAGCCATGATTCATGCATCTTTTTTTTTTTTTTTTTTTTTTTTTTTTTTGAGACGGAGTCTCGCTCTGTCGCCCGTATCTTAACTGACTCCCTAATTCTTCCAATTTACAAACCAATTCAGAAGTCAGTCAAGGACCCAGGTCACACAAGGATGGTTAGAGAAGCAGATGGAGCTGCTTAAAACCATGCTTGGTGGGGTTAAAATGATGGGAATCCAGAGGAAAATAAATTGGGACTGTCTAAAGTAATATTTCAGTTTTTAAAAACTGCTTAGCCAGAAAATCATGTGCCTCATTTAATTCCTTGCAGGCTGGAAATTTGACAGGAGAGATAAATCGCACCAGGAACATTATTTTCATTCAGAAAGGTAAGCCCAAGAAATAGGGTGGGATATATCCTCATTTGAACGCGGGTGGTCTGTGGGGGGACCCTTGGAAGAACAGCCAGGGGAAAAACAGGATGCGTGTAGGCGTGAACAGGTCAAGTTCAATGTGAAGTCAGAGAGTCAGATCATGGCAGAAGAAGGAAGGAAGTGAACCTGGAAGCGTTGATGTTGGACTGAAAATCCACACCAGAAGGGAGATGAGGCCTTAACAGGGATCTCAACCACAAAGGCCAAGCATCAGTATTTAAAAAATAAAATAAAATCCATACTCTGTCCAGATTTCCTTGTTTTTTTCTCCCGAATGTTCTTTTTCCATTCCAGGATCCTATCAAGGACACTGCATGACATTCAGTCCTCTGTCTTCTTAGACTCTTGTAGACTGTGACAGTTTCTCAGGTTTTCCTTGCTTTTTTTTTTTTTTTAGCTGGAATATCACTCCATCGCCCAGGCTGGAGTGCAGTAGTGTGATCTCAGCTCACTGCAACCTCCACCTCCTGGGTTCAAGTGATTCTCCTGCCTTAGCCTCCCGAGTAGGTGGGATTACAAGCATGCGCCACCACTCCTGGCTAATTTTGTATTTTTAGTGAAGACAGGGTTTCTCTATGTTGTGGTCAGGCTGGTCTTGAACTCCCAACCTCAAGTGATCTGGCTGCCTCGGCCTCCCAAAGTGCTGGGATTACAGGCATGAGCCACCATGCCCAGCCTGCCCTTGACAGTTTTAAGGGGTACTAGACAGGTATTTTGTAGTGGAACGCCCTTTAATTTTGAGTTTTTCTGATTGTGAGGCAAGCTATGAGTTTGAAGAGAAGACTGCAGAGGTAAGTCACCATTCTCATCACTTTTTTTCTTTCTTTTTTCTTTCTTTCTTTCTTTTTTTTTTTTTTTTTTTTTTTTGAGATGGAATCTCACACTGACACCCAGGCTGGACTGCAGCGGTGTGATCTCAGCTCACTGCAACCTCTGCCTCCTGGGTTCAAGCAATTCTCCTGCCTTAGCCTCCCAAGTAGCTGGGACTACAGGTGCGTGCCACCATGCCTGGCTAGTTTTTGTATTTTTAGTAGAGACAAGTTTTCGTCCTGTTGGTGAGGCTGGTCTCAAACTCCTAACCTCAGGTGATCTGCCTGCCTTGGCCTCCCAAAGTGCTGGGAACACAGGTGTGAGCCACGGTGCCTGGCCACCATTCTCATCACTTTACACCTGTAGTACATCCCATCAAGATGGGTTGGCACTGTTGATGCTGACCTTGAGCACCTGGCTGAGGGAGTGTCTGCCAGATTTCTCCATTGTAAAGTTCGTCCTTTCACTTCCTCTTTGGAAGGAAGTCACTACACACAGCCCACACTTATCAGGGTAGGGAGTTATGAGTGCTTCCTTGAGAATGGAGTATGGTATTATTTTTATAATTAAAGAAAAAGATGTCCACATTGGAAGGTGAAGAGGGTCACCTGCCAGTGGAGCAGAAATCCAGAACCTCGTGTGTGTCTCAGCTAGAACTGGTGGTTTGGGAAGGGTCAACTGCCCAGCAATGCAGCGAGAGATGCAACCTGAGGTTTCAGGTCCAAAGGTTGACATGGATTTAAAACCAATGATGTCAAAACAAACAAACAAACAAACAAACAAAAAACTGAGCACGAAAGTTAGGCAATGGTGCAGCCAGCTGGGATACTTTTCACAGACACTGATTTTTATTCTCTCCGGCATTCCTTTCAAAGACACAGGACTCTGCTGGTAGGTGGTCCCTCCTCTGCAGGGCCTGGGGCGCATGGCATGGCCTCCTATGTCATTTGGGGGCTCTTCGTTTATTCAACATACCCGCCACACACCAGGCAATATTCTAGGAGCTAGGCATGCAGAAATGAAACATCCTTCCTCCTGATGAAGACAGACAGCAAGCCAAAAGATAAGCAAACAACATCATTTAGGTGAACAGGGCTAGGAAGAGAGTAAAATGCCATGACTGGGGTAGACAGTGATTGATCCCGGGGACTCCTCCAGATAGTGGGGTCACAGAAGAACTCTCTGAGAAAGTGGCATTTGAGCTCACACTGAATGATCAGCAGAAGCTGGCCTGGGAAGACGGAGGGGGAAGAATGCTTCCCATAGAGGATCCACAAGCGCAGAAGCCGTGAGAGGCGGCAACACAGCGAGATCCTGTTACTAAAAGAAAGAGAGAAGGCAGATGTGGGTGGAGCAAAATGAGGAAGGGACGGGGTGTTACAGGATGGAGAGATAGGAAGTGGCCCCATGATGCCGGGCCTGCAGGCCACACTGAAAAGTTTGGAGTTTAGTCCTAGTGGTCAACCTATTGATGGTATTTTAATTTTAATTTTAAAAAATGCAATCAGGCTGGGCGTGGTGGCAGGTAATCCCAGCTACTCTGGAGGCTGAGGCAGGAGAATTGCTTGAACCCAGGAGTTGGAGACTGCGGTGAGCCAAGATCTCGCCATTGCACTCCAGCCTGGGCAACAAGAGGGAAGCTCTGTCTGAAAAAAATAAAGAAAGAAAGAAAAAGTCGCTGTGTTTCCTGTGACAGCGTGTTCTACTAAGGGAGCAAGTATAGAAATAGGAAGACCTGGCCGGGCGCGGTGACTCAAGCCTGTAATCCCAGCACTTTGGGAGGCCGAGACGGGCGGATCACGAGGTCAGGAGATAGAGACCATCCTGGCTAACATGGTGAAACCCCGTCTCTACTAAAAAAATACAAAAAACTAGCCGGGCGAGGTGGCGGGCACCTGTAGTCCCAGCTACTCGGGAGGCTGAGGCAGGAGAATGGTGTAAACCCGGGAGGCGGAGCTTGCAGTGAGCTGAGATCCGGCCACTGCACTCCAGCCTGGGTGACAGAGTGAGACTCCGTCTCAAAAAAAAAAAAAAGGAAAGAAATAGGAAGACCTGCTACTGTCTCAAAGAATTGTTAAAGGATTGAACGCCTGCTAATGTGTGCAAAGCCTGGGACATAGCAGGAGTGCAGTAAATGCAATAAAAGAAAATAGCTGCAATAAGTGCTATCAGCAAATGCTCTACTGGACTGCGCATGGTGTCTCACGCCTGTAATCCCAACACTTTGGGAGGCCAAGGCAGGAGGATTATTTGATCTCAGGAGTTCAAGACCAGCCTGGGCAATATATCAAGACCTCATCTTTTTTTTTTTTTTTTTTTTTTAAATGGGTATTATTATTATTATTATTATTATTTGAGACGGAGTCTCACTCTGTCACCCAGGCTGGAGTGCAGTGTCCGGATCTCGGCTCACTGCAAGCTCCGCCTCCCGGGTTCACGCCATTCTCCTGCCTCAGCCTCCCGAGTGGCTGGGACTACAGGCGCCCGCCACCTCGCCCGGCTAGTTCCTTGCATTTTTTAGTAGAGACGTGGTTTCACCGTGTTAGCCAGGACGGTCTCGATCTGCTGACCTCGTGATCCGCCTGTCTCGGCCTCGCAAAGTGCTGGGATCACAGGCCTGAGCCACCGCGCCCGGCCTCAAGACCTCATCTCTACAAAAAACACAAAAACCAAAATAGCCGGGCATGGTGACCTGTGCCTGTGGTCCCAGCTACTCGGGAGGCTGAGGTGGGAGGATTGCTTGAGCCCAGGAGGTGGTGGAGGTTGCAGTGAGCTGAGATCATGCCACTACACCACAGCCTGGGTGACAGAGCAAGATCCTGTCTCAAAATAAATAAATAAATAAAAATAAAAAATAAGAATAAAAATCAATAAATACACTACTGCACTTATGCAAATGACCTTCACTTCTTCCGACTTAGCCACAGACAACTTTGCAGCATCATAGTTATTTGCAGAGGGTGGGACAGCCGGGAAGGTGCTGTTCGCACAGAATTGGCTGAGTGACCAGGTGTTTGGTGGATGAATCCCAGGGAGCCAGGGCATCTCTGGGCACATGCACCCAGAATCACACCTGGTTGAGAAAGTGGGGTCTAAAATAGCAGTCCGAGGCTGGGCGCAGTGGCTCACGCCTGTAATCCCAAAACTTTGGGAGGTCGAGGCAGGAGGGTTGCTTGAGACCAAGAGTTGAAGATCAGCCTGGGCAACATAGCAAGATCCCATCTCTACAAAACTTTGAAAAATTAGCTGGGTGTAGTGGCATATGCCTGTGGTCCCAGATACTTGGAAGGCTGAGGTAAGAGTATCACTTGAGCCCAGGAGTTAAAGATTGCAGTGAGCCATGATCGTGCCACTGCATGCTATTTTGGGTGACAGAGAGAGGTCCTGTCTCCAAAAAATACATATGCCAGTCCAGGCCTGGTATGTGTCCTGAGAGTTCCCTGCCTGGCCTCTCTTCAAGTGGGCACCAGTAACCAGAAGCTGAAGTCTTGGTTTGGCAAAGGATGGAGGAAAAAGATACTGGATCTGGAAGGCCGGGCGCGGTGGCTCACACCTGTAATCCCAGCACTTTGGGGGGCTGAGGCAGGTGGATCACAAGGTCAGGAGATCGAGACCATCCTGGCTCACATGGTGAAACCCCGTCTCTACTAAAAATACAAAAAATTAGCCAGGTGAGGTGACAGGCGCCTGTAGTCCCAGCTACTCGGGAGGCTGAGGTAGGAGAATGGCGTGAACCCAGGAGGTGTAGCTTGCAGCAAGCCGAGATCGTGCCACTGCACTCCAGCCTGGGTGACAGAGCGAGACTCCACCTCAAAACTAAATAAATAAATAAATAAACAAATAGATATTGTATCTGGAATGGATCACTAAAAATAAAAGAAAAATGGGGTGAAAAAGAAGTGTACCTGGGATAAACTGGAGGTAATGAGTTATGTCTGGAGGAAGATAGAAAAAGTTAGACTCTGTGGCGTGGGAGGAGCAGAGTAAATGTCAACAGTGCCCTCGAGCCTGGAAAACTTCACCATGAGTCATGGAGGACCCACGTCAGAAAATAGCTATTTTGAGCCCAGCTAGAAAGTGTGGCTGTGTCTGCTTTTCCTGAGAGTGGTGAGTGGTTGACCCAGGCTGTAAGCTCTTCAAGTCATCGCTTCCCCAAACAAAATTTCAACCAAGCGAGTGCCATAACCCTGCACAGAAGGCCAAAACTAAACCTTGATGTGGGACTGGGCTTGCCAAACCAGAAGGCCTGTTCTAAGAGAAAGAAGCTGGAACCTGCAAGGGGGATTTTGCCAACGGGAGGACAGCAATTTCTCCAAGAAGAGGGGGTAGGAACAGCAATTTCCCGTTCCTGGCAGGTCCCCCATACATTTTGTTCAGGGCGTGTAGATTCTAAATGTCACAGTGTGATGTCCTCCTGTGCAATGGACATTTGTTGATTTGCCTCCCAGCATCCATTCACCTTTCTTAGGTAACAGGACCCCTGTTTCCTCTGGGGAACCAACAGGCACACGACTCCCAGGACTTGCAAATTTAATGGGGCTTACCCTACCCAGGTGTGGCCTAAGGCGCTCACTGTGTTCCCTTCCCGTTCAGATTCAGATGGATGTAGGATCGGATACACACCAGAAGCAGTCAGACCCAGAACTTTGCTGTGAACCCCCTGGGGGAAAACAAACCCTAAATCCTAAGAACAAAGCCCCCATGGAAGGGATAAAAGCAGGGGGACAAACAGATGATAGACTTTGGACTCCTGCCTCAACCACCCCTAGAATGTAGAAACCAGTACTTTCCTTTTTTTTTTTTTTTTTTTTGCATATGCAGTTTGGGTTGAGTTTTCTGTTACACAAAACCAAGAGAGTCACACAAATACTATATATCTTTTTTTTTTTTTTTTTTTTTTTTTTGAGACAGAGTCTCGCTCTATTGCCCAGGCTGGAGTGCAGTGACGCAATCTCAGTTCACACCATTCTCCTGCCTCAAGCCTCCCGAGTAGCTGGGACCACAGACACCCGCCACCACGCCGGGCTAATTTTTTTTTTTTTTTTTTAAGTAAAGACAGGATTTCCCCGTGTTAGCCGGGATGGTCTTGATCTCCTAACCTGGTGATCCGCCTGTCTTGGCCTCCCAAAGTGCTGGAATTACAGACTTGAGCCACTGCGCCCGGCCCCACAAATACTATGTATCTTTTAAGAGAAATGCATGATGAGAAGCAGCAGGGGGTGAACATGCATCTGGGGTGTTAGAACCCAAGAGGCAGTGGACAGTCATCTTGTACCTCCCCTGCCTGCTGTCAGAATGCTAACGTACTGCCTCCTAAAGCAGGGTCTGAAAAATATGGCCCCAAGGTCATCCCCAGCCCATCACTTCTTTTTGTGCAGCCTGTGAGCCAAGAATGGCTTTTACGTTTTTAAATATCTGGACGGGGGCCAAGGGGTTCAGCGTGGAATCAAAAGAAAGAGAATAGATCATGACATGAAAACTGCAAAAAATTCAGATTTCAGCATCTATAAATAAAGTTTTATTAGAACACATCCATGCCCATTTGTTTATGTACTGTGGATGACTGCTTTTGTGCTATAGCGGGGCTGAGTAGCTGGGACAGAGACCACACTGTCAGAGGCGTTTGAACCAGAACAACACCATCTTGAATAGGGGCTGGGTAAAATGAGGCTGAGACCTACTGGGGCACATTCCCAGGAGGTTAGACACTCTAAGTCATGGACGAGATAGGAGGCCGGCACAAGATACAGGTCACAAAGACCTAGCCGATAAAACAGGTTGCGGTAAAGAAGCTGGCCAAAAGCCACCAAAACCGAGATGGCAAATGCAAGTGACCTCTGGTCATCCTCACTGCTCATTCTACGCTCATTATAATGCATTAGCATGCTAAAGGACCCGCCCACCAGCGCCAGGACAGTTTACAAATGCCATGGGAATGTCACTTACCCTATAAGGTCTTAAAAGGGGAGGAACCCTCAGCTGTGGGAATTGCCCACCTCCTTCCCAAAAAACTCATGAATAATTCGCCCCTTGTTTAGCATATAATTTAGAAATAACTGTTAAGTATTATCAGTCGAGCAGACCAAGCTGCTGCTCTGGCTGTGGAGTAGCCATTCTTTTATTTTTTTTACTTTCTTTTTTTTTTTTTTTTTTTTTTTGAGGCGGAGTCTCGCTCTGTCGCCCAGGCTGGAGTGCAGTGGCGCGATCTCGGCTCACTGCAAGCTCCGCCTCCCGGGTTCACGCCATTCTCCTGCCTCAGCCTCCCGAGTAGCTGGGACTACAGGCGCCCGCCACCGCGCCCGGCTAATTTTTTTTTGTATTTTTAGTAGAGACGGGGTTTCACCATGGTCTCGATCTCCTGACCTTGTGATCCGCCCACCTCGGCCTCCCAAAGTGCTGGGATTACAGGCGTGAGCCACCGCGCCCAGCTATTTTTTTACTTTCTTAATAACTTAAGAAACTTTATAAATAAACTTGCTTTCATTTTACTCTCTGGATTCTCCTTGAGTTCTTTCTTGCACAATATCCAAGAATCCTCTCTTGGGGTCTGGATCGGGACCCCTTTCCGGTAACAATAGGGCCTTCAAAGACAAAAATATTTACCATCAGCCCTTTAAGCAAAGGTTCACAGACTCCTGCCCTAAAGGATACTGTAACTCTGAGACATCCAGCAAAGAGACATTCTGTAACTTGTCTTTTATAAACTAAGATATTAAAGGCTTTAAATTCCAATCTTATGCTGGCAAACTTGATAAAACAATTGGTTTTTCTGGCTAGGTAAGATGGCAAGAATTGCTATTATTTTGTACAAGGCTGTTTAGAAGAAACCCTTACTAAAGCTTTTAAGGTTATAAGCCAAAAGTACCGTCTAGAATTCAGATAATATGAATTCAAATAATAGAATTCAAGGGCAATAGCAATGATATAGTCAATTTTAGTAAGGGTTATTTAGCCCTATTTTCCCATTGTCATAGAAATTCCCTTTTAAACATCTTATATATTTTGAATAATCTGAAAAATAATCTGTCATAATGAAATGAACTTTACAGTAATAATAATAGCTATTTGTTAAACCTTACTATTTACCAGGCAGAGTTCTGAGCATTTTACTTATATTAACACATTTAATGGCCCCAACCACCCTGTCAGGTAGGTAATATTATTATACCCATTTTGTAGATGACAAAACTAAGGCACAGAGACGGGTTAAGTAATTCGCCTAAGATCACACAGCGACTATTGGGGCCAGGATTCAAACCCCAGTAATCTAGACCCAGAAACTGAACTATGCTAGGGGTTAGACCATCTCAGATTTATTTAAAAGAGGTGGAAATGACAATGATATTTCACTGTAGTTTAGAATTTAATTCATATCACCGTGTAACATATGCCTTTTTTCCCTCAGAAGTATCTTTTCTCTGGACCATTAACATGATCATATTGATACAATGGAACTCACATCTCCTCTCCATATTTGATTGGATCAGCTGTGGACATCTGGCCCAAGCTGGACCAATAGGCTCCTTCCCTGAGATTTTGGTGCTGAGATTAAGATTCCAGTCTCAACCTGACTTCTGTCACACTTCCATGAGTTAGAAGAATAGAGGAGACATGAAGAGAGAAACACATTCAAGAGGTAGAGGTGGTGGGAGGGACCTCCTTGATCCACAATGGGCTCTATCGCCTTCCTGAATTCCAGTGGAACCATGGCCCTGTGTTCTGTGAGACACCCTAGAATCCTTCAGCAACATCCATTTTTGGCTGAACCGAGTGGGTTTTGGTCTCAAATGTAACCTGATTAAGAGCAAAACAATCTGCCTTTTTTTTTTTTTGAGAGTCTTGCTCTGTCGCCCAGGCTGGAGTGCAGTGGCACGATCTCGGCTCACTGCAGCCTCTGCCTCCCAGGTTCCAGCAATTGTGCCACCACACACAGTTAATTTTTGTATTTTTAGTAGACGGGGTTTCACCATGTTGGCCAGCCTGGTCTCGAACTCCTGACCTCAGGTGATCCACCCATCTCGGTCTCCCAAAGTGCTAGGATTACAGGTGTGAGCCACCACGCCTGGCCAACCTGCCATTTTATATATTCTCTGAATCATCAGCATGGGCCTCTCAAATGATGGACTTGCTGGATTTCTGTTTATTTCCTTCATTGTGCACTAACTAGGTCAGTTCCCAAGAATGACTATTTTGCAGGTGGAAGGACTAGAGGAATATGCTTAAAATGGTGCCTGAGCCAACCTGGGAACCAACAAATCAGTTTTGGTCTCTACTTTAGTTTTTCTTATTGTTGTTTGTTTGCTTTTTTTTTTTTTTTTTTTTTTTTGGCCTGGGGTAAAAAAACCCACAAATGTCTTTCCCTATTTTCCTCCAATAACACAGACGGAAATGGCAGTTTATACTTGGGATGGCGCTCGGGGAAATAAATAGTGTCTCAGAACCAATTACTGAAATGACCAAAATGGATATAAAATGCGGCTGCATAATTTCCTAGGTCCCATTTCTCAAGGTACAAATGGTTCAGAGACCATCCAAATGCTTCTCTGAAGAAATTACACAAGCAAGATGGAAAAATAAAGCATTGGTTTCTCAGCGCTGGTAATAATTGGGACTTGAATGAGTAGTGATTAACCCATTTACAGACAGGAAGTGTGAAGACCTGAATGGCCAGGAGATTTGCTAAGTGATGACAAGGTCAAGATCAGGCCTCTGGTCTCTGAGCCCAGCTCCCCAAGCCTAGTGACCTTTGAATGACACCGGTTTTTTGCCCCATCCAACACCCATTTTCCGATTGCAATTTGGAGGAATGGACGTATGACCCAGAACCTGGCCAACCAGAATATTCTACCACCACCTCTTCCCGTCTCCCCCACCACAGTAATCAGTTCAGCCGTGGGCAAAGTATCCAAGTTGAAGCAATAATACTCAGTCCCGTGACTTCCAATGAAACTTCTAACGAAATGATCTCTCTCTGTTGGGATTGCTACCTGATGGCTAATGTAAGCTTGGAGCCACTGGGGTCGCCATATGGAAAGCATCTGCCTGAGTGTGAAGCCAACACAAGTAGATGCAGAATCAAGAGAAGACGGAAAAACTGAGTCCTACTGATGGCATTTGATCCTTTGGATCCAGCCACGCTGGATATGGGATATGGGAAACCTTGAAGTACAGTGACTACTATGGATAAGGCGTCAATGGGTAAGGGGATGATGAAAATGTTTGGGAACTAGAGGTGATGGTTGCACAAGATTGTGAATGTACATAATGCCACTGAAGGGTACACTTTAAAATGATGAATGCTATGTTATGTGAATTTCGCCTTCGTTCTTTAAAAAGAGGGGAAAGAGGCCAGGTGTGGTGGCTCACGCCTGTAATCCCAGCACTTTGGGAGGCCAAGGTGGGCAGATCACCTGAGGTCAGGAGCTCGAGACCAGCCTGGCCAACATGGTGAATCCCTGTCTCTACTAAAATACAAAAATTAGCAAGTTGTGGCGGTGTGTGCCTGTAGTCCCAGCTATTTGGGAGGCTAAGGCAGGAGAACCGCTTGAACCTAGGAGGCAAAGGTTGCAGTGAGTTGAGATTGCACCACTGCACTTCTGCCTGGGCAGCAGAGCAAGATTCTGTCTCAAAAAAAAGGAGGTTGGGGGAAGAGCATAATTTTAACCATGCAGATATCAGAGATTTCACAAAAGGAGTGTCACTGAAGCTAGATACGGTGGTCAAGAGGCAGGAGAAGGGTGAGAAGCTTTCTAGGCCTAATAACAAAGTGCTAAGCCCTTTTGATATGGTCTGAGTATCTGTTCCCTCCAAATCTTGTGTTAAAATTTGATCCCCAGTGTTGGAAGTGAGGCCTGTTGAGAGGTGGTTGGATGACGGGAGCAGATCCCTCGTGAATGGCTTGGTGCCATGTTTGCAGGATTGAGTGAGTTCTCACACTTAATTCCCAAGAGATCTGGTTGTTAAAGAATCTGGCACCTCCCTCCTTTCTCTTCCTCTCTCTTGGACATGTGATGTCTGTTCCCCTTCACCTTCCACAGTGATTGGAGGTGATTGTAAGATTCCTGGGCCCCTCACCAGAATCAGATGCTGGCACCATGTTTCTTGTATAACCTGCAGAACTATGAGCCAAATAAATCTCTTTTATTTACAAATTGCCCAACCTCCGGTATTCTTTTACAGCAACACGAAATGGACTAAGATACCTCTATGTGCAGTAATTACATCATTAATCCTCAGAGCAACGCTTGAGATAGTAAATATTACTTTAGCCTTGTTTTATAGGTAAGTATGCAAGGGTCAGAAAGGGGACATAACTTGCCCAAGTTTACATAGTTGTAGATTAGTAGAGAGCTGGGACTCAAACATAGATTTTTCTGGCCGGGCGCAGTGACTCATGCCTGTAATCCTAGCACTTTGGGAGGCCGAGGCAAGTGGATCACCTGAGGTCAAGAGTTCGAGACCAGCCTGGCCAACATAAGGAAACCTCATCTCTACTAAAAATACAAAAATCAGCCAGGTATGGTGGTGGGCACCTGTAATCCCAGCTACTTGAGAGGCTGAAGCAGGAGAATCGCTTGAACCCAGGAGGCAGAGGTTGCAGTGAGCTGAGATCGTGCCATTGCACTCCAGCCTGGGCTTCAGAGAGAAACTCTGTCTCAAAAATAAATAAATAAATAAAAATAGGTTTTTACAACTCTCAACCACTCTGCTCAAGTGCCTCCTAGTAGAGGGAAGAGCATAGAAACACAGAACATTTCTTTAGAAGAATGCATTATTCCATGTTCTTCCTTGAGGAAGAGTTTAGCCACTAAGGTGTATACTCACAACAGCAACCTTTGTAACAGTGGAAAAATTGGAAACATACAATGTTTGGCCATACGGACTAGTTAAGTTATTGAAGAATATGTGATGATTTGGGACGATGACCACGATTTAGTGCTGAGTGAAAAAGGCAGGATATGGGAAAGTAAAATAGTTGGATATTAGCTACACAGGAAAAATATGAAAAGGTTACTAGAAAAGCACACATCAGAATGATGGTTGACTTTGGCAGGTAGAACTGTGGGTGATTGTTTTCTATGTGTTTTACTCATGTGTGTGTGTGTGTGTGTGTGTGTGTGTGTGTGTATAGACTCAGTTTCCATGTCTGTAAAATGGGTATAATAACAGATCTCCCCCAATGAATGGTCAGAAACTCTAAGTGAGATAGCACATGTAAAGCTTGATGCATCAGTACCTGACATAGGATAAATGCTGAATAAAATAATTGTAACTACAACAATTATTATGTACATGTATTAATTTTGTAACTAGGAACATAGGCAATAAATGCTATATTTAAATCCCGTACAATCTTTTTTTCTTTTTTAAACATGGGAGAATCCTACACGGCAGCCCCCAGAAGTCGCCTTGCTTTCCTCTGTCAGTGATTTCCTCCTCCAGATGTGAAACTGAAGGTAGCATGAGTCACGGCTGCTTCCACAGGTGCCCTTGGATTGTCGAGTGACTCAACTCCAAGCTGCTCTGCATGGAAAGTAACCAGCTGCTTCCTCCAACTCACCAGGCTCAACCCTCCACACCAGGCTCCTCCTCCAGAGGCCCCCAACAAATCAATGGAAGATTCAGAGCCACCCACTGGATGGTTCTGGTGGCCACTAGGATGTCTTCTCACTTCCCAACTCCCAGCCCCAGGCAGCAGGGAAGTGTCTCTGTTCACCTCATGGCTTCCTGTTTAGGGCACTGACATCAAAGCACACAAGTCAGTTCATACTCAGGGCAGAGTCTTTCTCTCTCAGAGACAGAGAAGATGTTGCCTTAGCATCGTCTACACCCCTGGGGATCCCTATTAAGATTAGGGCCTGGCTCTCCTTTCCTCTTCTCTCAAGGCTGGTTCTACTCAAGGTCAATCTGGTACCTAGAGCAGGCTAAGGAGCAGCAGGCAATATCTATGGCGACGGACCCTATCCTGCCAGGAAACATCTCTGTCTTTCACAGATGGTCAGGTTCATGGTCCTGATGATTGTTTAGAATTACACAGCAGGCCGGGCTCAGTGGCTCATGCCTGTAATCCCAGCACTTTGGGAGGCCAAGGTGGGCGGATCATTTGAGGTCAGGAGTTCAAGACCAGGCTAGTCAACATAGTGAAACCCCGTCTCTACTAAAAAAAGAAATACAATTAGCCAGACATGGTGGCAGTCGCCTGTAATCCCAACTTGGGAGGCCGCAGTAGGAGAGTTGCTTGAACTTGGGAGTTGGAGGTTGCGGTGACCTGAGATCACGCTATTGCCCTCCAGCCTGGGGGACAGAGAAAGACTCCAACTCAAAAATAAATAAATAAAAACAAAAATAAAAAAGAAGTACATAAGCAATATGTGAATTAATTCTCATTATAGAAAATGCCAACAATCTAGAAGTATGTTTTTAAAAGGAAGGAAAAGAGTTCCCTTGACATCTCTCTTCCAGTCCCACTCCTCTTCCCAGAGGTGACAAATCACTGGTAGTAGTTGGGTATGCACATGGGTGAGTTTTTGTATTTATTTATTATTTATTTATTTATTTATTTTTTTGAGACGGAGTCTCACTCTCTCACCCAGGCTGGAGTGCAGTGGCACAACCTCGGCTCACTGCAAGCTCCACCTCTCAGGTTCACGCCATTCTCCTGCCTCAACCTCCCGAGTAGCTGGGACTACAGGCACCCACCACCACACCCAGCTAAGTTTTTTGTATTTTTAATAAAGACAGGGTTTCACCGTGTTATCCAGGATGATCTTGATCTCCTGACCTCGGGTGATCCACCCACCTTGGTCTCCCAAAGTGCTGGGATTACAGGCGTGAGCCACCGCACCCGGCCGAGTTTTTGTATTTTTTTTTTTTTTTTTTTTTTTTTTTTGGCAGAAATGGGAACATGCTCCACATATTCTGTGATTTGTTTTTCTACTTGGTGACTTTCTGCTTAATGTCTTGAAGACCATTTCATGATGATACAATTAGATCTTCTGCATTCTTTTTCAAATAGCTACATAATATTTTGCTCTAAGGCTCTACCATAGTTTAGCCACTTCTCAATGGATGGACTCTTAGACTGATTCCAATTTTTTATTATTAGATACAATGCCCTAATGAAATTCTTTTGTACAGATCTTCATGCGTTCCTGCAAATATTTGTATGATACAAATTTCTGAAAGTGTAATTCCTGGCCGGGCGCGGTAGCTCATGCTTGTAATCCCAGCACTTTAAGAGGCTGAGGTCGGTGGATTTTGATGTCAAGAAATCGAAACCATCCTGGCCAACATGGTGAAACCCCGTCTCTACTAAAAATACAAAAATTAGCTGGGCATGGTGGCACACAACTGTAGTCCCAGCTACTGGGGAGGTTGAGGCTGGAGAATCACTTGAACCTGGGAGGCGGAGGTTGCAGTGAGCTGAGATGGCGCCACTGCACTCCAGCCCAGGTGACAGAGCAAGACTCCATCTCAAAAAAAAAAAAAAAAAAGACAGTGTGGAATTGACATATGGATGGACAAATAAATATATGTAATAGAAAAAGAGTCTAGGCACACAACCACATGAATATGAAAACATACTAATGGCAAGAGGTTATATTACAAATTAGTAGAGACAGGATAGATTACTTCACAGTACTGGGGAAACTGGTTATTCACATGAGAAAAAGAAAATAAAATCAGATCGGCCGGGCGCGGTGGGTCACGCCTGTAATCCCAGCACTTTGGGAGGCCGAGGTGGGTGGATCACGAGGTCAGGAGATCGAGACCATCCTGGCTAACACGGTGAAACCCCGTCTCTACTAAAAATACAAAACAAATTAGCCGGGCATAGTGGCAGGTGCCTGTAGTCCCAGCTACTCAGGAAACTGAGGCAGGAGAATGGCGTGAACCCGGGAGGTGGAGCTTGCAGTGAGCTGAGATTGTGCCACTGCACTCCAGCCTGGGTGACAAGAGCACGACTCTGTCAAAAAAAAAAAAAAAAGAAAGAAAGAAAAAAAAGAAAAGAAAAAGCCAGTTCCCTTGAATGAAAAGAAAAGAAAGAAAACCAACAATAGGATTTTTAATTTATTTTTATTTTTAAGCCATGGTCTCACTCTGTTGCCTAGGCTGGAGTGGAGTGGCACAATCATGGCTCACTGCAGCCTCGACCTCCCAGGCTCAAGTAATCTTCTTGCCTCAGCCTCCTGAGCAGCTGGGACTACAGGTGTGCATCAACACAACTGGCTAATTATTGTATTTTTTGTAGAGCAGGAGGTCTCGCTATGTTGCTGATATGGTTTGGCTATGTCCCCACCCAAATCTCACCTTGAATTGTAATTCCCATAATCTCCACGTGTCAAGGGTGGGACCAGGTGGAGGTAATTCAATCATGGCGGTGGTTTCCCCCATGCTGTTCTCGTGATAATGAGTGAGTCTCATGAGATCTGATGGTTTTATATGCGTCTGGTGTTTCCCCTGCTTGCACTCATTCTCTCCCCTGCCACCCTGTGAAGCGGTGCCTTTCACCACAATCCTAAGTTTCCTGAGGCCTCCCCAGACATACGGAAGTGTGAGTCAATTGAACCTCTTTTCTTTATAAATTACCCAGTCTCAGGTATTTCTTCATAGCAGCATGAGAACAGACTAACACAGTTGCCCAGGCTGGTCTTGAATTACTAGTCTCAAGCAATCCTCCCACATTGGCCTCTCAAAATGCTGAGATTATAGAGAAATTTTTTTTAACCGTATCTGCCCTGCCAGCCAAAGACTGATGGAAAATTTGCAACCCCTTCTCTGTCATTCCAGCAGGGCCAACTGGGGATCTGGTCTTGTAGCTTCCACTTGGCAGAAGCAGGTGGCGATGCGCTGATTCCCCTGCTCGGGTACATAGATGGGAATGAGTGGGAAGCTGATCCTCTATCCCCCACCCAGTGGAAGAAGCTGGTACCCTGATTTTCCTGCCACAGCCATGTCATCAGGGTGCGGTGATGGGTCTCCCCTGTCTCTCTCCCTTCCCCTTCAGCAGACTTAATGAGCTGGTGCAAGGTGAGGCTACTCAGCATGACTCTTCTTTCCTTCTCACCCTGGTGTTGGCAGAGCCCAGCCAGAACCTGAGTCTCCATCCCAATCAACATCACCAAGATGGGACAAGTGGCACAAGTCATGGCCAGCCAGCCCTGCATTTTCCACCTATACTGGTGTCAACAAGACTCACTGTGAAGCTGAACCTCCACACCCATCTTGCAGCAATAAAAGTGAATGAGATGTTGGCTTGGCACAGGGTCTCACACATGTAATCCCAGCACTTTGGGAGGCTGAGGCGGGTGAATTGCCTGAGATCAGGAGTTCGAGACCAGCCTGGCCAACATGGTGAAGCTCTGTCTCTACTAAAACTACAAAAATTAGCCGGGCATGGTGGTGGGCGCCAGTAATACCAGCTACTCAGAAGGCTGAGGCAGGAGAATCGCTTGAACCTGGGAGACAGAGGCTGCAATAGGCCAAGATCACGCCACTGCACTCCAGTTTGGGCAACGGAGCGAGACTCCATCTCAAAAAAAAAAAAAAAAAAGTGAATGAGATGTTATGAAGCAGGGTATGAAGTAGGGTATGCAGTAATGAATTTAACCTTCAGCTCCTGAGAGGTCATCTCTCAGCCCTTGGAATGTCCTGCTTAATAAAAGTGTGTTTGTTCACAGGTGGTGGGGGGGCTTTAGCCCACATCAGAAAGTCAAGTCATGTGATTTAGGATGGGAGCTTTGGGTCACATGACATCAGCTCCACCTTCAGAGGGGCTGGAGAATGAGGTCAGCAATGTGGGCAGCTAACCAGGTCTACATGACTGAGCCCCAATAAAAACTCTGGACATCAAGGCTTGGGAGAGCTTCTCTGCTTGGCAATACTTTGTGTGTATTTTCACACATCATTGACAGGAGATTAAAGCTGATTTTCCAGCTCCCATGTGGCAGAAGCAGGTGGTAACAGTCTGATTCCCCTGCTGGGGTAGCGTGGGTGGGAATGAATTGAGAGCTGATTCTCCATCCCCCATCCAGTGGAAGGAGGTGGCACTCTGATTTCTTTACCAAAGAAGTATCAGGAAAGTCTGGCAGTGACACCAAGGCTTGAGTGAGCTTCCCTGGTTGGCATGCTGCATTCATTTTGTCACGTTATTGCCAGGACATTAAAGGTGCGCATTACTCCACTGTCATCTCTGTGTTTGGAACTTACCTATACTCTGCCCCTCAGGCTTCTTCCCTTGCCTGATTTTAACCTGAACTCTTTCCCTGTAATAAACTGTAACTGTGAGTACAACAGCTTTCAGGGAATTCTGTAAGTCCCTCTAGTGAATCATGAAAGTTGAGGATAGTTTTGGGGGTCCCCAAACTCACAGCTGGTGTCAGAAGTGAGAGTGGTCTTTTGGACTGTGCTCTGACTTTGTGCAAGGCTAGTCTGTACTCCTATCTCACTCGCCCACCCGCTGGTGTCAGTGGGACCCATTGGGGAGCTAAGGTTCTGCCCTCACCCTGCATCAACAAAGTGGTATGAGTCAGCTCATCATTTCTCACCCCCCAGCAGCAGTAGAGCCCAGTAAGGAACTCAGTGTACACCCCTTACCAGCAAGCAATGCAGCAGTGTTGGTTTGTTCCTCCTGTTTTCTAGGAAAGTGGCACCAGCACCAAGGGGGAATGTGAATATACATCCCAGCCACCCTTCATACTATAGCTCAACAGGAAGGCTACCTGCTTAAAAAGAAAAGAGAAAGACTGGGTGCAGTGGCTCATACCTGAAATCTCAGTGCTTTGGGAGGCCAAGGCGGGTGGATCACTTGAGGTCAGGAGTTCAAGACCAGTCTGGCCAACATAGTGAAACCCCATCTCTACTTAAAACCCAAAAATTAGCCAGGCGTGGTGGCGCATGCCTGTATCCCAGCTACTCAGGAGGCTAAGGCAGGAGAATTGCTTAAACCCGGGAGGCAGAGGTTGCAGTGAGCCGAGATCACACCATTGCATTCCAGCCTGGGTGACAGAGCAAGACTCCATCTGAAAAAAATAAAAAATAAATAAAAAAGAGAAAGGCCAGACACAGTGGCTCATGCCTGAAATCCCAGGGCTTTAGGAGGCTGATGCAGGAGGAACGTTTGAGGCCAGGAGTTCAAGATCAGCCCAGCAACATAGTGAGACCCTGTCTCTACAAAAAAAAAGAAAAAAAAGATTTAGCAGAGTGTGGTGGCACATGCCTGTAGTTCTGGCAACTCAACTCGGGAGACTGAGGCAGGCAGATCACTTGAGCCCAGGAGGTTGAGGCTGTAGTGAGCTGTGATTGTGCCACTGCACTCCAGACTGGGCAACAGAGTGAGACCCTGTCTCAAAATAAATAAATAAAACTAAAAATAAATTTGTATTCCTAGAACAAGAAGAGAAAGAAGACGGTACTCAAAAAGTATTTGAAGAATCAACAGCGGAAAACTTCCCAAATTTGAAGAAAGATAACCTATGGATTCAAGAAGCTGAGAAAATCCCAAATAAGATAAAACTAAAGAAATCCATACCAAGATATGTCCTTAAACTCTGACAAAAGAAAAAGAAAAATCTTGAATGGATTCAGAAAGAAATAAAACTTTTTTTTTTTTTAGATGGAGTCTTTCTCTGTCACCCAGCCTGGAGTGCAGTGGCGCGATCTCAGCTCACTGCAAGCTCCGCCTCCCGGGTTTACAGCATTCTCCTGCCTCAGCCTCCTGGGGAGCTGGGACTACAGGCACCCGCCACCATGCCTGGCTAATTTCTTTGCATTTTCAGTAGAGACGGGGTTTCACCATGTTAACCAGGATGGTCTCGATCTCCTGACCTTGTGATCTGCCGGACTCGACCTCCCAAAGTGCTGGGATTACTGGTGTGAGCCACTGCACCCAGCCATAAAACATTATTTGAAGGGGAAAATCAATTTAAATGACAGTGGAGTTCTCCTTTGAAACCATGGCAACTAGAAGGAAGTGACTCAATATTTTTCAAGAACTAAAAGAAAAGAATTATGAATTGTGAATTCTATATCTGGCAAAAATAGACGTCAGGAATGAAGAGAAAACAAAGACATTCTCAGGCGAGAAAACAGTAAGAGAATTTGTTGCTAGTAAACCTGCCCTTAAAGAATGGCTAAAGGGTCCAGGCACAGCGGCTCACACCTGTAATCCCAGCACTTTAGGAGGCCAAGGCGGGTGGATTACCTGAGGCTGGGCATTCGAGACCACCCTGGCCAACATAATGAAACCCCATCGCTACTAAAAATACAAACATTAGCTGGGCATGGTGGCAGGCGCCTATAAGCCCAGCTACTCAGGAGGCTGAGGCATGAGAATCACTTGAACCTGGGAGGCCGAGGTTGCAGGGAGCCGAGGTGGCGCCACTGCACTCCACTCCAGCCTGGGCCACAAGAGCAAAGCTCTAACTCACACACACACACACAAAAATGGCTAAAGGAAAGTCTCCAAACAAAAAGGAAATGATAACAGAAGAAGGCTTGGAACTTTAGTTTTAGTTTTATCTTATTTGGGTACTTATGTACCCACAAAAATCAGTAATAATTGTTTTTTTAAGATGGAATCTGGCTGGCCACAGTGGGTCATGCCTGTAATCCCGACACTTTGGGAGGCTGAGGCAGGTGGATCACTTGAGGTCAGGAGTTTGAGACCAGCCTGGCCAACATGGCGAAACCTCATCTCTACTGAAAATACAAAAATTAGCTGGGCATAGTGGCGCATGCCTGTGATCTCAGCTACTTGGGAGGCTGAGGCTTGAGAATTGCTTGAACCCAGAAAGTGAAGGCTGCAGTGAGCCAAGCCATCATGTCACTGCACTCCAGCCTGGGCAACAAAGCAAGACCCTGTCGGAAAAAAGAAACAAAAACAAAAAAAAAAAACATGGAATCCTAAAAAATGTCAAGTAACCTATAGGAAAGTAAGAAAAGAGAAGCAGAGAAGGAAAAACAGGAGGAACAAACAATAAAATGGCAGACTTAAACCTTACCACATCAATAATTGCCTTAAATGTAAATGGTCTAAATATATCAGTTAAAAGACAGATTGGCAAAATGAACATGAAAACATTAACCAGCAATATGTTATCTACAAGAGACTCACTTCAAATATAATGATATAGGCAGATTCAAAGTACAATGATAGAAAAAGATACACAAATACTAATCAAAAGAAAGCAAGGATGGCTCTACTAATACCAGATAAAGAAGACTTTAAAGCAAAGAAAATTACCAGAGAGACATTACGTCATGATAAAAGGGTCAACCTATCAAGAAGGTATAGCAATCCTGTGTATGGACCAAACAACAGAGAGTCTGAAGATGCATGAAACGAAGACTCGTAGAGCTGAAAGGAGAAGTACACAAATCTACAATTACAATTGATCACTTCAGCACTCCACTGTGAGCAACTGGTAGACTTAGTAGACAGAAAATCAGCAAGGATACAGAATAACTGCATAACACTGTCAACGAATTCAACTTAATTGATATTTAAGTTGGGAACGCTTCACCCAGCAACAGTGGAATACATATTTTTTTCCAAGTGTTCACAGAGCATTTGCCAAGATAGACCATACCCAGGCCAAAACACAATCCCTGACAAATTCAAAAGAATTAAAATTATGTGTTGTATTCCCTGACCATAACGGAACCAAACCAGAAATCAATCACAGAAATATAACAGAAAATCTCCTGACACTTGGAAATTAAACAACATACTTCTAAATAATCTCTGGGTCAAAGAAGTCTAAAAGGAGACTTAAAGAATAGGACCAAATGAAAATGAAAATACAACATATCAAAACATATGTGATATGGAGACAGTGCTCAGTGTAAAATTTATAGCACTAAATGCTTATATTAAGAAAAAGGGCTGGGTTCAGTGGCTCATGCCTTTAATCCTAGCACTTTGGGAGGCTGAGGTGGGAGAATTGCTTGAGTTCAGAAGTTTGAGACCAGCTGGGGCAACATAGCAAGATCCCATTTCTACAAAAAATTAGCCAGGTGTGGTGGTGCATGCTTGTGGTTCCAGCTACTTTGGAGGCTGAGACAGGAGGATCTGTTGAGCCCAGGAGGTTAAGTCTCACCTAGGTAATGCAGCAAGACCCCTCTCTCTAAAAAGAGAGAGACAGAGAGAGAAAGAGGACACAAAACACTAATATCAGAAATGAAACAGGTGATAATCCCTACAGATTCTACAGCCACTGAATAGATAGTAAGGGAGTACTACAAACAACTTTTTACTCAGAAACTTGACAACTTATTAGAAATGGACTAATTACTCAAAAACAACACCCTACCAAACTCATCCAAGACGAACTAGAAAATCTGCATAGTTCTAAAACCATTAAGGAAAATGAATGCATAATTTTAAAGCTCCCAAAAGAGAAATCTCCAGGAGAAATCTCCAGAAATTGCCTGGATATTTCTCTTTTGCAAGCTTTTAAATGATGCCTTTTTAACATACAATGCTGGACAAATTGGACATCCATAGGCCAAAAAAAAATTGAATCTCTATCAATTCTTCATTGAATAATTCCATCAAACCTTTAAATAATTAATGCATATTTTACACAATCTTTTGTGGAAAATAGAAAAGGGAACACTTGGCCAGGCACGGTACCTCATGCCTGTAATCCTAGAACTTTGGGAGGCCAAGGCGGGAGGATGACTTGAGGTCAGGAGTTTGAGACCAGCCTGGCCAACACTATGAAACCCCGTCTCTACTAAAATTAAAAAAAAAAATAGCTGGGCATGGCAGTGGGTGCCTGTAGTCCCAGCTTCTCAGGAGGCTAAGGCAAGAGAATCACTTGAACCTGGGAGGTGGAGGTTTCAGTGGGCCAAGATTGTGCCACTGCCCTCCAGCCTGACTGACAAAGCAAGACTCCATCTCCAAAAAAAAAAAGAAGAGGCCTGGTGCAATGGCTCATGCCTATAATCCCAGCACTTTGGGAGGCCGACGTGGGCGGATCATGAGGTCAGGAGATTGAGACCATCTTGGCTAACATGGTGAAACCCCGTCTCTACTAAAATACAAAAAATTAGCCAGGCGTGGTGGTGTGTGCCTGTAATCCCAGTTACCTAGGAGGCTGAGGCAGGGGAATCGATTGAACCTGAGAGGCGGAGGTTGCAGTGAGCTGAGATCGTGCCACTGCACTCCAGCCTTGCGACCGAGCAAGACTCTGTCTAAAAAAAAAAAAAGAAGAAAGGAAAGGGAACACTCCATCACTCATTTTATGAATCTAGTATTACTGTTATACCACAACCAGAGAGAGACCATACAAAAAAGGAAAACTACAGACCAATATATTCCTCATGAACTTAGAGCAAAAATTTTCAAACAAAATACTAAAAATACTAGCAAATCAAGCCCAATAATGGATGGAAAGAATTATACACCACAACTAAGTGGGACAATCCAGGTATGCAAAGCTAGTTTGAAAATCAATCAATGTGTGATCCACTATATTAACAAGCTAAAGATAAAAAATCATACAATCATATCAACTGATGCAGAAAAAGCATTTGACAAAATCCAACACTCATGTAGTACAAAAAGTCTCAGAAAGTAGGAATAAGGGAGAACATGCTCAACTTAATAAAGTGCATCTGTACAAAACTACAGCTAACATCTTAATGGTGAGAACCTGAATTTTTTCTCCCTAAAATTGGGAACAAGGCAAGAATGTCTGCTCTCCCTACTGTCATTCAATATACTACTGAAGTTCTAGCCAGTGCAATAAAGCAAGAAAAAGAAATAAAAGGCATACAGATTAGGAAGGAAGAAATAAAACTGTCCCTATTTGCAGATGACGTAAGTGTCAACATAGAAAATCTCCAGTAACTTACCAAAAAACTATTAGAGCTAATACAAGAGTTTAGAAAGTTTGCAAGATCCAATGTCAAGAGACAAATATGAACTACATCTATATATACTAATAATTAACATGTGGAAACCAAAATTAAAGACACATTACCATTTATAATTACGCCAAAGAAAATGAAATACTTAGATATAAATTTATCAAAATATGTAGAGGATATGTATGCTGAAATTTACAAAATTCTGAAGAAAGAATTAAGGATACCTCAGTAAATCGGGAGACATGCTATCTTCATGGATTGGCAAACTCCACATAGTAAAGATGTCAGTTACCCTCAAAATGACCTGTAGGTTTAATGCTATTCCTATCAATACCCCTGCAAGGTAATTTTTGAAGATATAAACAATGTTACTCTAAATTTTATATATAAAGGCATAGGACCTATGAGAGCTAAAATAATTTGAAAAATACGAATAAAATGGAAGGAATCACAAATGATTACATATACCTACAGCTTACTATAGCAAGACTGTGTTACTGGTGGAAGAATACACACATAGATCAAGGGAATAGAATAGAGAATCCAGAAATAGCCCCAAACAAACGTGCCCACATCATTTTTCACAAAGGTGTGAAGGCTGGGTGCAGTGGTTCATGCCTGTAATCCCAGCACTTTGGGATGCTGAGGTGAGAGGATTGCTTGAGTCCAGGAGTTCAAGACCAGCCTGGCCAACATGGTGAAACCCTGTCTCTACCAAAACAATACAAAAATTAGCCAGGTGTGGTGGCACACGCTTGTAGTCCCAGCTACTTAGCTGAGGCACAAGAATCACTTGAACCCAGGAGGTGGAGGTTGCAGTGAGCTGAGATCGCACCACTGGACTCCAGCCTGGGCAACAGAGCAAGGATCTGTCTCAAAAAAATAATAAGAAGAAGAAGAAAAGAAAAAGAAAAGAAAAAAAAGGGAAAAAAAAGGAAAAAGTGTGAAGACAATTCATGGAGGAAGGCAAGCCTTTTCAGCAAATAATGCTGGACAAATTGGATAGCCACAGGCCAAAAAAATAAATCTCTACCTAATTATCACGCTTTACACAAAAAGTAAAATGATTCACAGACTTAGTGTAAAATGTAAAACTGTAATACTTTCAGAACGAAACAGGAGAAAACCTTTAGAACCTAAAAGGGAGCAAAGATTTCCCAGATTTGACACCAAATTATAATCTATGAAAGGGAAAATTGATAAATTAAATCTCATCAAAATTAAAAACCTTTGTTCTGCAAAAGAGCCTGTGAAGAGTATGAACCAAAAATAAAATTCTAAGGCCCCCAACCATCTGAATGGAACCCTCCTCCTAGCCAAGGGCATTTCAAAGTCAGCCTGAAAAACTCCTTCAGAACATGATTGGAAGGGAGAGCCAGACATGCCTCATTATACCTGCCTTCCTTTTGGAATGATTAATAGAACAGACTCTTTAAGTCTGTTTACAGTCAGGCCAGGGGTGGTGGCTCATGCCTGTAATCCCAGCACTTTGGGAGGCCAAGTGGGTGGATCACTTAAGGCCAGGAGTTTGAGACCAGTCTGGCCAACATAGACAAACCCCATCTCTGCAAAAAATACAAAAATGGCCAGGTGGGGAGGTGCACACCTGTAGTACCAGTTACTTTGGAGGTTGAGGTGGGAGGATCACTTGAGCCCAGGAGACAAAGATTGTAGTGAGCTGTGATCGTGCCAGTGCACTCCAGACTGGGTGACAGACTGAGACCCTGCCTCAAAAAAAAAAAAAAAAAGAAAAGAAAAGAAAAGAAAAAAGGGAAAAAAAGAAAAGAAACATTTACAGTATGTTCTCTCTGAATCCTGCTACACAGAGGCTTTGACTGCAGAATGAAACCTTGGTCTCCACAACCCCTTATCTTAACCCAGACATTCCTTTCTATTGATTCTCAGTCTTTAGACAATAACTTAACTCTTTCAATCAATTGCCAATCAGAAAATCTTTGAATCCCCCTATGACTTGAAAGTTCCCGCTTCCAGTTGTCCCGCCTTTCTGGACCAAACCAGTGTACATCTTACATACATTGGTTGATGCCTTCTATCTCCCTAAAATGTTTAAAACCAAGTTGTGGCCCAACCACCTTGAGCATGTGTTCTCAAGATCTCCTGAGGGCTGTGTCACAGGCCATTAGTCACTCCCATTTGGTTCAGAATAAATCTCTTCGGATATTTTACAGAGTTTGACTCTTCATTGACAAGAGAGTGAAAAAACAAGCTACAGACTAGGAGGAAATATTTGCAAACCACATATCCAACAAGGACCTGTGTTTAGAATACATACAGAACTCTTAAAACTCAACAGCAGAAAACCCCCAAATAAACCAATTAGTAAGTGGACAAAAGACATGAACAGGCATTTCACTGAAGAGAATATACAGATGGACATACAAATAAGCCCATAAAAAGATATGCAACAGCATTAGCTATAAAGAAAATGCAAATTAAAACCACAAGATGTCGCTACACACCTATCAGACTAGCTAAAGTAAAAAACAATAACACCAAATGCTGGTGAGGATGGGAAGAAACTGAATCCCTTGTGCATTGCCAATGGGAATGTAAAATGGTACAACCACTCTAGAAAATAGTTTGGCAATTTCTTATAAGGCTAAATATGCATTTGATGCAACTCAGTAACTGCACCCCTGAGCATTCATCTCAGAGAAATGAAAACTTATGTTCATACAAAAATTTGTATGAGTATTCATAGCAGCATTATGCATAATAGCCTGTAAGTGGAAATAATCCAGATGTCCTTCAATGGGTAAAACAAACCGTGGTACATCCATACAATGGAATATTACTTGGCAATGAAAAGGAATGAATGGCTGATACACACAGCAACTTGGATGGATCTTGAGAGAATTATGGTGAGTGAAAAAGCCAATCTCAAAAAGGTGATATACTGCATGATTCCATTTCTTTAACATTCTTGAAATGACAAAATTATGGAAATAGAAAACTAATTAGTTGTTACTAGTGGTTGAATGGGGCAAGGTAACCATAACTATACAAGAGTAGCAGGAGGAACCTTTGTGATGGAACTGTTCTGCATCTTGACTTTGTTGATAGTCATGCAAATCTAAATATATGATAAAATTGTATAGAACTAAATACACACACACACACTGATACACATATAAATCTTGTGAAATCTGAGTAGGATGAATGGATTGTATCAATGTCAATTTCCTGTCTTTGATATTGTACTCAGTTGTCCAAAATGTCACCACTGGGGTAAAATGGGTGAAAGGCATACATAGATCTCTGTATTATTTCTTACAACTGCATGCGAACTACAATAATCTCAAAATAAAAAGTCTTTTTTTTTAAAGACAGGCCACAAGCTGAAATTTGTAATACACAAGCGTACAAAACAATCAGGAACCAAATACAAAAAATACCTATGACAATGACAACAACAGAATAAAAGGGCAAAAGGGTATGAACTCAGGATTCACAGAAGAGGAAACTCCAACTAATAAACATATGAAGAGATGTCTAACCTCATTGGTAATCAGGAAAACACAAAAATAAAATAACAATGAAATACTATTTTACATCCATCAGATTGGCAAACTTTTAACAGTCTGGAAAGATCAGGGTTGGTTGGTGAAAATATTAGGAAATGGAGATTATTACCTCCTCTGGGACAGTCATAAATTTGTAGAGTCACATTTGGATAGCAATTTCTCAATGTTTACTGAAATTGAGTATGTGCATACTGTCTGCTTGGCACTTCCAATTCTAGATAAAAACCCTGCAGAAACTCTTGTTCCTGGACCCAAAAAGGCATTTATACCTGGATGGCCATGATAGCAATGTCTGGTAACAGTGAAAAATGGAAAACAACTTATGATCAGTGGAAGATTGGTTGAAGAATTTGTGGTATATTCACCTATTGGAAATACTTTGAGCAGTTAAAAAATTAAAAGAATTGGTCTACATGTTTCAACATGCATAAATCCTGAAAACATAATGTTTGGTGGCAAAATAAGCTATCAAAGGAAATGTATAACAGGATATCACAGACTGTTTATGAATATGCACATAATACAGTAAAAGCAAACGTGGAAAAGATAAATACATATTAATTCCATGACAAGGTTTGCTTCTGGAAAGAAAACGGACTGAGTAGGAGTCTTCAGCTGAATCTTTAAGGTTTTGTTTTATTTTTCTAAAAAGTACTAATACAAAGAGCTTAGGGCTGGGTGCGGTAGGTCACAGCTGTAATCCCAGCACTTTGGGAGCCCAAGGCAGGCAGATCACCTGAGGTCAGGAGTTCGAGACCAGCCTGGTCAACATGGTGAAACCCTGTCTCTACTAAAAATACAAAAATTAGCCTGGCATGGTGGCGGGCGCCTGTAATCCCAGCTACTTGGGAGGCTGAGGCATGAGAATCGCTTGAACCTAGGAGGCAGAGTTTGCAGTAAGCTAAGATCATACCACGGCACTCCATCCTGGGTGACAGATTGAGACCCTGTCTCAAAAAAAAAAAAAAAAAAGATCTTAGCATTGACCAAATTTGGATGGTGGATCCAAGGCATTTGTGTTTGGGGTTGGTTTTGTTGTTGTTATTGTTTAGCTTTTTATTTGGAGAGAATTGCTGATTTACATCCATTTGTATGAAATAATTCAGAGAAGTCCTAAAAAACCTTTACCCAATGCTCCCCAGTGATAACATTTTGCATAACTGACCTTATTCAGATTTCACCAGTTTTACATCCAATTCATTGGGGTGTGTGTGTGTGTGCTCACGCGCGTGCACGCCTGTTTGGTTCTGTGCAATTTTATCACGTGTACAGATTCAGGTAACCAACCACCCCAGTCAAGACACATAACTGTTCCATCACACAGATCTCTCATTTGCTCAACAGTGTTATGTCTTCATCTATGCTGGTTTTGTCAGAGGCATTTGAACCAGTGACTCCATCTTGAATAAGGGTAAAATAAGGCTGAGACCTACTAGGCTGCATCCCCAGGAACTTAGGCATTCTTAGTCCCAGGATGAGATAGGAGGTCACAAGATACAGGTCATAAAGACCCCGCTGATAAAACAGGGTGCAATAAAGAAGCCAGCCAAAACCAGCCCAATCCACGATGGTGTCAAAAGTGACCACTGGGCCGGGCGCGGTGGCTCAAGCCTGTAATCCCAGCACTTTGGGAGGCCGAGACGGGCGGATCACGAGGTCAGGAGATCAAGACCATCCTGGCTAACACAGTGAAACCCCGTCTCTACTAAAAAAAATACAAAAAAAACTAGCCAGGCGTGGTGGCGGGTGCCTGTAGTCCCAGCTACTCAGGAGGCTTAGGCGGGAGAATGGCGTAAACCCGGCCACTGCACTCCAGCCTGGGCGACAGAGCGAGACTCCGTCTCAAAAAAAAAATGATTTAAAAAAAAGTGACCGCTGGTCATCCTCACTGCTCATTATATGCTAATTATAATGCGTTAGCATGCTAAAAAACACTCCCACCGGCGCTATGACAGTTTACAAATGCCATGGTAACTTCTGGAAGTTACCCAATATAGTCTAAAGGGAAGAGGAATCCTCAGTTTCAGGAATTCCCTGTGCCATTTCAGGAAAACTCATGAACAATCCACCCCTTGTTTACCATACAATCAAGACATAACCACAAGAATAGCCTACCAGCAGCCCTCAGGACTGCTCCACCTACAGAGAAGTCATTTTTTTGTTTCCTCTTTTTTAAAAAATTAGAGACAGGGTCTCTCTATGTTGGCCAGTGTAGTCTTGAACTCCTGGCCTCAACCAATCCTCCTGCCTTGGCCTCCCAAAGTGCTGGGAGGTATGAGCCACCATGCCTGGCATTCTTTGGAATCCTTTTTTTTTTTTTTTGAGATGAAGTCTCACTCTGTCACCCAGACTGAAGTGCAGTGGCCCAATCTCAGCTCCCTGAAACTTCAGTCTCCTGGGTTCAAGCAATTCTCCTGCCTCAGTCTCTCAAGTAGCTGAGATTACAGTCGCTCGCCACGATGTCTGGCTAATTTTTGTATTTTTAGTAGAGATGGGTTTTTGCCATGTTGGCCAGGCTGGTCTCAAACTCCTGACCTCAGCTGATCTGCCCACCTTGGCCTCCCAAAGTGATGGGATTACAGGCATGAGCCACCGTGCCTGGCCTTGATTCTTTACTTCCCTAATAAACTACTTTCACTTGACTCTATGGAGTCGCCCCAAATTTCTTCTTGCACAAGATCCAAGAGCCCTCTCTTGCGGTCTGGATCAGGACCCCTTTCCGGTAACAGTTTTATGCCTCAAGTTTTTTTTGTTTTTTAAGCCCACACAAAAAGAACCCCAATTTTGCTTGATGATGCTAAGGCATCCCAACGTTGGAAAGTCCCAGTTCTAGGATGGCACAGCCTCAAAGGTAAGGCAGTTGTGTCACCAGCAGCAGGAGCTGGGGTAGGGGTCAGAATTGGGGAGGGTTCCTTGAATATGTTCTCCCAAAGTGACATCTTTTGGGGAGCACGAAAGGTGAGAGGTTACTATGATTCATTGTTAAGGCTACACTGAAAATATATTAGAGGAGGCCATGTGAAAGCTAAAGTCTCAGAATGTGAATAAGACCTCAGTGATAGGCCGGGCGCGGTGGCTCACGCCTGTAATCCCAGCACTTTGGGAGGCCGAGACGGGCGGATCACAAGGTCAGGAGATTGAGACCATGGTGAAACCCCGTCTCTACTAAAAATACAAAAAATTAGCCGGGCGCGGTGGCGGGCGCCTGTAGTCCCAGCTACTCAGGAGGCTGAGGCAGGAGAATGGCGTGAACCCGAGAGGCGGAGCTTGCAGTGAGCCGAGATCGCGCCACTGCACTCCAGCCTGGGCGACAGAGCGAGACTCCGTCTCAAAAAAAAAAAAAAAAAAAAAAAAAAAAGACCTCAGTGATCAAAATGACGACGCAAAGGAAGGTGGTTAAAATAGGGGGCCTCTTTCTGTGTGTCTCCACAAACCCCAACTCGCCCAGGCTCCCGCCTAGCTTCTCATTCATTCTTCACACTGAACCTGGCTACACTTCTGTGCTAACAGTGGTTCAAAGGATGCCTTCAAGGGTATTTCAGGCCAGGTGATGTAGCTTATGCCTGCAATCCCAGGGCTTTGGGAGGCAGAAGCAGGAGGATTGCTTGGGACCAAGAGTTCAAGACCAGCCTGAGTAACATAGTGAGATCCCTGCTTCTACAAAAAAAAAAAAAAAAAAAAAAAATCGGCCAGGCATACTGGTGCACCCCTGTGGTCCCAGCTACTCAGGAGGCTGAGGTGAGATCCCTTAAGATCAGGAGTTCAAGGCTGCAGGGAGCTATGGTCACACCACTGCACTCCAGCCTGGGCAACACAGCAAGACCTTGTCTCCAGAAACAAAAACAAAAAGAAAAAGAAAAGAAAGAAAGAAATTTATCCCTATGTTCTCTCTCTGACAGATCATTTGTGCTGCACTTTACATAAACTGAAACCAACTGGCTACCTGTAATGCTTTCCAGTTTTTGAAACTCTCTGCGGTTTACAGGCAAAGTCAGATTCATTTGGGGGAGGACTCTGCATTGTTGAAGGATCTAGTGCTGGCCGTGTTGGACTTCCTTGACAACAGAGGGACTGAGTAAGTCTAGCACATGTCTCCACTGACTAATCTTTCAAATCAATAACCTGAGTCACTGTACCTGACATTTACTTGTACAGCATGCCTCCTTAAAAGCATGATATATTTATTCATTTTCCAGTTGCTTCTCCTCTCCATATCCCAGTAAACTAAATGTCTGAGCTCAAGCCCCAGGAGCCTTCTCACAGACTCTCGAATGCTCTGTTGGGGCCGATTTCTGTTTGCATTCAGGCTGTTCCCTCCTTCAGGTCACTCCCCTCTCCGGCCTGCTCTCCCAGGTGCAGCTCCCTGTTCTGCAGATGTCAGGTTTTCTCCAATCACCTTCTCCCATTGCAGCCCTGGTTAACTCAGGTCACCTAGTCAGGTCATCTCATGGGATCTTGGTCTTAAGGCTGCCAGGTTTATAAATAAAAATGTAGGCCGGGTGCGGTGGCTCACACCTGTAATCCCAGCACTTTGGGAGACCAAGGTGGGCAGATCACGAGGTCAGGAGTTCAAGACCACCCTGGCCAACGTAGTGAAACCCTGTCCCTACCAAAAATATGGGCGTAGTGGTGTGTGCCTGTAATCCCAGCTCCTCGGGAGGCTGAGGCAGGAGAATCTAGTGAACCCGGAAGGCAGAGGTTGCAGTGAGCAAAGATGGCAGCATTGCACTCCAGCCTGGGCGACAGTGCGACACTCCGTCTCAAAAAAAAAAAAAAAAAAAAAAGCAGGACATCCAGTGAACTTTGAATTTCACACAAAAAACAATTTTTGTGTAGGATAACTATCTCCCAAATATTGCATAGGACATGCTTATACTAAAAAAATCGTATATGTTGTTTATCTGACATTCAAAGTTAACTAGGCACCTGTTTGGGGGAGTTTTTTGTTTGTTGTTGTTGTTGTTGTTGTTGTTGTTGTTTTTGGTGAGACAGGGTCTTTCTCTGTCACCCAGGCTAGAGTGCAGTGGCCCAGTCACAGCTCACTATAGCCTCAGCCTCCTGGGCTCAGGTGATCCTCCTGCCTCAACCTCCCGAGTAGCTGGGACTACAGGTGCACACAACCACACCTGGCTAATTTTTGTGTTTTGTTTTTGTTTTTTGTAAAAATTGGGTTTGCCATGTTGCCCAGGCTGGTCTCAAACTCCTGGGCTCAAGCAATCCACCTGCCATGTCCTCCCAAAGTGCTGGAATTACAGGCATAAGCCACCACGTCCGGCCACATCTCGTATTTTTACTGACGGTCCTAACTGGATTGTTTCCGTCTGAGCACTTGCCACAGGTTAAAATTATATTTTTCTTTGTGTGATTAAGTCTATGAGGACAATGGCTAGGTTGGTTTTGCCCGTTTTGTTCCTGGCTCTTAGCACTGTGCTTTGGCCAGAGATCACATAGAATCAATTCTGAGAGGTGAATGAAGGGTGTGTGAGAAGGAAGCAGGGAAGAAAGAAAGGAAAGAAGGTTAGGTAAGATGGGAACCAACGCAGGGTATGTTTTATTGATAATGAATTGCTTTTTGGTCCCAGGAAGCCCCACACTGCTTCCTACTTGTGTGCTTTGCCTATTCCTTTCACCTGGTGAACTGAGCCCAGGGGTCACTCCTGCCAGAGAGTGATTTGGCTCCTCCCAGAGCAAAATGTCTAACTGTCCCCTTGAATTGTGCTTCTCCCTGTTCCCAGGCTGGGTCAGAAGCCTCAAAGGCCCCAATGCACCTAGCTTTTTTTTTTTTTGAGACAGAGTCTTGCTCTATAGCCCAGGCTGGAGTGCACTGGCACAATCTTGGCTCACTGCAACCTCCACCTCCCAGGTTCAAGCGATCCTCCTGCCTCAGCCTCCCGAATAGCTGGGACTACCGGCATGTGCCACCACTCCTGTTTAATTTTTCTTATTTTTAGTAGAGATGGGGCTTCACCATGTTGGCCAGGCTGGTCTCAAACTCCTGACCTCAGGTGATCTGCCCATCTTGGCCTCCCAAAGTGCTGGGATTATAGGCGTGAGCCACTGCGCTCAGCCTGCATCCAGCTTTTTTCCTCTGATAAAGCCCTTAGCATATTACATAATAATCTGCTACTGTGTCTGTCTCCTTTACCAGCCCACAAATTCCTTGAGGGGAGGCACAATGTCTCATCCATTTTGGGAACCCTGTAACTAAGCAGAACTAATTAACGTTCAGCCAATACGCATGGATGTGTTGAGCTGTGAAGTTGACTGCCTGGCGTCAATGTAGCCTGCAAGTAACAGCCTCTGCTTTTGCCCTTAGCCACCTTCAGGCTGGTCTTGGCACATCATCACATCAAACACAAATGAATTAAAAAAATAAAAAAACGAAATCAACAGATCCCTCTCCAATAATGAGTAATGTCTTACTTTTTATTAAATGATTTGTTGGGAGATGAGAAAGAGGGTGATTTTGCTCATCCCAGAGCAAAATGTCTAAATGTCCCCTTGAAGTGTGCATCTGTTCCGTATATATCCACCCTGATACTCTCTCCCATGAGTTTCCTCTGTATTTTTCCTCTGACCCTTCTCCAGCCAAGATGGTTCCAGAGTCCCTACCTACATACCCAACTCCCACACCTTTAGTTTGGAAATTGTATTTTTTAGGTGGGGTCATTTAGTCCTCATAGTACTTCTCTAATTTGAATCTCACCCCTCCTCCCACTCAGAGAATCTTCAACCTACTCCAGTAATTCTTGGGTTAACTTCCTTAGAAGTTGGAGAAGGGAAGAAGAATTTTACATCAATAATTAAGGCTTCCTGTCACACCAGGAAGATGGTTCTTTCCATCCAACAGTAGAATTGGCACTAGAGTAGAAAACCATGCTGAATCAGTGAGGAGAATGTGAGATTTCTGAGATCAAGACCAGGATGACTGAGGAATGAGGTATGGCAAGAAGAAGACCAATTAAAGGAAAAGAGAGTTGAGAAGAGAAGAAACTGACTCTGGGCTGACAAAATTCCAAAGACCAGAAGTTCAGATGCTTAAAACGGGCTCTTAAACATCTTCCCTATACCTAAAAATGACAGTGCCTCTTCCCTCAGGATGTTTCCTGTTAGTGCTACTGTGATTTCTTTTCCCCATCAAGACCACTATGGTACACTTGAGTATGATAACACCTTAGAATGGAGTGGACAGGAGGCCGCAAGGTAAAGAATCTGGAGAGGTTCCAAGGGATGGTTCTGAAAACACCCTGTAATTTACACACTGTAAGTTACAATACCCACACTGTAAAGGTTCTGTAATTCATTCTACAATTCCCTTCTACTTTTGTTATTGGGCACATATATGGTTATAATTGTTGTTTTGATGTTTTTATCACTGTAAAATGTCCCTCTTTGTCTCTAGTAACTTTTTTTTGTCTTAAAGTCTCTTCTGTCTGATATTAATATAGCCACTCCTACTCTCTTATGTTTGCAGGCTACAACATTTTTCCATCTCTTTCTTTTCAACCTGTTTGTGTCTTTGAATCTGAAGTGTGTCTCTTATAGACAACATATAGTTGGATCCTGGTGTTTTTTTTTTTTAATCCAGTCTGACAATCTTTGCCTGTTGATTGGAGTATTTAACCCATTTGCATTTATGTAATTGTTGATGTGGTTGGATTTACACCTGATTTTTTGCTATTTGTTTTTTATATCCCTCGTGTCTTTTTTGTTACTCTGTTCCTTTTTGTTTTCTTTTATGTTATTTTCCAGTGTGCCATTTTAATTCCTTTGTTTGTGCGTGTGTGTTGTTTGTTTTTTGAGAGAGAGTCTCGCATTGTTACCTGGGCTGAAGAGCAGTGGCGCAATCTCAGCTCACTGCAACCTCCACTTCCCAGGTTCAAGCGATTCTCCTTGCCTCGGCCCCCAGAGTAGCTGGGATTACAGGTACCGGCCACCATGCCTGGCTAATTTTTTTTTGTATTTTTAGTAGACATGGGGTTTCACTATGCTGGCCAGGCTGGTCTCGAAGTCCTGACCTCGTGATCTGCCTGCTTCAGCCTCCCAAAGTACTGGGATTACAGGTGTGAGCCACCGCATCCGGTCTTGTGTTTTTTTTGTTTTTGTTTTTGTTTTTTACTGTATTACTTTGAGATGTTTCCTTAGTAGTTGTTCTGAGGTTTCCTTCAACTTTCAATTCTCATAAACTTCTACAATTTTTCTTTTTTTTTTTTGACACAGGGTCTCACTTTGTTGCCCAGGCTGGAGTGCAGTGGTGCCAACACAGCTCACTGCAGTCTTGACCTTCTGGGCTCAAACAATCCTCCAGCATCAGCCCTCCAAGTAGTTGGAACTACAGGTGTGCACCACCACACTTAGCTAATTTTTTTGTATTGTTAGTAGAGACGGGGTTTCACCATGTTGCCCAGGCTGGTCTCAAACTCCCGAGCTCAAGTGATCCACCCGCCTCAGCCTCCCAAAGTACTGGGATTACAGGTGTGAGCCACCGCATCCGGTCTTGTGTTTTTTTTGTTTTTGTTTTTGTTTTTTACTGTATTACTTTGAGATGTTTCCTTAGTAGTTGTTCTGAGGTTTCCTTCAACTTTCAATTCTCATAAACTTCTACAATTTTTCTTTTTTTTTTTTTGACACAGGGTCTCACTTTGTTGCCCAGGCTGGAGTGCAGTGGTGCCAACACAGCTCACTGCAGTCTTGACCTTCTGGGCTCAAACAATCCTCCAGCATCAGCCCTCCAAGTAGTTGGAACTACAGGTGTGCACCACCACACTTAGCTAATTTTTTTGTATTGTTAGTAGAGACGGGGTTTCACCATGTTGCCCAGGCTGGTCTCAAACTCCCGAGCTCAAGTGATCCACCCACCTCAGCCTCCCAAAGTACTGGGATTACAGGTGTGAGCCACCGCATCCGGTCTTGTGTTTTTTTTGTTTTTGTTTTTGTTTTTTACTGTATTACTTTGAGATGTTTCCTTAGTAGTTGTTCTGAGGTTTCCTTCAACTTTCAATTCTCATAAACTTCTACAATTTTTCTTTTTTTTTTTTGACACAGGGTCTCACTTTGTTGCCCAGGCTGGAGTGCAGTGGTGCCAACACAGCTCACTGCAGTCTTGACCTTCTGGGCTCAAACAATCCTCCAGCATCAGCCCTCCAAGTAGTTGGAACTACAGGTGTGCACCACCACACTTAGCTAATTTTTTTGTATTGTTAGTAGAGACGGGGTTTCACCATGTTGCCCAGGCTGGTCTCAAACTCCCGAGCTCAAGTGATCCACCCACCTCAGCCTCCCAAAGTACTGGGATTACAGGTGTGAGCCACCGCATCCGGTCTTGTGTTTTTTTGTTTTTTTTTTTTTTTTTTACTGTATTACTTTGAGATGTTTCCTTAGTAGTTGTTCTGAGGTTTCCTTCAACTTTCAATTCTCATAAACTTCTACAATTTTTCTTTTTTTTTTTTGACACAGGGTCTCACTTTGTTGCCCAGGCTGGAGTGCAGTGGTGCCAACACAGCTCACTGCAGTCTTGACCTTCTGGGCTCAAACAATCCTCCAGCATCAGCCCTCCAAGTAGTTGGAACTACAGGTGTGCACCACCACACTTAGCTAATTTTTTTGTATTGTTAGTAGAGACGGGGTTTCACCATGTTGCCCAGGCTGGTCTCAAACTCCCGAGCTCAAGTGATCCACCCACCTCGGCCTCCCAAAGTGCTGGGATTACAGGTGTGAGCCACTGTACTTGGCTACAATTTTGTATTACTGAATCCAATCACTTATTTTATAGATCAATTGTTTTATTCCACAAAGATTCAGCAAACCTCTATATGTGTCAAGACACTGTGGTAGATGCTGGAAATTCAAAGATGAACAGTTCGTGGTTTCTGCCCTCAAAAGAATGAAGTGACCCAGATGAGAAAGTCAGCCATTGTAATACAGTGTGTGCTATTTACAGAGGATGTGTGAAGTAATATGCTGCATTCACAAGAGCCAAGAGAAGAGGCGTCAGTTCAACCTGTAGGTGTCATGAAAGTCTTCTGAGAAGGTAAGAAGTCTGATATGGTTAGGCTTTGTGTCCCCACCCAAATCTCATCTTGAATTGTAATCCCCAGGTGTTGAGGGAGAGAACTGGTGAGAAGTGACTGGATCATGGGGGTGGTTTTCCCTATGCTATTCTTGTGACAGTGAGTGAATTCTCAAGAGATCTAATGGTTAAATAAGGCAGTTTTCCCTGTTTTGCTCATTCTTTCTCTTTTACTGCCCTGTGAAGAAGGATGTGTTTGCTTTCCCTTCCACCATGATTGTAAGTTTCTTGAGGCCTCCCCAGCCATGCGGAACGCTGAGTCAATTAAACCTCTTTCCTTTATAAATTACCCAGTCTTGGGTATTTCTTGATAGCAGTGTGAGAACGGACTAATACAAAGTCCAAGCTATTTCTTGAAGAATAAGTAGAAGTCAGGTGGTCAGAGAAGGGACCAGGTATTCCAGAAGGAGGAAACAACCTGAACCAACATCTGGAGGCTTAGCAAACTGTGAGCATTAAAGGCGATGAAAGGAGCTGAGAACAGCTGGATCAAAGGTCCTGGCTGGGCACGTGCAGGGAGAGGAAGCTGCAAACACAGACTGCTGCATGGTTAGCTAGGAGTTTTAGCTTCATCCCGAAGGCAATGGTGAGTGCCTGATGGACTTAAGCAAAGGTCATATTCGCATTGTAGGAAATGACTCTGTCAATTATTTGGAAGATCCATGAGACCAGATACAACTGGAGGCAAGAGGTAGACGTGCAAAAAGGTTAAGAAGCTTGTCAAAGGTCAACCAGTTAGCTGGGAGGTGAACAAGCACTAGAACCAAAGTATTCTAACTCCTACTCTTCTGCTTTTGCCACCGTTATCATTGGAATTACGATATTTTCTTTCTTCCTCAAGAAGTTTTAATTTAGCCTCAAATATGCACCCCGTAAAGTGAATGCAGATTTGCATATCTTCCACATTCTAAACCTAGTTGAAAGCTTTTAACTCAGCAATTCTACTTTTAAGAATTTATATAGAGGAGGCTGGGCACAGTGCCTCATGCCTACAATCCCAGCATTTTGGGAGGCCAAGGTGGGTGGATAACTTGAGGTCAGGAGTTCAAGACCAGCCTGGCCAACATGGTGAAACCCCGTCTCTACTAAAAATACAAAAATTAGCCAAGCATAGTGGCACGTGACTGTAAGCCTAGCTACTCGGGAGGCTGAGGCACGAGAATTGCCTGAACCCAGGAGGTGGAGGTTGCAGCGAGCCGAGATTGCACCACTGCACTCAAACCTGGGCGACAGAGTGAGATTCTGTATCGAGAAAAAAAAGTGAATTTATAGTGATATATAGTTTGAATGAAAAAAGAAGACTATGATTAGTACACATATCATCCAATTTATTTTTTAAAATCCATGTGTTAACATATGTCCAACAAAACACTGAGAAGATACATATCAAACTTGTGATGGAATGACAATTCGAGGGTGGGAAATTTTCTTCCGAATGTAGAAAGTACTTTCTACTTTCTACACTTTTGTATTGTTTGAATTTTTATAATGAGCATCTATTACTTTAAAAAGATCTTTTAAAGCGTACTGACAGTATCTATGCAGCCCCTGCAATGAATACCACCAAATTACTTCGCTCCCTCAAGTGTCAGCCGCCTGAAAAGAAAGGAAAATGTCAACTTGATAAGCCAGAAATTGTCATTAGGAATAGTCAAACATTAACGACGGACCTTTCAAAGAACACAGTGGCAAGTCAGGCCAAGGTTTCCTGGCTTCAGAGTACAGGTTAAATGTCTTCATACTGAAGACTGTTTTAAAGCTGCACTCCTTGAAAGAAAGCTGTTGCCTGTCTTAATATATAGTTAACATGGCCGGGCACGGTGGCTCATGCGGGTAATCCCAGCACTTTGGGAGGCCAAGGTGGGTGGATCTCCTGAGGTTGAGAGTTCGAGACCAGCCTGACCAACATGGAGAAACCCTGTCTCTACTAAAAAAGTATAAAATTAGCCAGGCGTGGTGGCGCATGTCTGTAAACCCATCTACTTGGGAGGCTGAGGCAGGAGAATCGCTTGAACCTGGGAAGTGGAGGTTGTGGTGAGCCGAGATTGCACCATTGCACTCCATCCTAGGCAACGAGTGAAACTTCATCTCAAAAAAAAAAAAAAAATATATATATATATATATATAGAGAGAGAGAGAGAGAGAGAGAGAGTTAACATTAGCATTGCATTGTTGATTTGGTAATTATGCATCCAATACACCAACTTACTCTATACAGATATTTTTCTCCAAGTGAGTCATGTTCTTTTACCATCACTCTTCAGTATCTGCCTTTTAACGCTACAGATGAGGAGATACCAGTTCTATTGCTTACCACTGACCAGCAAATGCCTTCTCAAACCTTGCACTCTCCATAAAGCAAGGTAGTGGTAAGGTAAAAAAAAAAAAAAAAAAAAAAAAAAAAAAAAAAAAACACACACAACACTTTGTTACCCAGGACCAGTGGTCTCCTGCGATGCAAGACTTTTCAGTGCTGCTGGGTGTGGGGGCTCACGCCTGTAATCCCAGCACTTTGGGAGGCCAAGGCAGGTGGATCACCAGGTCAGGAAATTGAGACCATCCTGGCTAACATGGTGAAACCCCATCTCTACTAAAAATACAAAAAAATTAGCTGGGCGAGGTGGCGGCGCCTGTAGTCCCAGCTACCCGGGAGGCTGAGGCAGGAGAATGGCGTGAACCTGGGAGGCGGAGCTTGCAGTGAGCCAAGATCGCGCCACTGCACTCCAGCCTGGGTGTCAAATGAGACTCCGTCTCAAAAATAAATAAATAAATGAAATTTTAAAAAGACTTTTCAGTGCTAAAAATAGGACAGTCCCAGGCAAACCAGGATGGCTGACCACACTAGTAGTGGCCACTGTTGGGTATGACATTTTCTTTTTTTGAGACAGTCTCAATTTGTTGCCCAGGCTTGAGTGCAGTTGCGCCATCTCAGCTCACTGCAACCTCCGCCTCCTGGGTTCAAGTGATTCTCCTGCCGCAGCCTCCTGAGTAGCTGGGATTATTATAGGCGCCCACCACCACGCCCGGCTAATGTTTGTATCTTCAGTAGAGACGGGATTTCGCCATGTTGGCCAGGCTGGTCTCAAACTCCTGACCTCAGGTGATCCACCTGCCCCTGCCTTCCGAAGTGCTGGGATTATAGGCATGAGCCACTACGGATGACCTCAGATGACATTTTCGACACTTCCCCTCTTCATTTCAGCTTTCTTTGTTGCAAGAGATTGTTAATGCTACTCGGAGACACGGAGTGTGATTTCTCACAAAGTACTCATTACCTGTATAGCCAAATTCCACCAAGTGAACAGTTGCCATGTTCAAAGGAGGTCTTTCAGGTGGAACTTACTGAGCATAGATCTCCATTTTTCCTGTTTAATCTTTCGGCAATGTTCACAGCATAAGGAGAACAGCAATCTTTTTTTTTTTTTTTAGACGGAGTCTCGCTCTGTCATCCAGGCTGGAGTGCAGTGGCACAATCTTGGCTCACTGCAACCTCCACTCCTGGGTTCAAGCAATTCTGTCTCAGCCTCCTGAGTAGCTGCGACTAAAGGCATGTACCATCATACCAGCTAATTTTTATATTTTTAGTAGAGATGGGGTTTCACCATGTTGGCCAGGCTGGTCTCGAACTCCTGATCTCAAGTGATCCACCTGCCTTGGCCTCCCAAAGTGCTGGGATTACTGGCATGAGCCACCATGCCTGGCCCTAATGACTGCGTTTTAATCGCCTCTGTGTTCCCATCGCGCTTGGCTCAGGCATTTGCCACAGGCTGGTCTGTGCTGTGATCTCTTTGAAATTCTCTCCCCAGTGGATGGGGGGAAAGGAAGCAACTCTGTGTTCCTTCAAGGAAGCAGCTCTGCCTCGGTTTCCTTCCCTTCCACGTCACCTAGCAGAGCCATCTGCACAAAAGGAATGAAAACGTGTTGCTGAATCACATTAGACTTTCTGCTACATCCTATTCTCATGACTGTAGCTCCAGATTTTGCAAGCTATATCTAATTTGTCCAACATTATTTTCTCTTAATCTTCCACTTCTCCCCAGCTCTGTGCTGTGTACAGTTCTGTCTGAAGTCTTCCTCCATTGAAACTCTAAAAGGAAGAAAACTCCCTCTGATATCCATAGGTAGGGAGGTGCCCCCCTAGACAGCAGAGATGTGTGAGAAAAGAGACCAGATCCCAAAGTACGATTTGTCTCTCCTTGAGAAGCATGATTCAGAACGGGAAGAAGAGGAGGAGGAGAGGAAGGAAAGGGGAAGGGAGGAAGGGACGTCTGAAGGATGTTCTCAGTGGTTATTGGAGGTTGGCGGCATTCTGTTAGTTTGTTTTATTTTATTTTATTTTTTTGAGACAGAGTTAGCTCTGTCACCCAAGCTGGAGTACAGAGGCGAAATCTCGACTCACTACAACCTCTACCTCCCAGGATCAAGGGATTCTTCAGCCTCAGCCTCCCGTGTAGCTGGGTGTACAGGCACATGCCACCACACTCAGCTAATTTTTTTGTATTTTTAGTAGAGACAGGGTTTCACCATGTTGGCCAGGCTGGTCTCCACCTCCTGACCTCAAGTGATCCACCTGCCTCAGCCTCCCAAAATGCTGGTGAGTCACCTCACCCAGCCAGTTAGTTTTAGAGACAGGGTCTCACTCTGTTACCCAGGCTGGAGTGCAGTGGCATAATCTTGGCTCACTGCAGCCTCGTACTCCTGGAGTCAAGTGATCCTCCTGCCTCGGCCTCCCAAGTAGCTAATAATAGAATTAGAGGCACAGCACCATGCCCAAGTTATTATTATTATTATTATTTTTTATTTTTGTAGAGACAGGGTCTTGCTGTGTTGGCCAAGCTGGTCTTGAACTCCTGGGCTCAAGCTCCTGCCTTCTGCCTCAGATTACAGGTGTGAGATACCACCTCGCTGCAGCATTCTTTTAAATGACATTTGCCCTCTTTTACAACTTTTGGTACTTTTTTAGTTTTAAAATTTCGAGCATTAACCCTGTTTTATTATCAGAATAAAAGCAACGGTGTTTTGGTTTTGTTTTTGTTGTTGTTGTTTTTGAGACCGAGTCTCGCCCTGTTGCCCAGGTAGTTGTGCAGTGCTGCAATCTCAGCTCACTGCAACCTCCGCCTCGTGGGTTCAAGTGATTCTCCTGCCCCAGCCTCCCGAGTAGCTGGGATTACAGGAACCTGCCACCACGCCCAGCTATTTGTTGTTGTATTTTGTTAGAGAAGGAAAAGCAATTTCATTCCTTAGTGGTCATCTGTGGGATCTGTTCTGCAAGCATCCATTGTTCTTTCTTTCACGATGGCACCTCCAATGTCTTGCCATGGGAGAATACACCTCACCCATGAAATGCTGTCTTAGGGAGCTGGCATTCAAGATGCCCTCCTTCCTAGCCAAGGGTTGGGTCTTGATCCTAGCTGGGCTGATACACTTAGGCTAAGTTCTCGCTGTGTTTGGCTTTGACCTTAGGTTAGCTTCTCCCAACCACCATTGTCCTGAGACTGGAGAGGTTCCCTTGCCTGTGAGTAGCAGTTGCAAAGCTTGCAGGAGGCCTTAAGACACGAGGAAAGTTTGTACGAGTCAGCGTTTCTTCTAAAAGTGCTTATTTTAGGAGTTTGCACACACAGGAGATGGGGATTTGCCAGCAACAGAAACAGACTCTGGTTAACACAGAGATCTTCTCTGTGTTCTCTCCCAGGTACTTGAATCTTGGGCACAGTGGCTCAGAGATGCAAAAGAGTGAGACTGATTCAGTCAGACAACCGTGCCCTGAATTCTCTGCCATCTGGAACTTCCTAGTCGCCAAGGTTCCTCTTCTCTCTAAGGTCTAGCTATTTAGCCCTCCCTCCCTCCCTGCCTCCCTTCCTCCTTCCCTCCCTCCTTTCCTTCCTTCCTTTTTTTTTTTTTTTCCCAGGGTCTTACTCTGTCTCCCAGACTGGAGTGTGGTGGTCCAATCATGGCTCATTGTAACCTCAAACTCCTGGGTTCAAGCGATCCTCCTGCCTCAGCCTCTCAAGTAGCCAGGACTACAGGTGCACGCCCCATGACTGGATAATTTTTAGAACTGTTTTGTAGAGATGGGATCTCCCTGTGTTGCCCAGGCTGGTCTCAAACTCTTGCCTCTTGCAATCCTTCCGCCTCAGCCTCCCAAAGTGCTAGGATTTCAGGCGTAAGCCACTGTGCCTAGAGCTATTTTTTGTTTTAAATTCTGGAAGGATTTCCAGATACATTCCTTTTCCTTAAGTTCCCGTACTTTGCAAACTTATTTGTTGTTGTTGTTGTTGTTGTTTTGAGACGGAGTCTCGCTCTGTCGCCCGGGCTGGAGTGCAGTGGCCGGATCTCAGCTCACTGCAAGCTCCGCCTCCCGGGTTCACGCCATTCTCCTGCCTCAGCCTCCCGAGTAGCTGGGACTACAGGCACCCGCCACTGCACCCGGCTAAATTTTTTTTGTATTTTTAGTAGAGACAGGGTTTCACCATGGTCTCGATCTCCTGACCTTGTGATCCACCCGCCTCGGCCTCCCAAAGTGCTGGGATTACAGGCGTGAGCCACCACGCCCAGCCGCAAACTTATTTAAATAAGTTTACTTACTGTGGATCACAGTAAGAAATACTCAAGACAGCCAGAAGCAGTGCTTCATGCCTCTAATCCCAGCACTTTTGGGCACTGAGGCAGGAGGATCACTTGAGCCCAGGAGTCCAAGACCAATCTGGACAATAAAGCAAGACTCTGTCTCTATGAAAAAAAAAAAAAAAAATTAGTTAGCTGGGTGTGGTGGCACCCACCTGTAGTCCCAGCTTCTCAGGAGATTGAAGTGGGAGAATCACTTAAGCCCAGGAATTCAAGGTTCAGTGAGCCACGACTGTACCACTGCACTCTGGCCTGGGCAACAGAGTGAGCTCCTGTCTCAAAAAAAAAGGAAAAAAAAAAAAAAAAAAGAAATACTAAGAGTGACCCAGTATGTACATACACACATAGGCATAAGTAAAACAAAAGTTGGATAAAATAGGCCGGGCATGGTGGCTCACGCCTGTAATCACAGCACTTTGAGAGGCTGAGATGGGTGAATCACTTGAGGTGAGGAGTTCGAGACCAGCTTGGTCAATACAGCGAAACCCCATCTCTACTAAAAATACAAAACTTAGCTGGGCATAGTGGCATGCGCCTGTGGTCCCAGCTACTCGGGAGGCTGAGACAGGAGAATCGTTTGAACGTGGGAGGTAGGGACTGCAGTGAGCTGAGATCACACCACTGTACTCCAGCCTGGGTGAGACTCGCTCCAGAGAGTGAGACTCTGTCTCAGAAAACAAACAAACAAAACAAACAAAAGGTTGAATGAAATAATACTTACCTTTAGCAGCACAGATGCAGCTTTCTATTTCCTATTTCCTTCTATTTCATTTTTTTTAATGCTGGTTACACCCCCTTAAGCTAATTTAAAGTTTCATGCATGAAGCTTTAAATCTCACACTTGGAAAACCTCTGAGCTTTCCAAAGTTCATTTCTGTTGCTTGCAATAATCCTGTCTCTTGTGTGTGAAAGTCTCAAAATGATCATCGATAAATAGAACGTGGAACCTCACAAACTTTTTCTCTTGGGCAATGCACTCTATCCAGCAGCAGGATAAGCTCTGGCAGCAAAAAGCCACAAATGGTGGTTGGGAAGAGCCAAGCGTAACATCGAAGTCAAGCAGCCAGAACTTTCTCCTCCCATAGCAACCAAAAAGCCAGCTGTGGCGGGGCGTGGTGGCTCATGCCTGTAATCCCAGCACTTTGGGAGGCTGAGGCAGATGGATTCCTTGAACGCAGGAGTTCGAGATCAGCCTCAACAACGTGTTGAAACCCCGTCTCTACTAAAAATACAATTAGCCAGGCATGGTGGCTTGTGCCTGTAATCCCAGCTACTCGGGAGGCTCAGGCAGGAGGATTGCTTGAGCCCAGGAGGTGGAGGTTGCAGTGAGCCAAGATCACGCCACTGCACTCCAGCCTGGACAATACAGCAACATTCTGTTTTGTTTTGTTTTGTTTTTAAAAGCCAGCTGTGATGTGACTAACTTTTACATGTCTGTCATTTGTCTAGGCTAGGGATCCAAGAGCCTTCAGACCAAACCCAGACCAATGCCAGTTGCTGTATGGCCCTTGAGCTAAGAATGACCTCTACATTTTCTTTTTTTTTTTTTTTTTTTTTTTTGGAGACAACCTCTACATTTTCAAATGGCTGTGGGAAAACATCAAAAGAATAATAAAATTTTATGACATGGGAAAGTTATATAAAATACAAATTTCAGTGCTCACCAATCAAGTTGAAATAAAACATGGCCACATCCATTCATTTAGGTGCCTGTCTATGGCAGCTTTAGGCTATAGCTTTGGAGTACAGTGATACAGTTGAGTGGTTGCAACAGAGGCCATATGACCTGCACACTCTAAAATAGTATCTAGCCTTCTACAGAAAAAGTTTATCAGGGCTGGGTGTGATGACACACACCTGTAATGCCAGCACTTTGGGAGGCCAAGGCAGGAAGATCACTTGAGGCCAGGAGTTCAAGACCAGCCTAGGCAACATAGTGAGACTCCATCTCTACAAAAAAAAAAAAAAAAAAAAAAAAGTAAAGAAAACAACAAAAAAGAAAAATTTGCCCATCTCTGGTCTAAATACTAGATGGAGATTAAAAATAAAGTAGGCCGGGCACAGTGGTTCACGTCTGTAATCCCAGCACTTTGGGAAGCCGAGGCGGGTGAATCACATGAGGTCAGGAGTTCGAAACCAGCCTGGCCAATAGGGCAACAATATGGTGAAACCCCATCTCTACTAAAAATACAAAAAATTAGCTGGGCACGGTGGTGGGCGCCTGTAATCCCAGCTACTCAGGAGGCTGAGGCAGGAGAATACCTTGAACCTGAAAGGTGGAGGTTGCAGTGAGCCGATATCGCGCCATTGCACTCCAGCCTGGGTGACAGAGCGAGACTCTGTCTCAAAAAAACAAAAATAAAGTTAAAGCTTGGTCCCTGTTCTAAAGCAGCTTATAATCCAAATGCGTGAAATAGTCCCAAAGCAACCGAAACAAATCAAGGACAACTAAGCATTCGACTCTACGGGAGGGAGAGGTTGTGTTAGAAAAGCCAGAAATGGGAGAAATCCTTCAAAAGAAGAGGTGAGGTGGAAGGCGTGAGGGCTTCTAGAGGAGCTAAGGCTGGAATCTTTGTGGATTCCTGAATTTCTACATGTAAGGGGCTCAGAAACAGTAATTCGAATGGGGATTTTCATTTCCCTTCACATAAGAGGGTGGATGGAATCAACTGTGCATATCAAATAAGGAAGTGGGGAAGATGGAGACAAATGGAACTGCCACAAAGAGAATATAGTATCCAGGCCAGGTGTGGTGGCTCACTGCTGTAATCCCAGCACTTTGGGAGGTTGACGCAGGAGGATCGTTTGAGACCAACCGTTTGAGACCAACATGGTGAGACCCCGTCTCTATCAAAAATACAAAAAAAAAAAAAATGTAGCTGGGCATGGTAGCGCATGCCTGCAGTCCCAGCTACTTGGGAGGCTGAGGTGGGAGGATGCTTGAGCTCAGGAAGTCAAGGCTGCAGTGACCTGTGATTGCACCACTGCACTCCAGCCTAGGTGACAGAGCAATACACTGTCTCAAAAAGAAAAAAAAAAAAAAAAGTAGTATCCAGTTTAAGCAGAAAGGAAGAAAAAAAGAAGACAGAACAGTACAAAGCAGGGTATGATGACAATGACAGCACCAATAATAATAGCAGCTAACATTTATCAGGTCCTTCTCACATGCTGGGCACTGTGATCAAAGCCCTACATACATCATCGTGTTTAATGGTCTCCACTAACTGTTGCAAGGTAGCTACACATTATCCCATTTTACAGATGAGTACATGAGGGCACTGTGTACAAAGAAGAGGAGATCAGTCTAACAGGATCAGGGATGTATTTTAGAGCATGCAGGAAATAAGGTTAGGGTGGGAGAGAGGAAAGATGCGGATTACGGAAGATGGGGAAGTCCAGGCAGTGTCTTTACTCCAATTAAAAAGTAAAAATAAGCCAGGCATGGTGGTGCACCTGTAAGAGGTACTCAGGAGGCTGAGGCAAGAGGATTGCTTGAACCGAGTTCAAAGCGGCAGTGAGCTATGACTGCACCATTGCACTCCGGCCTGGACAACAGAGCGAGACCTTGTATTAAAAAAAAGTAAAAATAAGATAATACGGTAGAAGAGTTTGGGATTCGCATCAGAGGCAACAGGAAGTTTTTGAGCCAGAGGAACATGGGCTGAAATAAGAGTCATTAAAATACTGGTCAACAGAGCTGAAGGCAGGAGGCACATCCTATATAGGTTTCATGGGAGTGTCACGCTATGCATTAGCCTATTAAAGGTTCCAACAACCAAGAAACCTACATCACTCAATTTCACCCAGCAATTTCCAAACTTGTTGACCACACAGTCTCGCCTGTTTTTCCTGGAAAACCTATTAACAGCTGCTATGCCTCCAAACATAGTTTAGAAAATGCTGCCTTCGAGAAAAAGCCCACAGTCATGAGAGAAATCATTTTATTTGGACAATGAGCACCCAGATGGCTGATTTTATAAATGTGGCAAAAAGGCAAATTGCTACATGGGATTTCTATCTTTAAATCCTGCCTCTGATACGTGGAGTCACCAGATCTTTATACACAGAACAGCGTATGCCAAGCTAGTAAATACTCGAACACCAAGGGGTTTAGACTCACTAGCCAACTCCAAGCTGCTTTGCTTTATTTTTAGATAATAGAAATGGCAGCTGAGTGAATATTGTAAATCTAGATGCCTGATTCCAATCCCCCCAGGGGTCAAAGTAATTTCTCTTTCAAGGCCATTTTTAGAAGCTTGTTAGCTTCTTTGCCCCAAATGTCTATCTACCTCCCTAGGAAGCGAAGCAATTCACCTCAGTTGCTTTGGAATCAAATACCTGGGTGGAATTTAGCAAATGCACATTGAATTCCTACTGTGTGCCACTCCCTGTGTTCACAGCCTCTTCTTTGAAAGGAAGATCTGTTAACCAGGCAGGTTGGTAGTCATCAGCCACAGGGTGACGTGGTAATGATCTTAAAAATCTATATATGTACTGGTTATTTTCAGTTCACAGGGCAGTCAGCAATTGAATAACCAGCAAGTGCTCTCCAACCAGCCCTGTCTCTGTTTGAATCAAGTCAAACATCTGGTTGATGCTTTCAAAAAGTCAATAAAATATCAGACATTTGGCATCAAGCGATAGAACGAACATCTGGATACGTAATTGACCAAATTTTCAGCCATTTTTTCAGCACACCTGTAAATTCCATTTCCAGCACAGACGTTCACTGGACCAGGTTTCATTTGAAATCACTTTATACTCTAAAGGGTCATTTTCTGAACCGTAATTCATAAGAACAAGTAGCTTTCTTTATGCTCGAAAACTGTGGTTAATTAAGAAGATGAATTCTCGCCAGGCGGGGTGGCTCACGCCTGTAATCCCAGCTCTTAGGGAGGCAGAGGCAGGAGGATAGCTTGAGCCCAGGAGTTCGAGACCTGCCTGGGCAATACAGCGAGACCCCATTCTCCACGAAAAGGAAAACAAAACAAAACAAAACAAAAACGTGAATTCTTACTGCTTTCTTTCAGGAGAGTGCATAATGTTAGAAAAAAAAAAAAGTGGGCTTGGATGGAAAACTGTGCATTGTCTAAAGGTTACCTCTCCAGGTTATCTGAACTTGCTTTTTTGCTGTCTTTGAGCTATTTTACAACTCTGTAAGTAGTAAGTAACTGACAACAATGCAAAAATAATTCCTACACACGTCGAACTCTGTCCTATTTCACAGAAGTCCAATCGACGTGCCTTTCCCTCATGGAAAAATCAAAGTTACTTTCCTCTGCACAATCATGTCAAATTCCTGATTTATACATCAATCTGTTCTTCAGATTCTTTTAAACTGGTTAATAAGACCTACCTGGTTCCCTTATTGATCGAGTAGAATACAATCTTCAACACGTGTTCATTTTTTATATCTTTTCAAGAGTCAGGATTTTACCTTATTCTGAAAATTGTCTTTTAACAGCAACATGGGAAGGTACTAATTTTTTTTCCTGAATTTCCTCAAATATGCCTGTGACTCCTGCCCCATGCCCCTTTAGAACTATGGGTGGATTTCTACTGCAAATGACACAGTGTCCTGTAGTAGGCTGTTTCTTTGAAAAATGCATTAGCTAATGGATAATTATATTTTCTAAATACAATTTATTGTGCTTCCTTGTCTTTTTCAGAAAAGGAACTAAATTAATGGAAAGGCTAGCCCACCAAATACAGGTTATACATCTCTCTGCCCATGAACAATTGTTGAATAATAGTTGCAAATAATAATAGCAATAGTATCCTTTGTATTCAAAAAAGCCTGGCTGACCTAGGGCAACAGAATACATGGGTTAAAATGTTTTTCCAGTGGTGATGACAAGTGTACAATTTTGGATTCAATTATTTAGTTTACTGAGAGCTTTCAGGTGTTGGCAATCATGGTCTGGTAGAGAAAGGCCTTTATTAGGAAGATAGCTATTTTACCTAGCTCCTTTTTTAAAAAAAAAAATATATATTTTTTTTGTTTATTTATTTATTTATTTATTTATTTATTTATTTATTTATTTATTTATTTATTTTGAGATGGAGTCCATTCTGTCGCCCAGGCTGTCTCAGCCCACTGCAACCTCTGCCTCCCTGGTTCAAGCAATTCTCCTGCCTCAGCCTCCCAAGTAGCTGGGATTACAGGCACCTGCCCCTTCCCCTGGCTAGTTTTTGTATTTTTAGTAAAGACGGGGTTTCGCCATGTTGGCCAGGATGGTCTTGAACACCGGACCTTAAGTGATCTACCTGCCTTGGCCTCCCAAAGTGCTGGGATTATAGGTGCGAGCCACATCGCCCGGCCACCTAGCTCCTTTTGAATATATAGGATAAATGGGATGGAGTTCTACTTCTGCTGCTGTCAGAGGTGTTTGAACCAGAGTGACTCCATCTTGAACAAGGGCTGGGTAAAATGAGGCTGAGACCTACTGGATGTCGTTCCCAGAAGGTTAAGCATTCTTAGTCACAGGATGACATATGAGGTCAGCAGGACTAGTATCACAAAATACAGGTCACAAAGAGACCCCGCTGATTAAACAGGATCCAGTAAAGAAGTCGGTCGAAACCCATCAAATCCAAAATGGCAACAAAAGTGACCTCTGGTAGCCCTCACTGCTCATTATATGCTCATTATAATGTGTTAGAATGCTAAAACGCACTCCCATCAGCGCCAAGACAGTTTACAAATGCCATGGCAACGTTCAGAAGTTACTCTATATGGTCTGAAAGAGGAAGGAGCCCTCAGTTCCAGAATTGCCTGCCCCTTTCCCAGAAAACTCATGAATAATTTGCCCCTCATTTAGCATATAATCAAGAAATAACTATAAGTATACTGAGTCAGGCAGCCCATGCAGCTGCCCTGCCTATGGAGTGGCCGTTCTTTCCTTTGCTTACTTCTCGAATAAACTTGGTTCACTCTAGTTTGTGGATTCGCCCCAGTTTTTTCTTGCATGAGGTTCAAGAACCCTCTTTTGGGTCTGAATCAGGACTCCTTTCTGTAACACTACTGCTCAGCACTTCCTGCTGGGCTAAGGATTTTTAATCCATTTTAAAGGAAAGGAGAGGGCTGGATGCGGTGGCTCACGCCTGTAATCCCAGCACTTTGGGAGACCCTGGCGGGCAGATCACTTGAGGCCAGGAGTTCAAGACCAGGCTGGCCAATGTGGTGAAACCCTGCCTCTACTAAAAATACAAAAATTAGCGGGGTGTGGTGATGAATGCCTGTATTCCCAGCTGCCCGGGAGGTGGAGGTTGCAGTGAACAGAGATTGTGCCCCTGCACTCCAGCCTGGGCAACAGAGCGAGACTCCATCTTAAAGGAAAATAAAGGAAAGGGGAGGAATGGACCAAGTGTGTGCATATATATATATATATATATATTAGATGGAGTTTCGCTCTGTCGTCCAGGCTGGAGTGCAGTGGCGCAATCTCAACTCACTGCAACCTCCGCCTCCCAGGTTCAAGCAATTCTCCCGCCTCAGCCTCCCAAGTAGCTGGGACTACAGGCGTGCACCAACATGCCTGGCTAATTTTGTATTTTTTTTTTTTTAATAGAGATGGGGTTTCACCATGTTGGCCAGGCTGGTCTCAAACTCCTGACCTCAAGTGATCTGCCCCCCTCGGCCTCCCAAAGTGCTGGGATTACAGGAATGAGCCGCCAAGCCAGGCCCTGGACTGGTTTATGTAAATCTACTTGGAGGATTCTAATGTGTAGTCAGAGTTGGGAATCACCCAGGACTAGACTGTCCACAGCAAGAACAATTTTTATTCTATGTGCTATAGAAGTAATTGAAGCAATGAAACTTGGACTACACACACACTGTCTTCCTTACGGGGTATAAGACACGCCTGAATCACTGGAACACCTGATTTCGTGGTACACCTGTAAACTAAGAAATTTATCTAAGACCATTAAAGAAGGAGCTATGTGGCCGGGAGCGGTGGCTGACTCCTGTAATCCTAGCACTTTAGGAGGCCGAGGCGGGTGGATCACGAGGTCAGGAGATCGAGACCATCCTAGCTAACACGGTGAAACCCCGTCTCTACTAAAAACACAAAAAAATTAGCCAGGCGTAGTGGCGGACGCCTGTAGTCCCAGCTACTCAGGAAGCTGAGGCAGGAGAATGGCGTGAACCCAGGAGGCAGAGCTTGCAGTGAGCCGAGATGGCGCCACTGCACTCCAGCCTGGGTGACAAAGCGAGACTCCATCTCAAAAATAAAATAACATAAAATTAAATTAAATTAAATTAAATTGAAATAGAAACAAATAAAGGAAGAGCTACGCATTATTTTTCCTCTCCTGCCGCACCACAAGAAGTGCTCATTTCAATTTGCAAAAATGGAAATGCCATGTGTCACCTGCTGGTCTCTTTCCTCTGCTGGTCCCTTTCATGATTTTCTGTATACTCTTTGAGGTGATAATGAAGAGGAAACAGCCAGCCCCTAGAAACAGATCACCTTTCAGAGAAACCTTACCATCAGTGCTCTCTGCAGTGACACAAATCCCCTGCATTTCGGTAGCAGAGTAGCGGGTTGCTGTTGGGAGGGTATTTCTAGTCATCCACCTGGAGCATTTTCTTTGTTATAAGTGAAAGTGACACTTTCTCATTCACTTCGATTTGGAATCTAAGTAGGAATCTTTCTGGGCAGGAATGCCTTAAGGAAAATCAAATCCATTTAGCATGGGGAGATTTCTTTTTGCTTTGGGAAGCTCGCAATGGTGTTCCTCTTGACTTTATCTCCACCACATCCAACACAGTTTTATTGTCAGTGTTTTTGTTTTTGTTTGTCTGTTTTGAGATGGAGTCTCCCTCTGTTGCCCAATCTGGAGTGCAATAGCACGATCTTGGCTCACTGCAACCTCCATCTCCCAGGTTCAAGCGATTCTTGTGCCCCAACCTCCCCAGTAGATGGGATTACAGGCACTCGTCACCATACCAGGCTAATATTTGTATTTTAAGTAGAGACGAGTTTTCGCCACGTTAGCCAGGCTAGTCTCGAACTCCTGGCCACAAGTGATCTGCCCGCCTCAGCCTCCCAAAGTGCTGGGATTACAGGAGTGACCCACCACGCCTGGGTCTTTCTTTCTCTTTTTGCGGGGGCAGTCACCAGCCTCGCTCTGTCACCATGGCTGGAGTGCAGTGGTATGATCACAGCTCACTGCAGCCTCCACCTCCCAGGCTCAAGTGAACCTCCAGCCTCAGCCTCTGAAGTAGCTAGGACCACAGGCACACACCACCACCCGGAGCTAACGTTTTAAAATTTTTCTGTAGAGATGGGATCTCACTATGTTGCCCAGACTGGTCTCAAACTCCTGGCCTCAAGCAATCCTCCTGCCTCAGCCTCCCAAAGTGCTGGGATTACAGGCATGAGCCACCATACCCAGCCTGGGTCTGCACTCCTGAAACTCCTGTGTCATGTAAAACTTACATAAAATGAATTCATTATGCTTCTCTTTTGTTAATCTATCTTTTATTATAAGAGTCTCAGCCATGAACCTAGTGATGGGTGAGGAAGAGAAATATTTTTCTCTGTCGTGGGAGCATGAGGAGGGACTGCTTAATGGGTACAGGGTTTCCTTTTGGGGTGAAGAAATGTCTCAGAACTGGATAGAGATAATAATCATACAACACTGTGAATGTACTAAATGTCAATACATTGAATGGTAGATCATTCACTATGAAATCCTTAATGGTTTATTTTATTTATTTATTTATCTTTTTTTTTTTTTTTTTTTTTGAGACAGAGTCTCTCTCTCTCACCCAGGCTGGAGGGCAGTGGCACCATCTTGGCTCACTGCAGCCTCCAGCTCCCAGGTTCAAGCAATTCTCCCACCTCCGCCTCCCGAGTAGCTGGAATTGCAGATGCCTGCCACCACGCCCGGCTAATTTTTTGTATTTTCAGTAGAGAAAGGATTTTGCCATGTTGACCAGGCTGGTCTCAAACTCCTGACCTCAGGTGATCCACTCGCCTCGACCTCTCAAAGTGCTGGAATTGCAGGCGTGAGTCAACGTGCCCAGCCAATGGTAAATTTTACATCATGTAAATTGTACCTCAATTTAAAAAAAAAACTCCCTCAGAAGAGATGACATATAAAGCTTACCTAGTCCCAGCTCTGGATAAGCATATGAGAAATAACAGAGCCCTGTGTGAGGCAGAGCCCATCTCTAGGAAAATGGCCCTCTCGTCTCCTGGATGCCAGCCCAGCCTCCTGGGTCCCAGCTGAGCCACTCTTCAGGACGTCGTTTGCACTGGTTTTAACCAGCAGGATGTGCTCTAGGGACGCTTTCACTGTGTCTATTTAAACAAGATGAAGATGGATGAATCCTGCAGCGACGGCTGTCGGGTCTCCAGCACTAAGACAGCACTTCAAACACAGAGTGGGTGATGCGGTCTTACCCCAATATGCTCACTGTGGGAAGAACCAAACGGAACCAAAATGCAAACTTTTGTTCCTTGTCAAAATGACGGCCACTTTTAAGAGCCAACTGCCGGCTGGGCACGGTGGCTTACGCCTGCAATCCCAACACTTTGGGAGGTCAAGGCAGGCAGATCACAAGTTCAGGAGTTCGAGACCAACCTGGCCAACATGGTCAAACCCCGTCTCTACTAAAAATACAAAAAATTAGTTGGGTGTGGTGGCACGCACCTGGAATCCCAGCTACTTGGGAGGCTGAGGCAGGAGAATTACTCGAACCTGGGAGTTGGAGGTTGCAGTGAACTGAGATTGTGCCATTGCACTCCAGCCTGGGCAACAGAGTGAGACTCTGTCTCAAAAAAAAGAGAGAGAATGGAGATCCTGTTACATACATTTTCCTGGATCTCATTTTTCTCCTTCAATGGTATCTCTAAAACAACTATTATTGTTCTAGTTTCTTATTCTTAACAGCTGCATAGTATTTCACAGCAGATGAATGATAATTTATTCCACCATTCTTCTCCTGATGAGCCTCCACTTTGTGGCCAGTATTTTTGCACATAGGTGTTTTTATTTCCATTGGATAGAATCCCAGGAGAGGGGCCAGGTGCGGTGGCTCACGCCTGTAATCCCAGCACTTTGGGAGGCCGAGGTGGGTGGATCACCTGAGGTCAGGAGTTGGAGACCAGTCTGACTAATATGGTGAAAGCGCATCTCTAGTAAAAACACAAAACTTAGCCGGGTGTGGTGGTGGGTGCCTGTAGTCCCAGCTACTCAGGAGGCTGAGGCAGGAGAATCACTTGAACCTGGGAGGTGGAGGTTGCAGTGAGCCAAGATCACACCATTGCACTCCAGCCTGGGCAACAGAGCGAGACTCCCTCTCTTAAAAAAAAAAAAAGAAAAGAAAAATAAGAAAAGAAAAGGCCAAGCACAGTGGCTCACGCCTGTAATTCCAGCACTTTGGGCGGCCGAGGCAGGCAGATCACGAGGTCAGATCAAGACCATCCTGGCTAACACGGTGAAACCCTGTCTCTGCTAAAAATACAAAAAATTAGATGGGCATGGTGGTGGGCGCCTGTGGTCCCAGCTACTCCGGAGGCTGAGGCAGGAGAATGGCATGAACCTGGGAAATGGAGCTTGCAGTGAGCCGAGATTGCGCCACTGCACTCCAGCCTGGGCGACAGAGCGAGATTCCGTCTCAAAAAAAAAAAAAAAAATTCAACTTTTATTTTAGATTCAGGAGGTACATGTGCAGGTTTGTTACAAGGGTGTATTTCATGATGCTGAGATTTGGGGTCTGGGTGAAACCATCAGCCAGATGATGAGCAAAGTACCTAATAGGTAGTGTTTCAACCCTTCCCTCCATCCCTCCTCCCTCTTGTAGTCCCCAGTGGCTGCCGTTCCCGTCTTTGTGTCCATCTGTACCCGATGTTTAGCTTCCACTTATAAATGAGAACACGCATTAATTCACTTAGGATAATGGCCTCCAGCTGCATCCATGTTGCTGCAAAGGCCATGATTTTGTTCTTTTGATGGCTGGTGGTATGGTGTGTATGTACCACATTTTCTTTATCCACTCCACCGTCGATGGGCACCTAGGTTGATTCCATGTCTTTGCTGTTGTGAGTAGTGCTAAACGGACCAGTCTATTTAATGGGGCCTTATCGTTTTCTGTTTCTGTTGTTTCAGAAAGATGTGACTTACCCTGAAATGCTGCACCTCACCTATGCTGGCATCTGCGAATCAAAGAGTTAAGGTGTGTAACGCACCTAGCCCAGCCTGTACCCATCACAACGCTGTCGCTTGGCTGTCGGTTCCCATTCATGGTACCTATTCCTGTTACTTTGTATCTGATCTGAAAATCTCACATCTTTCCCTGAAAGCAGAGGGCAAGGATGCTAATCTCACGGCAGCATTGGGAACAAATCCTTTTTTTTTGAGACAGAATCTCGCTCTGTCACCCAGGCTTGAGAACAGTGGTGCGATGTCAGCTCACTGCAACCTCTGCCTCCCAGGCTCAAGTGATTCTCATGCCTCAGCCTCCTGAGTAGCTGGAATTACAGGCTTGCACCACCATGCCCAGCTAATTTTTATATTTTTGGTAGACAGGATTTCGCCACGTTGCCCAGGCTGGTCTTAAACCCCTGAGCTCAAGTGATCCCCCTGCATGGGCCTCCCAAAGTGCTACAATCACAGGCGTGAGCCACCGCGCCTGGATGCTGATACTTTTAAATGGTTAAGACCTTAGGCTAATGACAGGGTTTTTCCTTGCCTATCACATTGAGAATACTTAGAAGACCTTCTTTCCTTCTGAGACATAATCAACTACTATGGTTTTTTTCCCTTCAAGATTTCTGATCAGCCCCTTCTTTCAAACCCACTGCTCCTGTAGACTCCAGCCCTGTGATGGATATTTGGGCATCCAGGCCTCATGATGGGATAATTCCAAACCCTCCTAGCAGACCTTCTTATCCCCAGGGCCCCTGACTTTGCATCCAGTTGGCCACCATTGCCAGACAAGCCTTTCTAAAACGCTACTTCTGGCCGGGTGCGGTGGCTCATGTCTATAATCCCAGCATGTTGGGAGGCCGAGGCAGGTGGATCACCTGAGGTCAGGAGTTTGAGAACAGCCAGGCCAACAGGGTGAAACCCCATCTCTACTAAAAGTACAAAAATTAGCCGGGCGTGGTGGCAGGTACCTGTAATTCCAGTTACTCAGGAGGCTGAGGCAGGAGAATTGCTTGAACCCGGGAGGCGGAGGTTGAAGTGAGCCGTGATTATGCCACTGCACTCCAGCCTGGGTGACAACAGCAAGACTCCGTCTCAAAAAAAAAAAAAAAAAAAAAAAGTTACTTCTTTCCCTCCATCCCTTGTCCCGCAATGGCACCATATTGCCAGTCCTTTTTTAATCCACCAAAGTCTAGTGGTCCTGCTCAACCATCCCTTTTATCTCACGACTCCTCCAATGCAGCCAAGCTCATGCATGCCTCCAGAAATCTCCACGCTCATTGTCACCTCCATTCTTCCCTGAGGCTGGTTCACCCACTTAAATTTAACTTCTCTCTTTTCCTTCTCTCCAACTATTCAGATACTATTCGGTCAATTCCCACTTCACATCCTCTTCTATTAACATGATCGCCACCATTTACTGACAGCACCAGACTCTGTGAAGGGCTTTCACATATTATTTCATTCAATCTTCTTAATTAGCCTTTGATATGGTTTGGATGTGTCCCCACCCAAATCTCATCTTGAATTGTAATCCAAATTATAATCCCCACATGTGGAGGGAGGGACCTGATGGGAGGTAATTGGATCATGGGGGCGGTTTCCCCCACGCTGTTCTCATGATACTGAATGAGTTCTCACGAGATTTGGTTGTTTGATAAGTGTCTGGTGCTTCCTTCTTCTCTGTCACTCTCTCCTGCCACCTTGTCAAGAAGATGCTTGCTTCTCCTTTGCCTTCTGCCATGATTGTACGTTTCCTGACTCCCCAGCCAGGTGGAACTGTGAGTCAATTAAGTCTCTTTTCTTTACAAATTACCCAGTTTCAGGCAGTATCTTTATAGCAATGTGAAAACGGACCAATACATCCTTTGAGACAGATCCTGTTACTATCCCCATTTTATAGATGAGAAAACTGGAATTCAGAGAGGTTAAGTAACCAGCCCAAGATCACACAACTATTATGAAGTGGTAAAGCCAGAATTCAAATGCAGGCAGAGCTCCTGCTCTCCAACATTACATTAATATGCCCCTATATTGACCTAGAAATCCTTCTTGAGCATTCAAAAAAAGTCTTTCTCTGGGAAGCTACAAGCCTTCAAAACAGAAAGACTCTTCCTGCTGCATTTTTGTGAGTGTCTTCAACTTCCACTCCAGTTTGACCCTGAAGGCACTTTGAAGTGATGAGATGTAGTCCTCAGGCTTACAGGAGGAATGTTTGTAATGGAAAGGGAAATTAATGAGCCAGAGAACAGAATCAGTTCTAAGAAACACAGAGACATGTCTAGTTGACATTAAGCATCTATATCAATGGCAGCTTCAACTAATCCTGGGAAATTAGGAAGGCAGCAGAATTAAGTCAACCTGTGCTGGGTTCAAATCTCAGCCCTACCACTTATCAGTGGAGTGACACTGGGCTAATTGCTTAACCTCTCTAAGCCTCAGTTTCCTCCTCTGTAAATAAAGCAATAAATGGCCATATTATGCCTCATCTCACAGAATGTTTTGTAAGGAGTGAAGGATGCACGTAAAACATGCACAGAGTGGCTAATAGGAAGAACTTCACGTGTGTTATTTCTTATAATCATTTATTTTTATTTTTTTAGAGACAGGGTCTCACTTTGTTGCCCAGGCTGGAGTGCAGTGGTACAGTCATAGCTCACTGCAGCCTCAAACTCCTGGGCTCAAGCGATTCTCCCACCTCAGTGCTCCCGGGAAGCTAGGACTACAGGTGCATATCATCACACTCAACCAATTTTTATTTATGTATTTATTTTGTAGAGACGAGGTCTTGCTATGTCGCCCAGGCCTGTCTTGCACTCCTGGGCTCAAGCCATTCTTCTGCCTCAGCCTCCCAAGAAGCTGGGATCACAAGCATGGGCCACTATGCCCAGCTAACTTCTTTCTATTTTTGTAGAGTCAGGGTCTTGCTTACTTTCTGTCTCTATACAATAGTTTGCATTTTTAAAATAATTTCATGTTAGTGGACTCATACAGTATACACTCTTTTCTTTCTTTCTTTCTCACTTCTTTCACTCAGCATGATGATTTTGTGATCCATTTACATAGTGTATCTTTAGTCCGTTCCTTGTTACTGTTGAGAAGCATTCTGTTGTATGGTTATACCACATTTGGGTTGTTTCCAGTTTGGGGCTATTCCTAAAAAAGCTGCTATGAACATTTGTGTACAAATATTTGTAGAGACACATGTTCTCATTTCTGTTGGGTAAATACCCAGAAGTGCACCATCTGGGTCCTATGATTGGTGTATGCTTAAATATTTAAGAAATGACCAAGCCATTTCCCCCCATGTGACATTCCCACCAGCAAGGCATGAGAGTGCCAGTTGCTCTATATCCTCTCCAGCACTTAGTATGATCAGTCCTTTTAGGTTTAGCCTTTCCAGTGGCTGCATAGTGATATCTCAGTGAGGTTCCAATTTGGTTTTTCCTAACAATTAATGGTGATTCTATATATGTATTTCCTTCTACTCTTTCTTATTAAGGCTCAGCTCTTCGGGAAAGTTTTCAGAAGCCCCAGGGTTGGCTAAGCCCCTCCTCTTTGCTCCATTTAGCTGCCCTGCTCCCAACCCCCTACTTACTCACACACCTTTATTAAATCAAGTTTACCTTTTTATCTGCCTGTTGCCATAGCTGTAAAGCCAATAATACAATAATTAACATTTACTAAACACATACCATGTACTGGCCTCTGTATTGAATTTCCAATCTGTGTCTCAAGGAATTCTCAGCTATCCTAAGTAGAAACTATTACTGTCACTGTTGTACAGTGGTTGCAGAAACCACTGTACTACACTGTTCTACAGGTTGCAGAAACCAAAACTTAAGAGGTGAAATAACCAGGCGTGGTGGCTCATGCCTATAATCTCAGCACTTTGTGAGGCCAAGACAGGAGGACTGCTTGAGGCCAGGAGTTGAAGACCAGCCTGGTCAACATGCCAAGACCCCATCTCTACAAAAAAATTTTTTAAATTAGCCAGGCGTGGTGGTGTGCACCTGTAGTTCCAGCTACTTAGGAGGCCAAAGTGGGAGACTTACTTGGTCCCAGAAAGTTGGAGCTTGCAAGAACTGCGATTGTGCCACTGCACTCCAGTATGGGCAATGGAGCAAGACTCTGTCTCAAAAACTGACTTGGAGAAACTTCCTCAGATCTATATAATTCCTCATGGTTATCACTGAGAACAGATATAGATAGCAAAAGATTGTGATGGGGGAAAAGATGGTTAAATAATTCATTCGAAGTCCAGAGCCAGGACATGGCAGAGCCAGGCCTCAAAATAAAGGCTCTCTTGAAAGCCCACATTTATAACCAATACACTAGAAACCATCTGTTCTTTAATGGCAGGGCCACCAAATACTCACACTATGAGGCCAGCTCCTCCCACCCAGCCTGGCAGGCATTTCTTAACAAATAGCGTCTGCTAAACAGAGCTGAGCCTTCATACTGCTATCATCAGTAACATTTAGTGACATGTATTCATCACCATGCTTTCCTGGCATTATTCTGTTTAATTCTCAGGGGATTAAAGAAATCACTACACCCATTTTACAGATGAGGAAACTAAGGCTTAGGGAAGTTAGCCAATTGTCCAAGAGCACAGTGCTAGCAAGCAGCAGACGGAGAAATGGACCACAGTACGACAGGGAATTTCTTAAGGGTGGGGTCAGGACCCTTCCAGCTCTGTTCCTCTAAAATGAGTGAACAGGAGGCGCTCACAACAACTGAATAGTGAAGAAATGAATGGATTGTATGGTAAGCATCTTTTGGGGAACTTGTGAGTCAAGTACTAAAAGAGGGCCTTTACCTGTGCTGGCTTCCACCCAACCCCCAAGCCCATTCGCCTAAGTGAACCAGGCAGTCCCAGGATCCATTAAGCCAAGGGGAAAGAAACAGGGGGGAAAAAAAAAAAAAAGGCTGGTGCATGGACCCTGGCCTTGGGAATCTCCACCTCTGTGCCTAGGGCAGACAGCTCACCTGAAATCTCCTTCTCTACTCTCTTCCCCTTTCGAACCCTGTTTATCCTTCAGGCCCAATGCAAACACCCCTCTTTGCTGTTGGCCTGCAGCTCCCCAGTCAGAGCCAATTCCTTCCCTAATTTCACACTTTTTTTTTTTTTTTTTAGAGAGAGTCTCGCTCTGCTGTCCTGGCTGGAGTACAGTGGTGCAATCTCTGCAACCTCTACCTCCTGGGTGCAAGCAATTCTTGTGCCTCAGCCTCCCGAGTAGCTGGAATCACAGGTGTGTATCACCACATCTGGCTAATGTTTTGTATTTTTAGTAAACACAGGGGTTCAGCATGTTGGCCAGGCTGGTCTCAAGCTCCTGATCTTAGGTGATTCTCCTGCCTCGGCCTCCCAAAGTGCTGGGATTACAGACTTGAGCCACCACCCCCGGTCCACACTTGTACTTTTCCTTTAGCACGTGTTTCATTCTACTGCTTTATAAGCTGCAGTAGATTTTTGTTTGTGTGTGTGTATTTTTTGAGATAGGACCTCACTGTCGCCCAGGCTGGAGTGCAGTGGCACCATCTTGGCTCACCGCAGCTTCCGCGTCCGCCAGGCTCAAGCGATTCTCTCACCTCAGCCTCCCAAGGTCACCCACAAGCGCACCACCACTTCATCTAATTTTTTGTATTTTTGGTAGCGACAAAGTTTCGCCACATTGCCTAGGCTGGTCTCAAACTCTGGGGCTCAAGTAGTCCTCCCCTCCTAGGCCTACCAAAGTGCTGGGATTACATGTGAGAGCCACTGTGCCCGGCCTGTGGGTTTTTTTTTTTTTTTTTTTTTTTTGAGACAGGGTCTCAGGTCTTGCTCTGTCGCTCAGGCTGGAGTCCAGTGGTGCAGTCTCAGCTCACTGTAACCTCCGCCTCCCCGGTTCAAAAGTGATCCTCCTGCCTCAGCCTCCAGAGTAGCTGGGATTATAGATGCATGCCAGTATGCCTGGCTAATTTCTGTATTTTTGGTAGAGATGGGGTTTTACCATGTTGCTCAGGCCGGTCTTGAACTCCTGACTTCAAGTGATCCACCCACCTCGGCCACCCAAAGTGCTGGGATTACAAGTGTGAGCGACCACACCCGGGCCTGTGGTGTTCTTTATAGCTGTGTCTCTCACTCTCCAAATCTGTAAACCTTTTAAGAGTGAAGCCTGGGATTCTGTCGTACTCCATCTCTAATCTCTACAGCACCCAGCACTGAACCAGGAATAGCAGACAGTGGACAGGAACATCCAGAGGTAGAGAGGGCTTAGAATCGGGTTCCAGCCCTGCCACCTAGCTTTATGCCTTTCAGCAAGTTTCTTAACCCCCTGAAACCTTGGTTTCCCCATGTTTAAAATGGGAATAATAACTCTCCCTACGTCACAGGGCTGTTATGAGAATTTAATGAGCTCAAGTTCATAGCTAAAACTCATTGAATGGATATTATTATTAATATATGTTTAATAACTAATCAGTCCAAGAATAGGCATGATTAATTTTTTTCTTCAATTAACACATGAGAAGGAAACTGTTACAAAAATATAATGTTATGAACAAGGTTATGAGCAGACATTACCCAACTGTGTAAATAATTGGGCTTGTTCAAAGTACATTCTAGATACTATCATATTCGTAATATTTATATCCCTGCTATCATAGTTTTGCAATAATTTACCTAGTTGCCTGTCGAGACAGTGCAGAATCGATCCCTCTCCTATCTACTGCACCTCTCTGGTGCAATCTCGGCTCACTGCAATCTCTGCTTCCTGAGTACAAGCAATTCTCTCACCTCAGCCTCCCTAGTAGCTGGGATTATAGGCACCCATTACCACGCCTGGCTAATTTTTGTATTTTTAGTACAGACAGGGTTTCACCATGTTGGGCAGGCTAGTCTCCTTTTTTTTTTTTTTTTTTTTTCTTGAGACAGTGTCTTGCTTTATCACCCAGGCTGGAGTGCAATTGCGTGACCTCAGCTCACTGCAACCTCCACCCTCCTGGTTCAAGCGATTCTCCTGCCTCAGCCTCCCGAGTAGCTAGGATTATAGGCATGCGCCACCATGCCCTGCTCATTTTTGTATTTTTGGTAGATGCGGGGTTTCACCATGTTGCCCAGGCTGGTCTCGAACTCCTCATCTCAGGTTATCCACCCACCTGGGCCTCCCGAAGTGCTGGGATTACAGGCGCGAGCCACTGTGCCCGGCCTCCCTCTCCTAAGTCTTAAGCCGGTGCTTGATCTTCCAGAGGACAGCCCATGGGGCCCTTGTCACACCCTTCACACTCGAGGAAATTGCCACCACTTCTCCAAAATAAAATTGATTAGGAAGGAATCATGGACTATATCAAATGCTGCTTGCATTGATCATCACTTGCCCCGCTATGGACTTATCTAGTACTCAACAAACGTGACCTTTTAAAAACAAAAACCAGGCTGAGCTCAGTGGCTCTTGCCTGTAGTCTCAGCCCTTTGGGAAGCTGAGACAGATAGATTGCTTTTGAGCCCAGGAGTTTAAGACCAGCCTGGAAACACAGTAAAACCGCATCTCGACAAAAAATTCAAAAATTAACAGGGCTGCCGGGCATCATGGCTCACGGCTGTAATCCCAGCATTTTGGGAGGCTGAGGCAGGCGGATCACTTGAGGTCAAGAGTTCGAGACCAACCTGGCCAATATGGAAAAACCCCATCTCTACTAAAAATACAAAAATTAACCAGGCATGGCGGTGGGCACAGGAAATCCCAGCTACTCGGGAGGCAGAAGAATCACTTGGACCCAGGAGGCAGAGGTTGCAGGAAGCCGAGATCACACCATTGCACTCTAGCCTGGGCAACAGAATGAGACTCCATCTTAATTTTTTTTTAAACGGGCTCTAGTGGCACACACACTTGTAGTTCCAGCTACTCAGGAGGCTGAGGTGGGAGAATCCCTTGAGCCCAGGAGGTCGAAGCTGCAATGAGCCGAGATCTCACCCCTGCCTTCCATCCTGGGTGGCAAGCGAGACCCTGTCTCAAAAACAAAAAACATAACAGTTCATGTTAGTCTCTTGGTTCAAATGTGTCAGCAGTTTCTCCTGCAATGAGAATAAATTTGAGACTTTTTGTTTGTTTTTTAATCACGACCTAAAAGGCCCTACCTAGTCTGGCTCCCTTCTGATTCACCTGCCCTTCACCCTGACTCACTGGGTTCTAGCCACCCTGGCTTTCTGTCTCTTCCTCTAGCCCACCAAGGCCTTTACGTTTACTGCCTGCATTCCTGCTATTTATACAGCAAAATGTCACCTCCTTAGAGAAGCACTTCCTGAACACCAAATGAAAAGTATCCCTTCCCCGTTAATTCCCATGTAACACTTATTATGACCTAAACCATCTTACTTGTTTGCTTGTGTATTATTTGACACCTTTACTCTCAACCTAGGTCTTAACTTCCCCTAAATAGAATTACGTGGGAAGGGACTTTGTTGAGAAATCTCAAGACTGTACCTGCAGCCCCTAGAACACTGCCTGGCACTTGTAAGGCACTCACTACCTATTTATGGAATGAATAAATGGGATTTGGGGAGCAAATGATGGTCATTTTTCACTTTTTATTTTCATATTTCAGATGAATTCAAATTTTTATAAAGTACATGTATTACTTCTAGAATCAGAAAAAAAGAAATAATGCAAAACCAAAATAAAATAATAAAATGAGCATATGTAACCCAACAGAAGAAAATAGTTCAAACCCTTCCCCAAGAGTCTATTATATAGATTGCCAACAATCTACATTATTTCAGTCTCCACACTGTTTATGAAACCTGAAACGCTGGCCAGTTTAACAATCTGCTTGTTAGTCAGTACACAACCTTGAACTTTAAAATAATAGTCATCTCCCCTGGGCTTATGGAAAGATTGCAGTTTGAGCTTTCTACTTCATTCCAATCTCCTACTCACAGAGCATTTATTTCTACCACTATGCCTTGTTGATTTTTTAAAAAATTTATTTTATTTTATTTTATTTTTTGAGATGAAGTCTTGCTCTGTCACCCAGGCTGGAATGCAGCGGTGCAATCTCAGCTCACTGCAACCTCTGCCTCCTGAGTACAAGTAATTCTCTCACCTCACCCTCCCTAGTAGCTGGGATTATAGGCGCCCATCATCACGCCTGGCTAATTTTTGTATTTTTAGTGCAGACAGGGTTTCACCGTGTTGGGCAGGCTGGTCTCGAACTCCTGACCTCAAGCCATCCGTTCACCTCCTGAAGTGCTGGGATTACAGGCGTGAGCCACCACACCCAGCCAGTTGATGCTATTACCTCTCCTGGCATTACCCTCTCCCGCCCCCATCTCCTCCACTTCCCCTGTCCAAAATCTTGATCATCCTTAAAGACGCATTCAAATCTGTCAAGAAATGGCCACAGCAGCAGACAACTGTGTTTCTGAAAAGCTCTGCGCTTTTTTAAAAGGCACCTTGTCTGCATGTCTCCCTCAATTAATTACACTTGGTTGAAAGCAGTATTTTTATATATCTAACCACACTGAAATGTCACTATACATTTTCCAACTGAGTGGGGAAAAAAACCTTCCTGCTGGTGGAAAAACGCTGTCGAAGGTGGTTGGGAGCAATTACTTTGAATCTTTCTCAAAGGAGAAAATACTAGATGGTTTGTAAGGGTGCAGAAGCCTTTCCCCACATGTTCCCATGAGGAAGGCAATATGTACAAAATCATTAACTAGAATTTACTAAGAAATGGAAGCAATGAAAAGCTGTAACTGGCGAGCTTGGAATAACCTCTGCAAATACTGCTGGGGGCCATCCTCTTCTGTCCTCCTATGACAACCATTCAGCCTTGATTGAGCGCTTTCAGCATCCGAGGCCCTATGCTAAATGCATTATATACATATCTCATCTGATCTTCCAAGAGTCCCAAGTGCGCATTACTACAATTATCTTCATTTCACAGATGAGGCAACTGACACACAGAGACGTTGAGCAATTTTCCCAGGGTCACAAATCTACCGAGTGACAGCTGAATGAGGCTGGTTTGAACTCATTCAGCCTAACTTCAAAACATTCCTTCTTTGCTACTCTGCTATAGTACATGACATATCTTTTATCTAAAAACTATAGTTGAAATTTAAAATAGCAGTCAACACAACCTTAACTAAAAAAGACCAGTTCTGCAGCCTCCCTACCCTCTTCAATTCTGTTTAATTTACACCTACTCAGTGTTTAACATAAAATATTTAAAAATGTGTGGAAGTTAAACAGAGCACGGCTTCTTTCTAAGGGCCCTCTTCTTTTCTCCAGCATTTCATGCGTTACAACATTGGCTTGGCAATTGTTATGCCATAGAAACAAAAGCACTCATTTTCACACTTCGTTAATAAATAAATGGAGGGCCCAGGCTTTATGGAATGGATACATACATACCTTGAGAGTTGAAAGAGTGTTCCAAAAAAGGTTTAATCAAACACCCTCTGGTTGCAAACAGGAGTCTAGAAAACAGGCTGGGCATGGTAGCTCACACCTGTAATCTCGGCGCTTTGGGAGGCCGAGGAGGGCAGATCACTTGAGGCCAGGAGTTCGAGACCAGCCTGGCCAACATGGTGAAACCCCATCTCTACTAAAAATACAAAAATTAGGCATGGTGGCGCATGCCTGTAATCCCAGCTACTCAGGAGGCTGAGGCAGGAGAACTGCTTGAACCCGGCAGGTGGATGTTGCAGTGAGCTAAGATTGTGCCACTGCACTCCAGCCTGGGCTACAGAGCAAGACCTTGTCTCAAAAAAAAAAAAAAAAAAAAAAAAAGTCTAGAAAATAAAACTTGCCAGATTCAAGTTTCAAAAGTTAGACTCTGGATCCGTATTTTAAGAATTTCAAGTTTCACCAGGCATGGTGGCTCACGCGTGTAATCCTAGCACTTTGGAAGGCTGAGGTGGGCAGATCAGCTGAGGTCAGGAGTTCCAGATCAGCCTGGCCAACACAGTGAAAACCCCTCTCTACTAAAACTACAAAAATTAGCTGAGCGTGGTGGCAGGTGCCTGTAGTCCTAGCTACTCCAGAGGTGAGGCAGGAGAATCGCTTGAACCTGGGAGGCGGAGGTTGCAGTGAGCTGAGATCATGCCACTGCACTCCAGCCTGGGGGACAGAGTGAGACTCCATCTCAAAAAAAAGAAAGAAAAACCAGATTTGAGGATCCACACAACTGCAGCTCAAGAGCTGTTCCTCTTGCCTTTGACTAGGAAGCAAGACTCAGAGGGTGAGAAGGACTTTATACCAGATTTTTTTTTTTTGAGATGGAGTCTCACTCTGTCACCCAGGCTGGAGTGCAGTGGTGCAATCTCGCCTCACTGCAAGCTCCGCCTCCCAGGTTCACGCCATTCTCCTGCCTCAGCCTCCCCAGCAGCTGGGACTACAGGTGCAACCTGCCACACCCAGCTAATTTTTTATATTTTTAGTACAGATGGGGTTTCACCGTGTTACCCAGGATGGTCTCGATCTCCTGACCTTGTGATCCGCCCGCCTTGGCCTCCCAAAGTGCTGGGATTACAGGCGTGAGCCACCATAGGTGGCCTTATACCAGACTTTTAACAGTGTGCAACATAGGACTCAGAAGTACAAAAATTTCAGGGTTGAAACTGCTATAAATTGGGTGCTTGCTGCAATTTTCCTGCATGTTTCAAATTTTTTTTCATAAAATGGTAAGAATATAAAAAGCTATAAGAGCAGTATTAGAGAACTGACCAATATTTACATAATTCCTTGCAGAGTAAAAGCAGATTCTGTCTATAAAGGTGCAGTAACAGAATGGAAGTGAACAGTATGTATTGAGCACTTAACCTTGAGTTCTATATGTATCATCTTATTTAGTATTCACAATAAAACCATAAGGTAGGTACTATTATCATCTCTATTTTCAGAAAATGAAGGCAGAGTGAGGCTCAGCAATACTCCTAAAGTCACATAGCCAGCAAGGCACAGAGTGAGGATTTAAAGCAGCACTCCTGTGAACAGCTTCTATTCTGCATGGACCCAGCATTTTTTCAAGGCCTCTGTGCACTTCAGAGATTAACAGGGCTGCCACATATTTATAAAACCACTGAGCATGTTCTGCGACCATCTCAATAGACTTAGGAAGTTTTTTGAAACAGCAAAAGCAATAAACCTTTATGTTAAAAGCAGGCTCTGCAGTCCAAGAGACGTGGGTTCAAATCCTGGTTCTGCCACTTAACTGTCAGGCCACCTAACAAGTCCCAGTTTTGTTTTGTTCTTTTTATCTATGCAAGGGGAGTCTTAGTACAGCAGGACGTTGTCGTGGGGACTAAATGAAATGATGCATTTAAAGTTCTCAGTACATGGTCATCTAGCAATAAAAGGCAGCCATTGTTGAGATTATTTTGAGCTTGTAAGAAATGGAGACTCTCATGGAGATACAGAGTAGAATGATGATTACCAGAGGCTGGGGAGGGCATTGGGAGGTGGGGACAGAGATGGTTAACGGGTACAAAAATATAGGTAGACAGAATGAATAAGATCTGGTATCTGATGGCACAACAGGATGACTACAGTCAACAATGTACTGTACATTTAAAAATAACTAAAAGAGGCCGGTTGTGGTGGCTCATGCCTGTAATCCCAGCACTTTGGGAGGCCAAGGCAGGCAGATCACCTGAGGTCAGGAGTTCGAGACCACCCTGGCCAACATGGTGAAACCCCATCTCTACTAAAAATACAAAAGTTAGCCGGGCATGGGGGCGAGCACCTGTAATCTCAGCTACTCTGTAGGCTGAGGCAGGAGAATCACTTGAACCCAGGAGGTGGAGGTTGCAGTGAGCCGAGATTGTGCCATTGCTCTCCAGCCTGGGCGACAAGAGCGAAACTCCATCTCAAAAAAACAAACAAACCAACAAAAACTAAACTAAAAGAGTAAAATTAGTCACACACCTGGGCTTTTTTTTTTAAAAAGGAGTGTAATTGGATTGTTTATAACACAAAAAAAGGATAAATGCTTGAGGTGATGGGCGCCGCATTGACCCTGATGTGATTATTACACATTGTATGCCTGTATCAAAATATCTCATGTACCCCATAAATATGGACACTCACTATGTACACTTAAAAATTAAAAAAAGAAACAGACCCTCAGCCCTGACGCCCTGATGTTATGCCAAAACACCAAGTCATTGGGTCTTGAAAGGATGAACTAGAAAGAAGGATCAAGGTTAAAAAGGGAGAAAAAAAAGAAAAGAAGGAAAGAGGTTGGCGGCAGCACTATGACATCCATCCTAGCAGATGAACCTCTAAGACATTCGACTGTGATTTCAACTTCAACCCGTCAGAATCAGAACACAGTTGAGCCCTTCTAGGAAGATTTTCTAAATTCATAATTACAGGTATAGAGAAAGGGAGCGCACACACACAATTTTCTACCAGGTGAGGACAGAAGATCACATTCACAATACTTTAGCCCTACATGGCTCAGAGATCCGTGCTGGGGCAGAGCGCGGAGCAGTGACCCAGAGCCGAGGCAGGAACCTGCAGGGTCCGTGAGAAGGACGAGAGGGCCTTTCCTTCCCAGCCTGGTGGGCAAGCCATGTGAGAGCAGCAGCTCTGGGGAGCCCCTGGGTTTGCAGGGACCTGCAGTGACCCTGGAACCCCTGACGCTGCCTCTACACTTTGAGGACAGGAGTTTGAACTATTGTATCCTATTAATGAAAAACAAAAATCCTTCGTTTACTTAGAAATGTTGACATCCAAACACCGCAGAGAGAACCAGTAAATAAATACGGCCGGTCTATTTCGAAACTGCCTTCTAGGGTTGTACCCAAGCGGACTTTAATTGAGTCAAGAGAGAAAGGAGAACGGTGTGTGCATGGTTCATCTTCTTCTGATCCTCTCACCGCCGCAAGCCTTCCACCCCGACCCAAGGAAGGCGGGGGGAGGAAAAGCTGGGAATTTCAGGTGCACGCCGAAACCTCACGCAGTGGGGAGGAAAGCAAGCAGAAACCCAGCGGACACTCCCCCCTCACCAGGGACGTGGGCGCTTTCCAGGACGGTCCTGCATCTCCAGCGCCCTGGCGCATCCCAGGCGGAGAGAGGAACCTCCTTCCTGGGCTTTGGGAGAGACCAGACTTTCCAGGACCAGCTGCGAGCTGACGGATCCGGGACTCCTAAGTCCAGACCAGGCTCCTGCCTTAGCTGTCTGGCCACCTCCCAACCCTCCCAGTGAGGCTCAGTCAGGAGGGTCCCCGCTTTTGTTCGCGGGGAGAGCGCGTCGCCGCGCAGAGCTGCGTATCCCCCTCCGCTGCCAGCCCCGCTGCGGGGGCGCTTCCCTGGGTCTGCTGGCGTTCCTCGCGCTCCCGCGACCACCCTCTCAGGCGCGCGGATCCCCAGCTGTCCCCGGCCCCCTGCCCCAGTACTCACTTCTCCCCAGTCCTTCCGTTTTCCATGCAGTCTCCTCCACCGCCCCATAGCGCCTCAGAGGCTTCTCGGCTTCCAGATGGGTGGACAAAGATTGCTTTAACTCCATCGCTGATCCCCGGGGCCAGGTCTACGGGTCTCCCTTTACTCCATCCCCGCTGCGGGCTGCAGGGAGGGAGGTGGCTCCAGCCAGCAGCGTTTTAAGGGGCTGGACGCCCGTGACGCGGCTCCATCTCTTCCGCCGCCAGCTCCGGGGAGCGCCTACTGGTACCCAGGAGGGGGAGGGATGCAAGGCACATGCGCAGTGGAGGCTTGGTGGGGAGGCCTGGGGGCTGGGTAGGGAGACAGAGGGGCAGGTGATAACTCTAAGAAGAACAACAAACACAACAACTAAAATAAAACCAACCCAAAGGAAGTGAGAACAAGGCCCCGGCCTATTCCAGAGCCCCTAGTGATGCTTGGCATGGAGCTGGCACTGTGGGCGGCTTGCAAGCTGTCAGCGGGCTGCGGGTTTTGAGTGGTATTGGTGAGCCTGTCTCTATCTGTAGGCGATGGATCCGTCTTTCTGGGGAGTATGCAGGGGCGTGAGTGTGGACCTAGATCTATGGGTTCTGGGCTTGGCTGATTGCGTTTCTGTGAGAATCTCTGTCGTGTGCATCTGTGTATATAATTTGAAGTGGGACAGTGGATGCCTATGTCAGTTCCATATGTGTTTGCATGCACTTGGGGGAGAGAGAGAGAGATATGAAAATATTTTGGACACAGGTATAGCAGAGCTGTTTGGAGCATGGGGCTTTACTTTCCAGAAACCCCAGAGGTTTATCCTTAAAAAAACAAACAAAAAAATCCATGGCAGTGGCTGGGCACAGTGGCTCATGCCTGTAATCCCAGCACTTTGGGAGGCCAAGGTGGGTGGATCACTTGGGGCCAGGAGTTTGAGATTAGCCTGGCCAACATGGTGAAACGCTGTCTCTACCGAAAATACAAAAATTAGCCATTTGTGGTGGTGAAGGCCTGTAATTCCAACTACTTGGGAGGCTGAGGCAGGAAAATCGCTTGATCGTGCCATTGCACTCCAGCCTGGGCAAAAAGAGGAAAACTCCATCTCAAAAAAAGAAAAACAAAAAAAAAATGAAATGATATCCCAGTAGGAAACAGGGAAAGAATAAGAACAGGCATTTCATGTGGGCAGAGGAGGAAGGACTAAGGTGAGAAGCTGTTCAACCCCTTTAGTAATAAGGAAAATGTAAATAAGAATATATCATCCGATAGGCAAAAACTAAAAAAATCTAACAATCATGTGTTGTAAAAGATGTGGTTTTTTTTTTTTTTTTTGAGACAATCCAAAAATGCTGGGGTTACAGACGTGACCCACCATGCCTGGCATAATTTGAACTCTTATCTAACGCTAGTGGGAGTATAAATTGGTACAACTAATTTTTTTTCTCTCTGTCACCCAGACTGGAGTGCAGTGGCACAGTCTCAGCTTACTGCAACCTCCACCTCCCAGGTTCAAGCTGCTGAGTAGCTGCGACTACAAGCATGCCACCATGCCCGGCTCATTTTTTGTACTTTTAGTGGAGATGGGGTTTCACCATGTTGGCCAGGCTGGTCTCGAACTCCTGAGCTCAAGTGATCTGCCCGCCTCAGTCTCCTAAAGTGCTGAGACTACAGGCATGAGCCACTGTGCCTATAGTATGAATGTAACGTTTATTGTTCTCAGATATATATATGTATAGCTCCACAAATTACATATAATAGCACTATTTAACATTTTCTTATAATTTATACAAATGATATCATACTTTATAATTCTGCAAATTGCTTTTTTGTTGTTGTTGTTCCATAATATGCTTTTCTTTCTTTCAAAAAGATAGAGACAGGTTTTCACTGTGTTACTCGGGCTGGTCTTGAATTCCTGGGCTCAAGTGATCCACCTGCCTCAGTCTGCCAAAGTGCTTGGATTACAGGCATGAGCCACAGTGCCCAGCCCACAGTATGCTTTTGAGAAATATGCATGTTGATTCATGTAACTCTGGTTCACAGTCTACTGTATAGTATTCTACTACATGAATTAACCATAATTGGTCTATTTTTTCATTGATGAGGTATAAAGGTTATTCCCAATTGTCCACAATTACAAACATGGCAGCAGCAAATTTTTATACTCATTTCCCTGTAAGACTAAATAGGAGTTTTTCTAGGGGAAAAAAATTACAATGGCATGGGGTATGCACATCTGTAACTGGACTAGAGTGTCAACCTACTTTTAAAATTAGTTGTACCAGGCCAGATGCAGTGGCTCACGCCTGTAATCCCAGCACTTTAGGAGGCCAAGGCAGGCGGTTAGTCTAAGGTCAGGAGTTCGAGACCAGCCCGGCCAACTTGGTGAAACCCCGTCTCTACTAAAAATACAAAAAAAAAATTAAAAATTAGCCAGGCCTCGTGGCACACACCTGTAATCCCAGCTACTCAGGGGGCTGAGGCAGGAGAATCACTTGAACCTGGGGGACAGAGGTTGCAATGAGCCGAGATCACGACACTGCACTCCAGCCTCAGTGACAGTGAGATGCTGTCTCAAAAAAAACAAAACAAAACAATAAACATTACATTCAGGATAGTAATTACTTTGGGAGGCTGGGAAGAGGTAAGAAGTTGGCTTCAGCTATATCTAAAGTTTATGTATTTTTAAACTTTTTACAGTATTTTGAAAATTTTTAAATCTACAGAAAAGCTGCAAGATTAGTACAATAAAAAAAATACAGACCTTGGTCAGATTATAGGCTTATGCCTATAATCCCAGCACTTTGGGAGGCTAAGGTGGGAGGAATCCTTGAGCTCAGGAGTTCGAGACCAGCCTTGGCAACAAAGCAGTTTTCTGTCTCTACAAAAACCAGGTGTGGTGGCACACGCCTGTAGTCCCAGATACTCAGGGGGCTGAGGTAGGAGGACTGCTTGGGCCTGGGAGGTCGAGGCTACAGTGAGCCAAGACCATACCACTCCACTCCAACCTAGATGACAGAGTGAAACCCTGTCTCTAAAATACACACATATATATAATTTGTGTGTGTGTGTATATATAGTATGCGTGTATATATACATTATATAATGTATATGTTATTTTCTTGTCTATGTATATGTGTGTATATATATACAGACACGCATATATATACACACACACACCCTTTACTAGATTCACCAACAAATATTTAAATTTATATTTCTAAAAGAGATCTGAAGTATATATGTTAAAATCTGTTGGAGATGGCTGGTGGGCATTACACCCTTACCAGAATGACTAACATTAAAAAGACTGACAATACCAAATGTTAGTCCAGATGCTAGTAAATAAATGAGTTAACAGTTAGTAAGAATGCAACTACAATTTATTGCTGTTGGGAGTAGAAAATGGTACTACCACTTTAGAAAATGGGAGGTAATGACTGGGCGTGGTGACTCACGCCTGTAATCCAAGCACTTTAGGAGGCTGGGGTGGGCAGATCACCTGAGGTCAGGGGTTCGAGACCAGCCCAACATGGCAAAACCTTGTCTGTACTTAAAAATTGAAAAATTAGCTGGGCGTGATAGCACATGCCTATAATCCCAGCTACTCAGGAGACTGAGGCAGGAGAATCGCTTGCACCCGGGAGGTGGAGATTGCAGTGAACCGAGATTGCGCCGCTGCATTCCAGCCTGGGCGACAGAGTGAGACTGTCTCAAAATAAAAAAAGAAAGAAAGAAAAAAAAACTGGCAATATCCTCTAAGGCTACAAATATATATATATTTTTTCTATCTTGTAGCAATTCTATTCCTGGATATATCCCTAACAGAAATAAATACTTGTGTCCACCAATGTTAAAAGCTTTACTTGTAACAAGTAATGAAAACGACTCAAATGTCCATCAACAATAGAATGGAGAAAAATTGCGCTATATTCATAGAACTGAATACTGCACAACAATGAAAAAGACCAAACTACTGGCCAGCACAGTGGCTCAGCACTTTAGGAGGCTGAGGTGGGCAAATCGCTTGAGCCCAGGAGTTCAAGACCAGCCTGGGCAATATGGCAAAATCTCTTCTCTACAAAAAAAATACAAAAATTAGCCAGGCATAGGTGGTGTGTGCCTGTAGTCCTAGCTACTCAGGAGGCTGAGGCGGGAGGATCACTTGGACGTGGGAGGTTCAGGCTGCAATGAGCCGTGTTCGTCCCACTGCACTCTAGCCTAGGCCACCGAGTGAAACCCTGTCTCAGAAAAACAAAACAAAACAAAAAACTACTACCAACAAAATGGATGAATCTTACAGACATAATACATAAATAAAAGGGTATGTATCCCTTAAAAGACGGTTGGTGCATTCAGGGATCTTTGTCATGTAATTATCTCTACATAAAATATTTTATAATTTAAAAAAGAAAAAATACATCTATTGGATCTAAAAATTCAACTCCTGGAAATCTACCCTAAGGAATATTTGGATTACTAAAAATACATTCACACAATATATATTGTTTTACAATTTATGTAAACTGTAGAAAAAAATCAGAAAAGGGCCAGTATCTTACAAAAGGGAAATGGCTAAACAACTTATGGTATGCCTGCAATGTGACACTGTACACTTAAAATGATGTTTACAAAGAGTCTGAAATGTCGGCTGGGCGCAGTGGCTCAAGCCTGTAATCCCAGCACTTTGGGAGGCCGAGACGGGCGGATCACGAGGTCAGGAGATCGAGACCATCCTGGCGAACATGGTGAAACCCCGTCTCTACTAAAAAAATACAAAAAAAAAAACTAGCCGGGCGAGAGGGCGGGCGCCTGTAGCCCCAGCTACTCCGGAGGCTGAGGCAGGAGAATGGCATAAACCCGGGAGGCGGAGCTTGCAGTGAGCTGAGATCCGGCCACTGCACTCCAGCCTGGGCGACAGAATGAGACTCCATCTCAAAAAAAAAAAGAGTTTGAAATGTCATAGGGAAAACATAACACAATTTAATCAAAATATCAGGAAAAGTAGAATACAAATTGTAATATAAAGTGTGAGCTGTTGTTCTGGATCTGTTGGCTAAGATCAAGTGTGCACTCTAATCTCAATCATTTTATAGAGAATGATAATGGTAGAAATTTAAAAATACTGTGATTCCTTTTTTTTTTTTTTTTTTTGAGACAGTCTTGCTCTGTCGCCTAGGCTAGAGTGCAGTAGCGTGATCTCGGCTCACTGCAGCTTCCACCTCCTGGGCTCAAGCAATCCTCCCACCCAGGCCTCCCTAGTAGCTGGGACTACAGGTGTGCGTCACCTTGCCCAACTAATTTTTGTATTTTTAGTGGAGATGTAGTTTTCCCATGTTGCCTAGGTGGGTCTTGAACTCCTGGCCTCAGGTGATCTCTTGCCTCTGCCTCCCAAAGAGCTGGGATTACAGGCGTCAGCTACCACACCTGGCTACTGTGATTCCAATTTTACCTGTTTACATATATACACACATGTATACACATCCTGGGTGAAAAAACACTAAAATGTCATATACCAAAATGTTGATAGTGACTACCTATTTATGTCCTAATAATGTTTTGTTTGTATTATCCAATGTTTCTACAAAGTATACGTATTACTTTTATTTATTTGAGACGGAGTGTCACTCTGTTGCCCACCCTGGAGTGCAGTGGCACAATCTTGATCTCGGCTTATTGTAACCTCCACCTACCAGGTTCAAGCAATCCTCCCACTTCAGCCTCCCAAGTAGGTGGGATTACAGGCACCCGCCACCATACCCAGCTAATGTTTGCATTTTTAGTAGAGATGAGGTTTCACCATGTTGGCCAGGCTGGTCTCAAACACTTGACCTCAAGTGATCTGCCCACCTTGACCTCCCAAAGTGCTGGGATTACAGGCATGAACCACTGAGCCCGGCCTGTATTACTTTTATAATCAGAAAAGAAACCAGGCCAGGTGCGGTAGCCTGGCTAATTTTTGTATTTTTTGTAGAGAAGGGATTTTGCCATGTTGCCCAGGCTGGTCTCAAAATTTAGATCCAATTTTTAGTTGGATCTAAAAATTCAACTCCTGGAAATCTACCCTAAGGAGTATTTGAATTACTAAAAATACATTGACACAATATATATATATTTTTACAAATATGTATTATTTGTAATATTATTATGTAATATGTAAAATTATTTGGGAGGCCGAGGCAGGAGGATTGCCTGAGGCTAGGAGTTCAAGATCAGCCTGAAGAATACAGCAAGACCCTGTCTCTACCACAAAAAATAATGAATTAGCCAGCTGTTGTGGCATGCGCCTATAGTCCCAGCTACTCAGGAGGTTGAGGTGAGAGGACTGCTTGAGCCCAGGAGGTTGGGACTGCAGTGAGTGAGCTATGATCATGCTGCTGCACTCCTGCCTGGGCTACAGAGGGAGTCTCTGTCTCTAAAATATAAATAAATAATGGTTTTAATGTATGAAAACTAAAATGACTAGGAGTAAATACAAGAGAATATTAACCATGGTTGTTTCTAGAGTTAAAATTTGGGAAAGTTTTTTTTTTTTTTATTTTCTGAATTTTCCAACCATCTATATTGAGCCCATATTGCTTTAGAATTCAAAAGCGAATAAATTTCATTTCTAAAAGTGTGTAATACGATTCCATAATCCTAGAGGACAAACTATCCCTGCCACCACAGTGCCCAGAGCCCTGTCTGCATTAGTGTAGGGTGATAATGCTTCAAGTTCAATAACAGGCTGAGGTCACCATCTGCATGGAAGTATTAAGCAGCAACACCCCCCACCCCCCGTCCCGCCTCGGGCCCAGCCCTGGCTGCTTGTCCTGGCTCCGTGCCTCGGCTTTGCTGGGAATGCCAAGGACTTGGAGGTATCCTGGGTGATTATAAAGAGCCAAGGCAGCAGGGGCCAGTGCAAGACACTTTTATAAAACTGTCATTTTGGTTGATTGAAAGGGAAAATAATACAGTATCATTCTGGTAATTTGATACTTCATCCAACATGTTGAGAATTTCAAATGTCCGTGACACCGAGCTTATAAGAATCGCATGGTTTTCAAAAATGCGGGCTGTGAAATCCAGAGGATCTGAGTTTGAGCCCTGACTCTGCCACCTGCTGGCTGTGTGACCCTGTGTGTTGTGTCCCTTAATTTCTTTAATCTTCACTTTCTTTCAAATGCTAATGACATTATTATCTATTCCGAGGACTATTAGTATTATTTTGATGCGGAGTCTCACTCTGTTGCCCAGGCTGTAGTGTGATCTTGGCTTACTGCAACCTCTACCTCCCAGGTTCAAGTGATTCTCCTGTCTCAGCCTCCTGGGTAGCTGGAATTATAGGCACACATCACCATACCCGGCTAATTTTTGTATTTTTAGTAGAGACGAGGTTTCACCATTTTGACCAGGCTGACCTCAGGTGATCCACCCAACTAGGCCTCCCAAAGTGTTGGGATTATAGGCGTGAGCCACCACAACCAGCCCCAGGGGGCTATTATGATAATTTAATGAGCTAAAGCATGACAGCCCATAGGAGGGCCTCAATACAAGTTAGTGTCATCATCATGATCACCATCGTTTTGGGGTTGAAGCAATGTGCTAGCTGATATTTCGAGTTCTGACTCTTTGAGAATTTATCAAATGAAGTTTCCAAATCAAAACCCAAAACCTATTAAAATGACATTGACCTGTAATCCTAATGTGTCCAGAATTTATTCCTTCCGGTGGGTTCTTGGTCGCGCTGACTTCAACAATGAAGCTGCGGACCCTCACAGTGTTACAGTTCTTAAAGATGGTGTGTCCGGAGTTTCTTCTTTCCGGTGGGTTCGTGGTCTCGCTGGCTTCAGGAGTGAAGCCGCAGACCTTGGCAATAAGTGTTACAGCTCTTAAATGTGGTGCGTCCAGAGTTGTCTGTTCCTCCCGGTGGGTTCGTTGTCTCCCTGACTTGAGGAATGAAGCCACAGACCCTGGTAGTGAGTGTTACAGCTCATAAAGGTAGTGCGTACCCAAAGAATGAGCAGCAGCAAGCTTTATTGTGAAGAGTGAAAGAACAAACCAGGCACAGCACGTAATGGGACCCCATCTGCTTGCCTCTGCTGGCTAGAGCTACCAAATTTTATTATTTGACCCCTCCCACATTCTGCTGATTGGTCCACTTTACAGAGTGCGGATTGGCCCGTTGTTACAGAGTGCTGATTGGTGCGTTTACAAACCTTTAGCTAGGCAGAAAAGTTCTCCAAGTCCTCGCTCGACCCAGAAAGTCCAGCTGGCTTCACCTCTCACTGACACTTTGGGAGGTTGAGGCAAAAGGATTGCTTGAGCCCAGGAGTTCAAGACCAGCTTGGGCAATATAGGGAGACCCCGTCTATACAAGTGATAATTTAAAAATTAGCTGGGCATGGTGGCATGTGCCTGTGGTCCCAGCAACTCAGGGGGCTGAGGTGGGAGGCTTGCTTGAACCCAGGAAGCTGAGGCTGCAGTGAGCTATGACTGAATAACTGCCCTCCAGCCTCGGTGACAGAGTGAAATCCTGTCTCAAACAAAAACAAAAACCACAGCATTGAAATGACATTGAGTAGAAAAACAGGAACTCTCCTACTATGAATATACAATGTTGCAACCACTCTGGAAGATGGTCTGGCAGGTTCCTCACGGGAGGTGGAGGTTGCAATGAGCCAAAATCACGCCACTGAACTCCAGCCTGGGCAACAGAGCGAGACTCTGTCTCCAAAAAAGAAAATATCCAGCAATCTTGGGGAAAAAAAATCGTAAAAGATATAAATGGGCTTAGAAGACAGAATAGAGTTCCAGAAAGCATAGTATGTATTGTTCTTAAAGGAGGCTTGAGAGAAAAAAAGAAGTTGAAGAAATAATTGCTGTCAAGACTTAGGACCTGAAATCCTGTATCTGTTATGGAGCTGGGAGCTGCTGCTTCTCGAGGAAGTGCTTGAGGAGTGGGATCAGGTGTGTGAGTTTTGCTGGGACATGAATCTGTTAGGAGACAAGCTGAGAGCACATGCCTATTTGAGAGTGGGGAGGGTATCTGAGAAAAATCCCTGGGGTGCATGCGTATTCTCCCTCTATTATAGAATTGTCTGAGTTTTTTGTGTGGTTTTCTTTTCTTTTTTTGATGGAGTCTTAATCTGTCCCCCAGGCTGGAGCGCAATGGCACGATCTTGGCTCAGTGCAACCTCCACCTCCCAGGTTCAAGCGATTCTCCTGCCTCAGCCTCCCAAGTAGCTGGGATTACAGGCACGTGCCACCATGCCTGGCTAATTTTTTGTATTTTTGGTAGAGATAGGGTTTCACCTTTTGACCAGGCTGGTCTTGAACTCCCGACCTCAGGTGATCTGCTCGCCTCAGCCTCCTAAAGTGCTGGGATTACAAGCAGCATTGTCTGGTTTTTGTTTGTTTGTTTGAGAGGGAGTCTCGCTTTCTCACCTTGTCGCCAGGCCAGAGTGTAGGTGGTGTGGTCTCAGCTCACTAGAACCTCCACCTCTCAGGTTCAAACAATTGTCCTGCCTCAGCCTCCTGAGTAGCTGGGATTACAGGCGCAGACCACCACCATGCCCCGCTAATTTTTGTATTTTTAGTAAAGACGGGGTTTCACTATGTTGGCCAGGATAGTCTCGATCTCTTGACTTTGTGATCTGCCTGCTTTGGCCTCCCAAAGTGCTGGGATTATAGGCGTGAGCCACCGCGCCCAGTCCCCATCGTCTGTTTTTCTAAACCTGATGTTTATCGTGTGGTTACTATGTGCTAGGCACTGTACTAGACTTATCCTTCTTCACTCTATGCTCTAGTATCCTGTGAGACAGGGGCTGTAGCTCAGAGAGTTTGAGTAAGTAAATTACTTGCTAACACATGGCAGAACCAGCATTCAAACTCTGCCAGCCAGTCTCAAAGCCTAAACACTTCGCCACATCCCACATCACTTCTCAAAGGTGTTTCAAGAAACCACCATGGTTGGCCGGGTGCGGTGGCTCAAGCCTGTAATCCCAGGACTTTGGGAGGCCGAGGTGGGCGGATCACAAGGTCAGGAGATCGAGACCATCCTGGCTAACACGGTGAAACCCTGTTTCTACTAAAAATACAAAAAATTAGCCGGGTGTGGTGGCGGGCGCCTGTAGACCCAGCTACACGGGAGGCTGAGGCAGGAGAATGGCGTGAACCCAGGAGGCGGAACTTGTAGTGAGCCGAGATCGCACCACTGCACTCCAGCCTGGGCGACACAGCGAGACTCCGTCTCAAAAAAAAAAAAGAAACCAGCATGGCAATGCCCATGAAGAGGGATTTATAACCTCAACCTGATCATATTCAAAGTCAGACTCACCGTATCAGCCCCCATACCTGCTCCATCTGAGTTGGAAATCTCAGTGTATCCTTGGTCCCTTATTCTCCAGTATCCCAACACTCTTCCCCAGAGTCAGTCAACAAATCCTATTGATTCTATTTTTTAAATAGCCTCCCAAATCCAATCCTCCTCTTCATTCCTACTGCCTAAGTTAGCTCAATTTTGCATCATCTCTGACCTACACTATGGCAAAAACCATCTTTTCTGGGTTTTTTTCTCCCTACTGAAAACCATTCTCCACACTGCTTCTAAAAGTAGATACAGGCCGGGCGCGGTGGCTCAAGCCTGTAATCCCAGCACTTTGGGAGGCTGAGACGGGCGGATCACAAGGTCAGGAGATTGAGACCATCCTGGCTAACACGGTGAAACCCCGTCTCTACTAAAAAATACAAAAAACTAGCCAGGCGCGGTGGCGGGTGCCTGTAGTCCCAGCTACTCGGGAGGCTGAGGCAGGAGAATGGGGTGAACCCGAAAGGCGGAGCTTGCAGTGAGCTGAGATCCGGCCACTGCCCTCCAGTTTGGGCGACAGAGCGAGACTCCGTCTCAAAAAAAAAAAAAAAGATAAAATAAAATAAAATTAGATACACACACACACATCCATCCAATGCCACTCTCCTGCTTAAAAACCTCCATTGGGAGGCTGAGGTGGGAGGATCGCTTGAGCTTAGGAGTTCAAGGTTACAATGAGCTATGATTACACCACTGCACTCCAGCTGGGCTACAGAGCAAGAACCTGTCTCTAAAAGAAAACAACATTAAAAAAAAAAAATCATCCACTGGTTTCCCGCTACCTATAGAATATATAACCAATTTCCTCGGTTCTGGGGACAAACAGGTTTTCCTAAATTCTCGAGATTATCATTAAAATATGAGAGCAGTCTTGTGGTTAAAACTCTGTAGATGTCTTATTCTTTTGGGAAAAATTCCTTGAAGTAAAATTGCTGAATCAAAGGATAAGCACGTTTTAAAAGGCATTTTATATTATCATGCCATCCTTCAAAAATGTCGTGCCAAGTTATACTCACCAGAAGTGTGTGTGAGGACTGGGTATGGTGGCTCACGCCTCTAATCCCAGCACTTTGAGAGGCCGAGGCAGGCAAATCACTTGAGGCCAGGAGTTCAAGACCAGCCTGGTCAACATGGTGAAATTCCATCTCTACTAAAAATACAAAAATTAGCAAGGTGTGGTGGCGTGTGCCTGTAATCCCAGCTACTCAGCTGCTTGGGAGGCTGAGGCATGAGAATCGCTTGAGCCTGGGAGGCAGAGGTTGCAGTGAGCTGAGATCACACCACTGCAGCCTGGGCAACAGAGACTCTGTCTCAAAAAAAAAAAGAAAGGAAAAGAAATATGCGTGAGTACTACAACTCGTTTATAAATCACATATTTACATGAGGATACCCATGAAGTAGAAATGTGCTCTATTTACTTTCAGATCATCAGAGCTGAAATATTGAAAGGCATGTGGCAGATACCCAGCCAATGCTTGTTGAACGTATATGAATGAACTGAGTAAGCAGAAGAAAAATTCTAAAGTGCCCCCTGATTTGTGTATAGCTCAAATAATAACATCCTAACATAACTGTTAGTATGTCCTGTCTATTTTATGTGGAATTGATTCAACAGCATCCCCTCATACAGGGCTGATATTTCTGGATGCTCCAAAATGCTGCTCCATCCAGGAAATAAAATTCTTGCATCTGGCCAGAGGTGGTGCCCCAGGCCTGTAATCCCAGCACTGTGGGAGGTCAAGGCAGGAAGATTGCTTGAGTCCAGGAGCTCAAGGCCAGCCCCGGGAACTTGGTGAGATCGTGTCTCTACAAAAAGAAAGAAAGAAAGAAAGAAAGAAAAGCCTTGCATTCTACCTATATTTACTGTGTATTTATGACCCCAACCTTAGTCTCTACAATTTTTTACCATCATCTATGCAGGGGAGTTACCTTCTGGAAAAAGGTTCACCTAAACTAAACAGTAAAGTGAGTAAAGACATGCTGAAAGTTTACAAATTCATATTTCCAGATGTGTATACACAACTGTCTGTTGGGCAGCACCACTAGACTAGATATCCCAGAAGCACTTCAAATTTAGTGTCTTCCTCCAGAACCTATCTTCTGTATTTCCTATGACAACTGATGACACCTTTGTTTCAGCTAGTCATTCAAACCAGTAAATTTGTGCTTTGTTGTTTTTTGTTGTTGTTGTTTGTTTTTGTTTTGTTTTGTTTTGTTTTTTTGAGATGGAGTCTCACTCTGTGACCCAGGCTGGAGTGCAGTCGCACAATCTCAGCTCAGTGCAACCTCCATCTCCTGGGTTCAAGCAATTCTCCTTCCTCAGCCTGCCTAGTAGCTGGGACTACAGGTAGCACCACCACACCCGGCTAATTCTGTTTTGTATTTTTAGTAGAGACGGGGTTTCACCATGTTGGCCAGGCTGGTCTCGAACTCCTGACCTCAAGTGATCTGCCCGCCTCGGCTTCCCAAAGTGCTGGGATGATGCCTGGCTGTAAATTTGTACTTTGACCTACAAATCTGCCTGATACTACCTAGGTAAATCTAAATTTATTAACCTGTACTCTGTCCCTTACTCTCTACTAGCACTGAACTATTTTGGTCTCAACTTCTCTCTCCCCTAGACAATGAATTTTTATTTAATGTTTGTGGTCTCACTCTGTTACCCAGGCTGGAGCGCAGTTGCAGGATTTCGGCTCACTGCAACCTCCGCCCCTGGGCTCAAGTGATCCTCCCACCTCAGTTTCTTGTATAGCTGGTACCATTGAGCTGCACCACCACGCCCAGCTAAATTTTTGTATTTTTGGTAGAGATGAGGTTTCGCCATGTTGTCCAGGCTGGTCTTGAATTCCTGGGCTGAAGCCATCTGCCCACCTCCATCTCTCAAAATGCTTGGAACAACTACTTAGGAGGCTGAGGCAGGAGAATTGCTTGAACCCCAGAGGCAGAGTTTGCAGTGAGCCAGGATTGCGCCACTGCACTCTAGACTTGGCGACAGAGCGAGACTCCGTCTCCAAACAAACAAACAAACAAAAACTAGAGGCAGGGGCCCAGCAAAGTGGCTCATGCCTCTAATCTCAGCACTTTGGGAAGCCAAGGTGGAATGATCCCTTGAGGCCAGGAGTTCAAGACCAGCCTGGAAAACATAGTGAGACCCTGTCTCTACAAAAAGTAGGAACATAGCCACGTGTAGTGGCATGCGTGTGTAATCCTAGCTATTCAGAAGGCTGAGGCAAGAGGATCACTTGAGCTCAGGAGCTGAAGGCTGTAGTGAGCTATGGAGTGCACCACTGCACTCTCGCCTGGGTGAGACAGAGAGAGAGAGATACCCTATCTCTGAAAAAAACAACCAAACTAGAGTCGCGGAGTTCATTGGAAGACTCTAGTGAAAAAATGTATCAGTGCTTGTCAAATTTCAGTGTGTTAAAATGCACATTCTAATCCAGATAGTCCAAGGTGGGTGTCTGAGATTCCTAGATGTTCCCAGGTGATGTTGAGACTCTGATCCATGGACCACACTCTGAGTATCAGGGGTCTCCATGAGAAACAGCAATGGTCTGAAATAAGCAATGGCAGTGGAAACAGGGGGGATGGACTAAACAAATATAAAAATGATAGAATTTGGCCAGGCGCAGTGGCTCACACCTGTAATTCCAGCACTTTGGGTGGCCAAGTAGGGTGGGTCACTTGAGGCCAGGAGTTCGAGACCATCCTGGCCAACATGGCAAAACCCTGTCTCTACTAAAAATACAAAAATTATTATTATGTACCACTGAGTGTGGTAGTGGGCACCTGTAATCCCAGCTACTCGGGAGGCTGAGGCAGGAGAATTGCCTAAACCCAGGACGCAGGGGTTGCAGTGAGCCAAAACTGAACCACTGCACTGCAGCCTGGGTAACAGAGTAAGACTCTGTCTCATTAAAAAAAAAAAAAAAAAAAAAATTAGCCAGGTGTGGTGGCCTGCAGTTCCAGCTATTCCAGAGACCGAGGTAGGAGGATCACTTGAGCCCAGCAGGTCAAGACTACAGTGAACTATAATCGCATTGCCTCACTCCAGCCTGAGCAACAGAAGGAGACCCTGTCTCAAAAAAAAAAAAAAAGTCTGAATTCATCTGCACAACCCTGTTTTACAAGACTAGCTTTTTGAAAGTAACTCTCAGTCCCCTGTGTTATTTTCAAGGACCCATTAGAGATACTGGGACCCTCCCACTAAGATTCCCCTAGCACAGCAAATTTCTCAGAAGCACAAAGGAAAATGAAATAGAAACATGTAGCATATACCATGAGCCCTTCACTTCATACTTTTGTCTATGTCTGGTGCCCTGGAATATCTCCACGGCCACCAGACACATACACACACACACACAAAATGAACTGATCATTCTTTTGTGTCACTACTGTATCCCTTTTATTTTATTTTATTTTATTTTATTTTTGAGACGGAGTCTCGCTCTGTCGCCCAGGCTGGAGTGCAGTGGCCGGATCTCAGCTCACTGCAAGCTCCGCCTCCCGGGTTCACGCCATTCTCCTGTCTCAGCCTCCCGAGTAGCTGGGACTACAGGCGCCCGCCTCGTCGCCCGGCTAGTTTTTTGTATTTTTTAGTAGAGACGGGGTTTCACCGTATTAGCCAGGATGGTCTCGATCTCCTGACATCGTGATCCGCCCGTCTCGGCCTCCCAAAGTGCTGGGATTACAGGCTTGAGCCACCGCGCCCGGCCTGTATCCCTTTTATTTATTTATTGTGAGATGGAGTCTCACTGTGTTGACCAGGCTGGAGTGCAGTGGCACGATCTCGGTTCACTGCAGCCTCCACCTCCCGGGATCAAGCGATTCTCCTGTCTCCCAAGTAGCTGGGATTACAGGAGCCTGCCACTATGCCTGGCTGTCACTACTGTATCTTTCATATACATCTTATACTGTACTGGAGTTACTAGAAGCATGATCATAAGAGTGTGGGTTTGGAAATCAACCAGACTGCATGACTCTGCCATGTATTGGCTCAGTGGCAAAGGGCAAGCACCTTTGTTTTCTCAGCTATAACAATGAGAGTGAATGCACTATAGCAGAGATGTGGACTCAGTCTAAGTGTCCATCTTCAGATGAGTGGATAAAGAAAATGTGGTACATACACGCAATAGAATACTATTCAACCATTAAAAGAATGACACCATGTCCTTTGAAGCAATATGGACAGAACTGGAAGCCATTAGCTTAAACCAGCCAGACATAGAAAGACAACTATTGCATGTTCTCATAAGTGGGAGCTAAATAATGTATACACAGAAATGTAGAGTGTGGAATGATAGGCGATGGAGATTGAAAAGGGTGAGGGTGTGGGAGGGGGGTGGGTGACAAGAAGTTACTTAGTACAGTACATGTCATGTAGGTGAAGGATAGCCTGAAAGCTCTGACGTCACCAGTATGAAATCTATGCAAGCAACAAAACTGCACCTGTACCCCATACATTTCTGGAAATGTTTATAATGGGAGTTTGCAAGTTGTTGGCTTGTATGGCAAAACAATAAAAATAAAATAAATGAATCAGCTGAGCATGGTGGCTCACACCTGTAATCCCAGCACTTTGGGAGGCCAAGGCAGGTGGATAATTTGAGGCCAGGTGTTCGAGACCAGCCTGGCCAACGTGGCCAAACCCTGTTTCTACTAAAAATACAAAAATTTAGCTCAGCATGGTGGTGTGCTCCTGTAATCCCAGCTACTCAGGAGGCTGAGGCACGAGAATCGCTTGAACCCAGGAGGTGCAGGTTGCAGTGAGGCGAGATGGCAAGACTCTGTCTTAAAAAACAAAACAAAAGGCCGGGCGCGGTGGCTCAAGCCTGTAATCCCAGCACTTTGGGAGGCCGAGACGGGCGGATCACGAGGTCAGGAGATCGAGACCATCCTGGCTAACACGGTGAAACCCCGTCTCTACTAAAAACACACACAAAAAAAACTAGCCGGGCGAGGTGGCGGACGCCTGTAGTCCCAGCTACTCGGGAGGCTGAGGCAGGAGAATGGCGTAAACCCGGGAGGCGGAGCTTGCAGTGAGCTGAGATCCGGCCACTGCACTCCAGCCCGGGCGACAGAGCGAGACTCCGTCTCAAAAAAAAAAAAAAAAAAAAAAAAAAACCCAAAAATAAAATAAGAATGATACCTACTGTAATATAAAAAACGTCCTGTGTATCCTTTAAGATGCTTTCCTTTGAGTAACAGAAAACCTAATTCACAGTGATTTGAACAATAAAGGGAATCTACTAGCTCTTATAACAGAAAAGCCCAGAGCAGGCTTTGGGCATAGGCTGTATCAGAGGTTATGAAATCATCAGGGTTTCTCTGAGATTCTTTCAGTGATACCCTCTTGTCTCCATGTCTTTCATGGTAACAAAAATGGCTATAGTAGTCCCAGGCCTTACATCTGTATTAACATCTCTAGGACACAATGAGAGAATATGCCTTTGTCCTGGTGTTCCAACAAAGGTTATGAGATTCACTCTAATTGGGCAGCTGCAGATAACATGATTGTGTCTGAACCCTGTAGCCAGGGGCATGAAATGCCCTGATTGGCTTAACCTGTCATGTGTTCCACCTCTTGAGCCAAGAAAAGTCATCTGGGAAGAGCACCAAAAAGGAACTGGGAGCTGTTGGGAAGTTGGGGAGGTGAGGAAATCGATGGTAGAAGCCATTCAACTACACACCATGCCGATTACCACATGATGTAAAGGGCGTGGCATAGACCCTTATCTACAGTTAGTGAGCATTCAAGAAGTGGTAGCTGTAATTTGCTTAGAAGTCTCTCTGCTGGCCGGGTGCGGTGGCTCATGCCTGTAATCCTGGCACTTTGGGAGGCTGAGGCAGGAAGATCACTTGAGGTCAGGATTTCGAGACCAGCCTGGCAACATGGCGAAACCGTGTCTCTAGTAAAAATGCAAAAATTAGCTGGGCGTGGTGACACACGCCGGTAGTCCAAGCTACTCCAGAGACTGAAGCAGGAGAATCGCTTGAACCCGGGAGGCGGAGGTTGCAGTGAGCCAAGATCGCGCCACTGGACTCCAACCTGAGCAAGAGGGTGAGATTCCGCCTCAACAAAAAAAAAAAGTGCCCAGGCGCGGTGGCTCATGCCTGTAATCCCAGCACTTTGAGAGGCCAAGGCGGGCGGATCATTAGGTCAAGAGATCCACACCATCCTGGCTAACACAGTGTAACCCCATCTCTACTAAAAACACAAAAAATTAGCTGGGCGTGGTGGCGGACACCTGTAGTCCCAGCTACTCGGGAGGCTGAGGCAGGAGAATGGTGTGAACCCGGGAGGTGGAGATTGCAGTGAGCCTAGGTTGCACCACTGCATCCCAGCCTGGGTGACTGAGCTAGACTCCCTCTCAAAAATAAAATTTAAAAAAAGGTCTGTCTGCTAGACCGTAGGCAAACAGACAGCAGGGTCCTATCTTATTCACGTTGGATATCTCCAAAGGCTAGCATAGTGTCTGGGACAGATAGCTTAAATATTGTTGAATTAATGTTGGCAATTGAAATGGTGAAATAAAGTTACAGAAATTATTTCAACAACCAAAAAAGAGGATTGCATGGCCTCAGGTAACATGAAAACATAAACTATTGCTGATCCATAGCATTAATAAGATAAACGAGCTGCATACAGCTGAGTTATAGACTGGGGACATGATTGGGATATATTCCAGTACATATTTTAAGTGTCTCTTGTAAATTTTGGTCACTTTAGAAAGGAAATGCTAAGCAAAGTGTTCTGGTGTGTTTTGCCTGTCTTGGTAATGGAAGCGAAGAAAATCAGTCTTTTTCTTTCTTCTTCCCCTTAAAACTATTTAAGAAGGAAACTGGGTGCGGTGGCTCATGCCTGTAATCCCAACACTTCCGGAGGTCAAGGTGGGAGGATCACTTCATTCCAGGAATTCAAGACTAGCCTGGGCCACATAGTAAGACCTCATCTCTACAAAAAAAAAAAAAAAAAAATACTAGGGCTGGACGTGGTGGCTCACACTTGTAATCCCAGCACTTTGGGAGGCCGAGGTGGGCGGATCACCAGGTCAGGAGATCCAGACCATCCTGGCTAACACGGTGAAACCCTGTCTATACTTAAAAAATACAAAAGAAATTAGCCAGATGTGGGAGCATGCGCCTATAGTCCCAGCTACTCAGGAGGCTGAGGCAGGAGAATTGCTTGAACCCGGGAGGTGGAGGTTGCAGTGAGCCAAGAACATGCCACTGCACTACAGCCTGGGAGACAGAGCGAGACTCCGTCTCAAAAAAAATAAAAAAATAAAATAAATAAAAAAATTATCCGGGCATGGTGGTGCGCACCTGTAATCCCAGCTACTCAGGAAGCTGAGGCACGAGAATTGCTTGAACCAGGGAGGTGGAGGTTGCAGTGAGCCAAGAACATGCCACTGCACTCCAGCCTGGGAGACAGAGCGAGACTCCGTCTCAAAAAAAAATAAAAAGATAAAAAATATAAAAAAATTATCTGGGCATGGTGGTGCGCACCAGTAATCCCAGCTACTCAGGAGGCTGAGGCAGGAGAATTGCTTGAACCAGGGAGGTAGAGGTTGCAGTGAGCCAAAATGGTGCCAATGCACACCAGCTTGGGGGGCACAGTGAGACTCTGTCTTAAATAAATAAAAATTACTAAAAAAAAAAAAAAAAAAGGATCCCCTGGACATAGAAAATAAGTAAGCCCCTACTGCTTAGGCAAATAAAGAACAATTCTATCATTTGGGAATCTTAAGATCGGTTCTACCACTTTATGGATCTTCAGAATCAATCTCTATTTTAGAGATACTAACATTGATTGATCCTACTATGTGCCAGGCACTGTCCTTCACACCTTCACACATATGATCTCATTTAATCCTCATTTAATTTTGGCAAAGAAAAGTTGAACTCCTTACCCAGGATCATATAACTAGGAAATAAACACTGAAGCACATGCTTCACTCTTCTTGTTATTATAAAAGATTTCCTTCTGTAAACCTCAGGGACTTTACAAGCGAAATATTGGATTACTGTAATATGATTCATCAGCCCAATTTAATATTGCCTATTCATTATAATGTAATGCTGCTCGCACAACTGAGAAAACGCTGTTGCTTTACCCCCTCCCTGCTGTGTAGCAGCCACGCATAAATCACAGAACTATAAACATATGCTAATTACATAACCTACGTAGGCAATCAATATTAAGAAAAATTTTTACTACCCGGTATTTCTGTGGTTGAAAATGTAGAGTCTAATTTTGATCCGCAGTAACATCTAGGTTAATGCTGATTCAGAAGGAAAACATTTGTTGTTGCCATGAAAAGAGGCATTGAAAGGCTGAATCACCACCTCAAATGTTACCACTATTAATATAACGACCTACAAAGGAAAATCGAATTAGATCATCTCGGGCCACCAGGATTACAATTCCACCTGCAGATACATGCAAGAAGTATTGTCACAGTACTTATGTCACGTTATTCCATTGAGGTCATTATCAACTAAGCTTGTAATTAATGCGTGGTCATTTGGCCAATGTTACCAGCGTAACATACTAACAAAAACGAGGACTGCAAACTCAAATGCCTGTAAGGCAGAAAGTAAGACGGTAGGAAGCGAAGTCTACAGGGAACTATATAACAGAGGTTGCAGATTCATGGCAGATTCTAAAGCACAGCGGTCCCAACATTTCTGGCACCAGGGACCTGCTTTGTGGAAGACAACTTTTCCACAGGCAGCAAGGGGTGGGGTGCTGGAAGGTAATAGTCTTGGGATGAAACTGTTCCACCTCAAATCATCAGAAATTAGATTCGCATAAGGAATATGCAACCTAGATTCCTCATGTGTGCAATTCACAACAGGGTTCATGCTCCTGTGAGAATCTAATGATACTGCTGATCTGACAGGAGGCAGAGCTCAGGCAGTAATGCAAGCAATGGTGAGTGGCCAGACATAGAGATGAAGCTTCAATCGTCCACCCGCTATTTACCTCCTGCTCTGTGGCCCAGTTCCTAACAGGCCACCGACCAGTACAGGTCCATGGCCCAGAGGTTAGGGACCCGTACTGCAGCACATTGCTTAATAGAGGACTGTAGCAGCCATGCGCCCAGAGCTTTCCTGTTTTGTTTTGTTTTTTTTTTTGAGATGCCAGAAAACCATATTTTATTTTATTTTATTTTATTTTTTTTTTTGAGACAGTCTGGCTCTGTTGCCCAGGTTGGAGTGTGGGAGTGTGATCTCGGCTCAGCCTCCCAGGCTCAAGCAATCTTCTCACCTCAGGCCCCGAAGTAGCTGGGATTACAGGCGCACTCCACCACACCCAGCTAATATTTTTGTATTATTTGTAGAGATGGGGTTTCGCCATGTTACCCAGGCTGGTCTGGAATTCTGGAGCTCAAGCTGTCTGCCTATCTTAGCCTCCCAAAGTGCTGGGATTGCAGGAGTGCACCACCACATCTGGCCTGAAACCCAGATTTTATTTATTTATTTACTTACTTGTTTATTTTTGAGATGGAGTCACTCTGTTGCCCAGGCTTGAGTGCAGTGGCACGATCTTGGCTCACTGCAACCTCCACTTCCCTGGTTCAAGCAGTTCTCCTGCCTCAGCCTCCCGAGTAGCTGGGATTATGGACACATGCCACCACACCTAGCTAATTTTTGTATTTTTAGTAGAGATGGGGTTTCACCATGCTGGCCAGGCTGGTCTTGAACTCCTGACCTCAGGTGATCCACCCACCTCGGCCTCCAAAAGTGCTGGGATTACAGGCGTGCACCACCACACCCAGCCTGAAACCCAGATTTTTAATATGAAATCAAAGTCTTCAAACCTTGGAGGTGTCATAGAAAGCACACTGTGGACCACTAGTTTGCAACTGCCAATCTAAAATATCATAGACAGATAAGCAGATCACTTGAGGGCAGGAGTTCAAGACCAGTCTGGGCAACATGGTGAAATCCCATCTCTACTAAATATACACAAATTCGCTGGGTATGGTGGCACACACCTGTAGTTCCAGCTACTCAGGAGGCTGAGGTTGCAGTGAGCCAAGATCACACCATTGCACTGCAGCCTGGGCAACATAGTGAGATGCCATCTCAAATAAAAATAAAAATAAATTATCCCTGGGACGGTCCTTTCTCCTTTTCTTCTCCCAGAGGACAGAGAGGATCCTCCGCTACCGTCCTCTCTAAAGCAAGGCTCTCGAGTCCTTAACTGTAACACGTGTAATAAGCCCTTCGCCTTATTACAATTATTCTGCCCTCCTGGAATGTTCAAGTGGTCGTGGCGCGGGCAGGGGGTGAGAGGAGAGAGCAGTGGGTTTGGTTGGGTCATGGCGTGGGCAGGGGGTGAGAGGAGAGAGCAGTGGGTTTGGTTGGGTCATGGCGTGGGCAGGGGGTGAGAGGAGAGAGCAGTGGGTTTGGTTGGGTTGTGGACAAAGAAAGAGGAAGGAAGAAGTGGATGAATAAAGATGTAGTTAGAGAAGGATACACTTACAAAGCAGAAGAGAACTAGGAAAAGACAAGCTTTTACTTGATATATACCAAAAATGTGACTCGGTAATTACTGCCTTCTATTCACATGGTTAGCTATGCTTCACAGATCTTCACGTGTTCCTAACCTTTCAATTCCAGTACGTACTTTATCTTTAAATTCCAGATTTCCCTTTTTATGTATCAGCTGTTGAAAGCATAAAAAGAAACTTTCAATCATTTTAATTGCATTAGCAGTGATTTAATTTTTTTAGATGCTAAACCTTATGGGTAAAAGTGGATTAAATGTAGCCAAATGCAGCATCAGAACCTTCAGGCACAAAAACCCATTAACTTTTTAATACTCTCAGAAGATGAACCTAATTTCAAATGAAAGCTGCCTCCAGAATATATTGTTAAGCATATTCTAGATATAGTTCATTTTGGCAAACATTCTGTAGAAATTCACATAACATTTTACTGTACTAAAAGTAAACTGCCCATATAACAAAAAATACCTTTTCATAGCTTCAGATGAATTGTAAAGGATGAATGACGGTCCTTGGAAGAGAAACTAAACAGATAAGGTTTACAGCAATGATGTATGAGTTAGAAATTGCAGTTCCAGATAATCTCTCTATTAAAGAGACTACACTTAATTTGGTCCACTGTAGTGAACACAGTTGATGTGAAGTCCCCATTTAATTTCAACCTGAAATACCAAAGTTAATTTTCTTTTATTTCTTTTTTTTTTTTAGACAGTCTTGCTCTGTTGCCTTAGCTGGAGTGCAGTGGCGTGATCTCGGCTCACTGCAACCTCCGCCTCCTGGGCTTGAGCGATCCTCCTGCCTCAGCCCCTCAAGCAGCTGGGAGTACAGGTGCAAGCCACCACACCCAGCTAATTTTTGTATTTTTGGTAGAGATAGGGTTTCACCATGTTGCCCAGGTTGGTCTTGACTCCTGAGCTCAAGTGATCCGCCCGTCCTGGCCTCTCAAAATGCTGGGATTACAGGCGTGAGCCACCATGCCTGGCCAGAAAATTTTAAACACGCACAAACTCTCAAGTGGCCCAATTCCCTCTCACCAAACCAATCGCAATACAGATAAAAGAGAATAACTTGTATTAGCTTTTTTTTTTTTTTTTTTTTTTTTTTTTTTGAGACGGAGTCTCGCTCTGTCGCCCAGGCTGGAGTGCAGTGGCCGGATCTCAGCTCACTGCAAGCTCCGCCTCCCGGGTTCACGCCATTCTCCTGCCTCAGCCTCCCGAGTAGCTGGGACTACAGGCGCCCGCCAGGTCGCCCGGCTAGTTTTTTGTATTTTTAGTAGAGACGGGGTTTCACCATGTTAGCCGGGATGGTCTCGATCTCCTGACCTCGTGATCCGCCCGTCTCGGCCTCCCAAAGTGCTGGGATTACAGGCTTGAGCCACCGCGCCCGGCCTTTTTTTTTTTTTTGAGACGGAGTCTCGCTCTGTCGACTTGTATTAGTTTTTGCACAAATAAGCAAGACTGATAAATTGTGAATGATGCGTGATTTTTAATTACAAGTAAACTGGGCATATGTTTCTGCATTATTTAAAGCTAAAGGCTGATCAGTGGAAATTTTCCCGTTAGTACTTTAATACTTTTTGTATTTATCGGTTCACTACAACCTATGCCTCCCAGGTTCAAGCGATTCTCCTGTCTCAGCCACCTGAGTAGCTGAGACCACATGCACATACTACCATGTCTGGCCAATTTTGTATTTTTAATAGAGACGAGGTTTCACCATGTCGGCCATGCTGGTCTTGAACTCCTGACCTCAACCAATCCGCCTGTCTTGGCCTCCCAAAGTTCTGGGATTACAAGCGTGAACCACCGCACCCAGCCTTATTATAATTGTTATTATTTAAATCTCTTTTGCTCTCTCCTTCAAGAGACCTCACCTCACTCAGTTGCATCCACTGATGTATTCATCTTGGGCCTCCTGGGTTCGAGATCCTCCTGCCTCAGTCTCCCAAGTAGCTGGGACTACAGGCTCACACCACCATGCTTGGCTAATGTTTGTATGTTTTAGAGAGGTTCTTGCCATGTTGCCTAGACTGGTCTCAAACTCCTGAGCTCAGACGATCCACCTGCCTTCACCTCCCAAAGCACTGGGATTATAGACATGAGCCACCACACCCAGCCCCAAGTACTTTTATACAAAATGCAAACACTATTCTTCCATCATAAAAGTGATACCACAGCTTCTGTAAAGGTTTGCCAGGTAGTACGTACAATTACCTTGGGTACATTTTTTGGTGTATTTTGATTTTAAAATGTATCTTATTATTATGAAACAGTTTTTCCATTTTATTAACTACTTTTACAACAATACAAATAACAAGTTATTTGACAAACCATTTAGAAATTGCTTTACTATGGTCCCAATAATGTAAAATATATTAATGCCTATTACATTCAGATAAATTATACACTTGGAAACTACATGCTTATGACTTATAGAAACTTACATAAATTATACAAATTATATGCTCAATTTTTAGGTATATAGTCTTAAATTAAGCTTAAATATAAATTCTCAAGATAAATGAACAGTTCAGGCCTTCACAACTTGAAATCCGTGGAACATGACATTGGAGACAATAGAACTCTGGTGGAATTCTTAGGTGGAATTTGTTGAAACTTTTTTTTTTTTTTTTTTTTGAGACGGAGTCTCGCTCTGTCGCCCAGGCTGGAGTGCAGTGGCGCGATCTCCGCTCACCGCAACCTCCACCTCCCAGGTTCATGCTGTTATCTTGCCTCAGCCTCCCGAGTAGCCAGGACTATAGGCACCCGCCACCACGTCCGGCTAATTTTTTGTATTTTTAGTAGAGATAGGGTTTCACCATGCTAGCCAGGATGGTCTCAATCTCCTGACCTCGTGATCCGCCCGCCTCGGCCTCACAAAGTGAATTTTTTTTTTAAATAGAGATGGGATCTTGCAATATTGCCCAGGCTGGTCTCGAACTCCTTGCTTTAAGCGATCCTCCCACCTCAGCCTCCCAAAGTGCTGGGATTACAAGCGTGAACGACTACATCCAAGTGAAACTTCTTGAGATAGGTACATAATTTTTAAATCTGATGGTTTAGAAGTTAGATGAACTGAATAAATATTAAATATTAGATCAAGTTTCTCATGTTTACCTTGAAGTATAAAGGTTTATCTTAAAGCACTGATTTTCACAAAATAACATCCGTGTGAAACTGGAAAAGAAGCCAAATATTTTATTTCATGTAGCTGGGAAATGAGGTGCTTTAGTCAACTGAATCTGCCCAAACTAAAAAGCATTCATTAAAAAGTACTTAACTCAGAAATTATAAAAATAGAAGAGATCAACAAAATACATTCTATACAGAATACACCAATCATACACTACTCTTTTTTTGATAATAAAAAAACGTACTTATTGAGCCAGGTGTGGTGGCTCACGCCGATAATCCCAGCACTTTGGGAGGCCAAGCTGAGTGGATCAGTTGAAGCCAGGAGTTGGAGACCAGCCTAGCCAACACGGCAAAACGCTGTCTCTACTAAAAATACAAAAATGAGCCAGGCATGGTGGCACACGCCTGCAATCCCAGCTACTCTGAAGGATGAGGCAGTAGGATCGTTTGAACCCAGGAGGCGAAGGTTGCAGTGAGCGGAAATCATGCCACTGCACTCCTGCCTGGGTGACAGAGCGAGTCTCTGTCTCAAAAAAAGGAAAAAAAAAAGTTGGTTGCGGTGGCTCACTCCTGTAATCCCAGCACTTTGGGACGCCGAGGCGGGCGACTTACGAGATCAGGAGATTGAGACCATCCTGGTCAACATGGTGAAACCCGTCTCTACTAAAAATGCAAAAATTAGGCCGGGCACGGTGGCTCATGCCTGTAATCCCAGCACTTTGGGAAGCTGAGGCGGCTGGATCACGAGGTCAGGAGATGGGGACCATCCTGGCTAACATGGTGAAACCCCATCTCTACCAAAAACACAAAAAGTTATCCAGGCGTGGTGGTGGATGCCTGTACTCCCAGCTACTCGGGAGGCTGAGGCAGGAGAATGGCGTGAAACAGGGAGGTAGAGCTCAAAAACAAAAACAAACAAACAAAATACAAAAATCAGGTGGGGCGTGGTGTAGTGGTGTCACATGCCTGTAATCCCAGCTACTCAGGAGCCTGAGGCAGGAGAATTGCTTGAACCTGGAGACAGAGGTTGCAGTGAGCTGAGATCACACCACTGCACTCCAGCCTGGGCAACACAGCAAGACTCCATCTCAAAAAGAAAAAAAAAAGCATTTACTGAATTTTAGTAAAAAAATAACAAATTATGTATGCTTTGGGGAAAGAAATCTTGTTTTTAAATCTTCATTTCGATTGAGTTCTATGTAAATTAAAATTCACTATGAGAACTATTTTCTGGTATAAAAGTTCATCTGCCCAAAAGTGTTCAGGAGATAAACCTGAGATTTTAGAATAGAAATGTAAACATCAAAACCAAGTTTCCCGAAACTTGGGTTAAAATATTAGAAATATTAATAATTCTGAAATGCCATTTTGCCACTATTATTCATATCAACCAAAAAATTAGAGAATTAATATTTCAGACTAGAACAGGAAAAAGTATCTGAATACAATTCAAAAATAATCATAATTTTTTTTGAGTGGGTTTATAAATAATAATTCCTCAAAATGAAATGCATAATTGGCACATCAAGTATTTTGTCTGCAGGCAATTCTGTGCATTTTAGGTCAAATATGTGGTCTCTTTAAGAGAGTCCTTGACGTCTCATTTCTCCGGGAACCCTTCTATGGCACTGGTCCACTTTGTACGAAAAATGGTGAAAGCTGACTTCAATGTGCCGTCACCACTCTGCTGGGAAAAACAGATGAAGATGGCCCAGAGAAAACCACAGACTCCGGTGTAAGCTGTTCTCCATTGAACAGGAACAAGGCTGAAGTTGGTCAGCTGGAACAGAGAGAGAGAGTTCGTTAGGGCCACATGGAAACCAAAGCCCTGAGTTAATATTACTGAGTAGGCGGAACTTACCTGTACAAAGGGCCAGTACACCAGTCCGCTCTGGAATTTAAAAAAAAGAAAAAAAAGCAACAACTTTATTGGAATGAATGCCTTTTATTTTTTATTTATTTTATTTTTTATTTTTTGAGACACGGTCTCACTCTGTTGCCCAGACTGGAGTACAGTGGTGCAATCTTAGCTCACTGCAACCTCTGCCTTCTGGGTTCAAGCAATTCTCATGCCTCTGTCACCTGAGTATCTGCGATTACAGGCGCACACCATCTGACCTGGCTAATTTTTGTATTTTTAGTAGAGATGGGTTTTTACCATGTTGGCCAGGCTGGTCTCGAACTCCAGACCTCAGGTGATCCGCCCACCTCGGCCTCTCAAAGTGCTGGGCTTACAGGTGTGAGCCACTATACCTAGCCTAGCATACCTTTTAACCACACAAAACAATTGCACAGTTCATTCCATAAAAGAGTAACAAATATTAGGCCAAAAAGATGCCGAGGTAGTATTACATTTCAGACTAAGCTGATTAAATTAGACTACTTAAGGCCTCTAGAGTGAGGGGGTTGGGGAGTTGTGGGGAAAAAGACTATTAGGTACAAGACATTTGTATTAATTATATTTTTAACACCAGAATGAAAAGTCTGCTAGAATCAGTACCAATTCTGGAAGACAATCTCTTTGGAAATGACAACATATATTTATGCATTGCAGTTTCCTGGATACCATGAAAAAATGATGCAGAAATATATCTGTAAATACAAAATCATCAATTAATTTTTTTTTAATTTATTGTTATTTTTTGAGACATGTCCTCTCTATGTTGCCCAGGCTGGTCTACAACTCCCAGGCAAAAGCAATATTCCCACCGCAGCCTCCCAAAGTGCTGGGATTACAGGCATGAGCCACCGCAGCCTCCCAAAGTGGTGGGATTACAGGCATGAGCCACCGCAGCCTCCCAAAGTGCTGGGATTACAGGCATGAGCCACCGCAGCCTCCCAAAGTGCTGGGATTACAGGCATGAGCCACCGCAGCCTCCCAAAGTGCTGGGATTACAGGCGTGAGCCACCGCAGCCGGCCGAATTATTTCATTTATGTATTTATTTTGAGATGGAGTCTCATTCTGTTGCCTAGGCTAGAGTGCAGTGGCAAGATCTTGGCTCACTGCAACCTCTGCCTCCTAGGTTCAAGCGATTCTCCTGCCTCAGCCTCCTGAGTAGCTGGGATCACAGGCGCCTGCCACCATGCCCGGCTAATTTTTTTTTTTTTTTTTTTTTTTTTTTTTTTTTTTTTTTTTTTTGAGACGGAGTCTTGCTCTGTCACCCAGGCTGGAGTGCAGTGGCCGGATCTCAGCTCACTGCAAGCTCCGCCTCCCGGGTTCACGCCATTCTCCTGCCTCAACCTCCCGAGTAGCTGGGACTACAGGCACCCGCCACCTCGCCCGGCTAGTTTTTTGTATTTTTTAGTAGAGACGGGGTTTCACCATGTTAGCCAGGATGGTCTCGATCTCCTGACCTTGTGATCCGCCCATCTCGGCCTCCCAAAGTGCTGGGATTACAGGCTTGAGCCACCGCGCCTGGCCATAATGTATATTTTATATTTATTTATTTATTTTTTTTTGAGACGGAGTTTTGCTCTTGTTGGGAATCTCAAATTCCCGACCTCAGGTGATCCACCCACCTCTGCCTCCCAAAGTGCTGAGATTACAGGCGTGAGACAGAGCCTAGCCCTTAATTTTAAAATATACTTTAAATATAAAATATACCCCTATAATCCCAGCACTTTGGGAGGTCAAGGCGGGCGGATCACATGAGGTCGGGAGTTTGAGACCAGCCTGACCAACATGGAGAAACCCCGTCTCTACTAAAAGTACAAAAATTAGCAGGGCATGATGTCAGGAACCTGTAATCCCAGCTACTCAAGAGGCTGAGGCAGGAGAATCGCTTGAACCCGGGAGGCGGAGGTTGCAGTGAGCCAAGACTACATCGTGGAACTCCAGCCTGGGCAACAGAACAAGACTCTATCTCAAAAAAAAAAAAAAAAAAGAATTTAAAACTTTAGCAAAAATAATCAGAAGACTAAACTCATCCAAACATGGCTTTCCTTCTTTCTTTCTTTGGTTTTTTTCTTAATAGAGACGAGGCCTCACTATGTGGGCCAGGTTGGTCTTGAACTCCTGGCTCTAAGAAATCCTCCCGCCTCTGCCTCCCAAAGTGTTAGGATTACAGGCGTGAGCCACTGTACCTGTCCATGGCTTTATTTCTTATGGCTGTGTTTTTTTCTTGTCAGAATGTAGTATCATGCAGTAGTATATTTTGTTCTCAAACCATTCTCTCACCAAAAGAAATCAGGATGCCTCAGAGAATTGGCTGATTGTAGGGCCAGGGCAGGGCAGGGCAGGTGCAAGGTACAAGATGGTTCTGGAACATACTGTCATGCCAGAAAGGAAGTGACTTACGAAAGAAGAAAAGGAGAAAGAAGATGGGTGATGTCACAGGACACAGGAACCAGCTTAGAGGGACTCCCACTGGCCAAATCTGGGACATGTGAGCACTAAAGATAATTAAACACTGCCATGAACTCTCCTCTGTGCTTCGGCAATCTCCCTCTGAATAGCCCAAAGACATCTGGCATTCAACGTTTCCCAAATTGAACTCACCTCATTTCTTTTCTTTTCTTTTTTTTTTTTTTTTTTGTTGTTGTTGAGACAAAAGTCTTGCTCTGTCACCCCGGCTGGAGTGCAGTGGTGCGATCTCGGCTCACCACAATCTCCGCCTCCCAGGTTCAAGTGATTCTCCTGCCTCAGCCTCCTAAGTAGCTGAGATTACAGGTGCATGCCACCACACCCAGCTAATTTTTTGTATTTTTCAGGAGAGAACGGGGTTCACCATTTTGGTCAGGCTGGTCTTGAACTCCTGACCGCAAGTGACCCGCTCGCCTCGGCCTCCCAAAGTGCTGAGATTACAGGCGTGAGCCACCATGCCAGGCCAGTTTTATTTTTTTAAATACAGACAGGGTCTTGCTGTGTTGCCCAAGCTGGTCTCAAACTCCTAACCTCAAGGGATCCTCCTGCCTCAGCCTCCCAAAGTGTTAGGATTACAGGCATGAGCCACCACACCCGATGTGCTTCCTTATTTCTTATGTGAACTTGGTTACCATAACTCCCACCTTTGGTTTCCTTTGCTGCCATTACCTAACCGTGAAGTTCAAGATCCTCAGCTCCAGGCGTTCAACAGTCTCCAGGATCCAAACTCATTCCAAGTTGTTCAACAAATACTCTGTGAACACCAAACTGCCTGTGGTTTCTCCCCTCCAGGCATACCATGGTGCTTCACACATTGTCAACTCTACTCAGCTCTTCTGCCCCTGGAGTGCCCTGTCCCCCAGTATGTACATAACTCCAGATCTTTTTATTTATTTATTTACTTTTTTATTTTGAGGCAGGGCCTCGCTGTGTTGCCCAGGCTGGAGTGCAGTGGCACAATCATAGCTTACTGCAGTCTCAACCTCCTGGGCTCAGGAGATCCTCCCACCTCAGCCTCCTGAGTAGCTGGGACTATGGGTGCGAGACACCATGCCCAGCTCATTTTTGTATTTCTGGAGATGAGGTTTTGTCATCATATTGCCCGGGCTGGTCTCAGACTCCTGAGCTCAAGCAATCCACCCACCTTGGCCTCCCAAAGTGCTAGAATTACAGGCATGAGCCACTGGTGCCTGGCCCCATCAAGACTTCCTTGATCCCATACACCTCCTCACTGTGCTAAGTACCCATGGAATCTGAAAGCATTTCTCGTCAAACTCTAGTTAATGACTTGTCTATTTATCTATCCATCCCATCCCTTTAGGTCAGAATCTGTGTTTTATATAGTTTTTTGGGTATCTTCTACTAACACACCTAAGACACACCTAAGACAGCACCTGGAAGACACTTTTCTTTCTTTTTTTTTTCTTTTTTTTTTTTAAGGGAGTCTCCCTCTGTCGCCAGGCTGGAGTGCAGTGGCACGATCTTGGCTCACTGAAACCTCCACCTCCCGGGTTCCAACAATGATCCGGCCTCAGCCTCCTGAGTAGCTGGGATTACAGGCGCCCTCCACCACACCCAGCTAATTTTTATATTTTTAGTAGAGACGGGGTTGCACCAACTTGGCCAGGATGGTCTCGATCTCTTGACCTCGTGATCCACCTGCCTCGGCCTACCAAAGTGCTGGGATTACAGGCTTGAGTCATCCTGCCTGGTCAACAGTTTCTTATTACAGGAAATCTTCCCACAAAATCTCCAAATGGGCTGGGCTTCAGACTGCTGGTTTACCCTCTTTCTTTTCCTGAAGGTAGATGAGACTCACTCATTGTAACCACTGTTTTTTTTAAAACAGTATGCAAATATTCCTGTGTTCATATACAAATCCCTGCCTGAAGCTTGTTTCTTTCCCAATTCTACTTCCTGCTTTTTTTTTTGAAACAGGGTCTCACTCTGTCACTCAGGCTGGTGTGCAGCTATGCAATCACAATCACAGCTCACTGCAGCCTCGACCTCCCAGGCTTGCAATCCTCCCATCTCAGCCTCCTGAGCAGCTGGGACCACAGACATATGCCACTATGCCCAGCTAATTTATTTTATTTTTGTACAGATGGGATTTCACTATGTTGCCCAGGCTGGTCTCAAACTCCTGGGCTCTTTTGGGAGGACTTTGGGAGGCTTAGGCAGGCGGATCACCTGAGGTCAGGAGTTCAAGACCAACCTAGCCGACATGGTGAAACCCTATCTCTACTGAAAAATACAAAAAATTAGCTGGATGTGGTGGTGCAAGTCTGTAATTCCAGCTACTCAGGAGGCTGGAGGCAGGAGAACTGCTTGAACTCAGGGGGCAGAGGTTGCAGAGAGCAGAGATGGTGCCACTGCACTCCCCACTAGAGGACAGAGCAAGACTCCATCTAAACACACACACACACACATAACAAACAGAAGAAAATCACATTTGGTTATCATCATGGGGTCCTCAATTTCTGCCCTAAGAGAAATCACAAGAGTTCTGAACACATTCCTTGTAGTTACTATACTCTATACCCGAGTATAGAGGCTCAGGGGAAGCCTCTGACTTCAAACCTCTCCATCCTCTGTCTCTAGCCATCAAGTAATGCTGGTTCAGGGGCTTGGTACCATTGGTACCATCCAACAGATGATGCTAGAAGCTGTGGAGGGAATAGCTGGGTGTGGCTCAACACTGCTTTGGATAGGGAATGAAGAACATGTGAAGCCCTAGGCCAGTCTGTGAACATTCTGTAATCCCAAAGATTTACCTCCTTGTGATGAATACAATCAAACATGCTCTAGGGCAGAGATGAAAAGTATCCCTGACTTTGCCAGGCCTTAAGGACACTGTTCAATAAATATTAACTGAATCAGTGAATAAATACATGTTGGACTGAACTGTATATATTTGTGCCGAGCAAACAGTAAAACGGCTGATTTGCTTCAAACCTTGGAATAACCCTTGGAAACCTTCTCCTTCGCTATCAATACCTTTGTGATGTTAAAGTTCTCTTCACCAGGACTCTGCAGAAAGCTCACCTGAAAACACTGGCTCTGAATGTGGGAATGACTCCATTAAGCCACTCACAATCTGTAGTCCCTATTTTACAAATAGAATCCTAATTTACAGAATAAATTGTTGTGTCTTGGGCTGCAAAATTCACAAAATAAATTGTGATCATTAGTAAGAGTTAATAAAGTCAGAAATCATTGACAACATTGAGATATTATTTATTTTCTTCTTTTTTTTTTTTTTTGAGATGGAGTCTTGCTGTGTTGCCCAGGCTGGAGTGCAGTGGTGCGATCTCAGCTCACTGCAACCTCTGTCTCTAGGTTCAAGTGATTCTCCTGCCTCAGCCTGCTGAGTAGCTGGGATTACAGACATGCACCACCATGCCCGGCTATTTTTTGTATTTTTAGTAGAGATAGGGTTTCACCATATTGGCCAGGCTGGTTTCAAACTCCTAACGTCAAGTGATCCGCCTGCCTCAGCCTCCCAAGTGTTGGGATTACAGGCGTGAGCCAGCGCGCCTGGCCCGGAGACATTATTTCTTTCCAATTCATGAGAAGCACAGATACTCTTAGCCCCTCTCCTCATACATCTATTAAAATAACTTGAAGATTTCTCTGTCAAAATATTGGACCCTTCTGCCAACCAAACTGGAGCTCTAATTTAGGAATAGTTTAACAGAAATGGACTTAATGTTAAGGTGGGAGAACCGCTGGAGCACAGGAGTTCGAGGCCAGCCTGGGCGACATAGTGAGACACTCTCTACCAAAAAATTTCAAAATAATTAACTGGGTGTGGTGGCACATGCCTGTAGTCTCAGCTACTCAGGCGGCTGAGGTGGGAGGATCACTTGAGCTCAGGAGGTCCAGGCTGCAGTGAGCCATGATCATGCCCCTGCATTCTAGCCTGGGTGACAGAATGAGACCCTGTCTCAAAAAAATTTTAATTAAAAAAAAAATACATATATATATATACATATATACACACACATACACACACACACACAAAGAATCCTTTTATGATTATACAAATGTATCAAATTATCACACGTATACTGAAAATATGTACATATATGTGTCAAAGATTTTTTAATGTTTATAAATATATACACAGAAAGTATTTTTCTGTGTGTGTATACATATATATATACACAACTCCTCGAACTCCTGTGCTCCAGCAATTTTCCCACCTCAACATTAAGTCCATTTCTATTAAACTATTCCTAAATTAGAGCTCCAGTTTGGTTGGCAGAACGGTCCAATATTTTGACAGAGAAATCAAGTTATTTTGATAGATATATGAGGAGAGGCTTTACTATATATAAAAATATATATAATATATTTATATATTAATATAAATAAATATATATAAATATATATACACACACACACATATATACAGAAAACGATACTGATTACATTTTCAAATGCCTGACTTACCAGATAGGTATTCCAGAATTTCTGTTTCAGGTCCAAAAATATGTCATCCTTTTCCTGGAGAATGCTCATACCTATTTGCAAAACACCAAAAGAATTTTAAAACATTCAGTAGGGTACCGTATAACAGTGCAGGTTTCAGTTTTCCATTCCAAAATGCAAAGTAACCATCACTATCATCCATCGATACGACCCTTCTGATCCAACAGTGGAAAGAGAACATAATCAGGCACGGTGGCTCAAGCCTGTAATCCCAGCAGTTTGGGAGGCCGAGGCAGGCAGATTGCTTGAGTCCAGGAGTTTAGAGACCAGCCTGGGCAACAGGGCAAAACCCCATCTCTACAAAAAATATAAAAATTAGCCAGGTGTGGTGGCGTGCCTGTAGTCATAGCTACTCAGGGGGCTGAAGTGGGAGGATTGCTTGAGCCTGGGAGGTGGAGGCTGCAGTGAGCTGTGATCATGACACTGCACTCCAGCCTGGGCAACACGGCAAGACCCTGTCTCAAAAAAAAAAAAAAAAGAAAATAGAACATAATCTCCACTCTAAAACTAGATAAATTTTAAAGGAATGATAAATATGAAGTGAGAATAGCAGAGTATAAAAGTTATAGCAGAACAATTATTTTTTCAAAAACTATGGCAATTCACAAAAAGAATCAAGTTACAATAGTGGGCCTATTGGTTACTTTTCTCCACCTTCCAAACATTTTGTGAAATGTCGAACATTTGAACATTTTGACATTTTAATTTCTGTCTTTTAAAAAAAAGCTAGTGGACTGGTTGTGGTGGCTCACGCCTGTAACCCCAGCACTTTGGGAGGCTGAGGCGGATGGATCACCTGAGGTTGGGAGTTCGAGACCAGTCTGACCAACATGGAGAAACCCTGTCTCTACTAAAAATAAAAAATGAGCCGGGCGTGGTGGTGCATGCCTGTAATTCCAGCTTCTTGTGAGGCTGAGGCAGAAGGATCGCTTGAACCCAGGATTTGGAGGTTGTGGTCAGCTGAGATCACACCACTGAGTTTCTGACTGCGTGACAGAGCAAGACTCCATCTCAAAATATAAAAATTAAAAAAGGCTAGTGGACCCAAATACTCTGGCAACTACAAATTTCCCATCAGTATTACCCTATCCAAAAATTGAAAGTGGAACACCAATTGAGCCTTCCTAAAAACACTTTGAAAACTTTGATCTTCAACATTCCTGAAGCGAAATTCACAGTCTGGGCTATATATCAAGACCTTTTCTCCACAAAACAATTTAAAAACCAGCCAGGTGTAGGGGTGCGCGCCTGTGGTCCCAACTACTCCAGAGGCAGAAGTGGGAGGATTGCTTGAGCCCAGGAGGTCGAGACTGCAAAGACGTGTGATCACATCACTGCACTTCAGCCTGGGGAATAGAGAGAGACCCTGTCTCAGAAAAAGGAAAGGAAAAAAGAAAAATGAAATTCAGGTAGCAAGGCAAAGCTCTGCTATTTTAGGAAGGGTTGTAAACTGAGAGTACTTTAAAAATTCTTTCCAATCCCCAATTAGGAGATAGGGGAAATAAGAGCCTTATTAGTTAATTACAGAAGATTCTTACATGACCTAGCAAAATACTGGTAATACTATGTTCCACTTACCTAGCATTAATTAAATGCTAAGTACTTTATGCGCCTCATTTCATGTGTCCCTCCTTACAATTCGCTAAGGTAGGTAGAGTTACAAAGAGGAAAAGAGCTTAGAGAGAGGTTAATAGCAGACGGAGTTCAACCAAGGTGTCTGATTCCCAGCCGAGAGTTGTTAATCTGTTACCTCTGTTTCCCCAAGGTGACCCCAGCACAAAGATCATCTGATTGGTGCAATTTCCACGTAGAGCCTCATGCAAACTTCTAATCCATCCCCTTCCACTTGCTCCTTCATGGAAATTTGAGGTGACCAAAACTGAACCAGAAAAACTGAAAACCGGCTGGGCGAGGTGGCTCATGCCTGTAATCCCAGCACTTTGGGAGGCCGAGATGGGCAGATCACTTGAGGACAGGAGTTCGAGACCAGTGTGGTCAACATGGTGAAACCCCATCTTCATTAAAAATGCAAAAATTAGCTGGGCGTGGTGGTGTGCATCTATAATCCCAGCCCCTCGGTAGGCTGAGGCAGGAGAATCACTTGAACCTGGAGATGGAGGTTGCAGTGAGCTGAAATTGAGCCACTACACACTTCAGCCTGGGCGATAAAGCGAGACTCTGTCTCCAAAAAGAAAAAGAAAAAGAAAAAGAGAACAATCTCACTAGTTGTTTCAGGATTAAATTGGATTCTAGTCCCCTACCCCGTCACCGGTGTACAAGGCTTCTGTAACAGGTGCTGGGAAGCTGTTTGCAAATCTAGTCTGGAAATCATACCGTGGGACCAGGGAAAGACCTTCTGATAAAACATGAGGCCCTAGCTCTCAGGCTGTCTGTCCTCCTGACACACTGATCCCATCAGCCATGTAGTTGGCCGCAATGGCAACAGGCAATCAGGTGGTTTGTGTTTCTGGTGGGGTCTGTAGAGAAAGGAAGTGAATCCAACTCTTCAAAATAAGGTTCAGGGGGCAGGGGAGCTCTCTTCAAGATGGTGGCTTATCTGACCTCAACCTGGTTTAGAAAGCACCAACAGCCCTTAGGAGAAGTTCCCTCCCATTTGGGGGAAAATCTGTGTTCCCCAATCCCAAGGTCAGGCTTAAGACCCATAGAGATTTTCTCCCCAGTTACCCACCCCATCCCCTTCAAGGCTATAGAAATTGCAATGATGATAGAGGCCACAGGGCCCCTTCTGTAAGCAGACGGAAGATCTCCAAAGATCACAAGAATTTAACCAGCTTGAGCAATCAGCCTGTTTTACAGCCTCCTGCCCTCAACCTGTTCTTCCCCAACCCTGGGTGGAATGAGGTCACCCTGTTTGTTTAAACCAGCTCCGAAGTGACCCCAGGTTACTTACAGATGAACCCAAGTTAACTCTCCTCATTTCCATGCTAAAGTCTTCAGCCCAGGAGAAGCTATAGCTTCATGACTATAACCTATGTAACCTATGCAATCTATGTGCTAGCATCATGACTCATTGGGACTCCTACTCTGCATGCAATCACACACCCTCTCCCTTCTCCATCACCCCAGAAAACCCTCCTGTCTCCTTCTCGGGGGCACATACTACTTTGGAGAACACGCCCAGTGTCTTCCTTACTTGTGCCAAGGAAAACTCCCATTGACCAAAACCTGCCTCTTGATGGAGTCATCTGGGACTCGTTAGGGGAATGAACCCCGGTATTTTTCAGGTAATATTTCCATTGCTCTTATTGTAGGCAGTAGAGAAGGTTTCCACAGTCAAGCCCCCCTCCCCCACGCCCCAGGCCTGGGTCGGATTTTCTAAAGAGAGGGTTCCCTGAACCCTTACAGGTATACAGTCCTCCATGGCAAGGATCCAAGGTCCCTTGATGTCTTCCGTGGGACCCCCAGGGGAAAATCTTGTCACCAAAGCAGGACTAGGCCCCTGGGGATGAATTTTCTGAAGATCCAGGCCCAACCTCAGATTCCACCTGCTCTGCCCCCCAGGGTCACGGGTCCGCTTGCATTTTGTTTCTGTGTTGGCCCCGGAGCCCCAGGCATGGATTTTCTGAAGAGCAGGTCGGTCCCTTCCCTGCCCACGACTGGTTCATGGTCACGCAGCTGCTATGGCCTTGAACTGGGATCTCCTTTATTTTCCCGTGGACCCGTTTTCAGGGGAAAAGACCTCCCCAGCCCTGCCTACTCCAGCCTTGACCTACATCCAACCCCCGAGTCTCAGCCCCGACCCTAGCCCCTGACCCGGTGGACCTCTGGCTCCCCAATTTCCCGGCTGCCCAGCCAGTGCCCCCCGCAACTTCTCGCAATCAAACACCCCAGCCTCCAGCCTTTGCCCTGGCCTTCCAGGCCCCTGATGCAGCCCTGGTCTCAGAGCCCCAGCTCCCCGGGACCCCAGGCTCCTGCAGCGCCCTCCCTCCAGCCGCTTGATCCCGAGTCCCTGCCTCCAGTCCCCCAATACCGGGTCCCACCCTCTAGGCCCCCTCCCGGCCCCTCACCGGCATAGAAGGCCGAGATCACGATGGGCGCAGCGACCACCTGGTCGCAGAGCAACTTGGCCGGGAGCGCGCGCTCCAGCAGGCCCAGCCACACGTAGTTGAAGTTGGCGTGGAACGTCACCACCAACGTGGCCACGCGCCGCGTCTGGCGCCAGTCGGCCTCACCGCCCTGCAGCCGCTGCTGCAGCGCGTCCCCGGCCGTGAAGAGCGAGCCGTAGAGCAACACGTTGGTGGGCCACGGGTGGCGCCGGGCCGCGCGCGACAATGCCGGCCACCAGCCCGCCATGTCCGCGCTGTGGGCGCCCGCGATCAGGAGCCAGCGTGGTCAGCAGCTTCCTGCACTGTGTCCGAGCCTCCTGGGCCTCCAGCAGCCCCTGAGCTGGCGCCGCCCGCACCTGCACCTGCCCCCTCCAGATGCTCCGGAGCGATTGGGCGCCCGACCCGCACATTCAGCTCCCGCCGTCCAATCCGGAGGTCACGGGCCGTCGTGGGGGTGAACGTTTGAAAGGTGCCCGGCCCACCCCCATGCGTGGGTCTATTCACACAAAATATACAGAACAGGCAAAGCCACAGAGGCAGAAGGCGTGGGGTTATTTATTTACTTGTTTATTTTTATTTTTATTAGTTAATTAGATATTTTTGAGACGGAGTCTCGCTCTGTCGCCCAGGCTGGAGTGCAATGGCGCGATCTGAGCTCACTGCAACCTCCACCTCCCGGGTTCAAGGGATTCTTCTGCCTCAGCCTCCGGATTAGCTGGGACTACACGCATGCGCCATCACGCCCGACTAATTTTTGTATTTTTAGTGGACACAGAGTTTCAACATGTTGGCCAGGCTGGTCTCGAGTGAACTGCCCGCCTCGGTCTCCCATATGGAGTTATTTTTTTGGAGTGATGAAAACATTTTGAAATTAGATAGGTGTGATGGTTCCATGACTTTGTGAATATATTAAACACGATTGAATTGCACAGTTAAAAAAAAAGGGGGTGCATTTGGCCAGGCGCGGTGGCATATGCTTGTAATCCCAGCACTTTGGGAGAATTAGACAGGAGGATCCTTTGAGGGCAAGAGTTCCAGACCAGCCTGGACAACATAGCAAGACTCCATCTCTACGAAAAAGAAAAAAAAGGAAAAAAAAAACGAAAGAAAGAAAAGAAAAAAGTATTGTAATTACTCAGGCTTGGTGGTGTGCACTGATAGTTGTCAGGCCTCTGAGCCCAAGCTAAGCCATCATATCCACAGTGACCTGCACGTATGCATCCAGATGGCCTGAAGCAACTAAAGATCCACAAAAGTGAAAATAGCCTTAACTGGTGACATTCCACCATTGTGATTCGTTTCTGCCCCACCCTAACTGATCAATGTAATCTCCCCCACCCTTAAGAAGGTTCCTTATAATCTCCCCCACCCTTCAGAATGTACTTTGTGAGATTCACCCCCTGCCCCCAAAACATTGCTCTTAACTCCACCACCTATCCCAAAACCTATAAGAACTAATGATAATCCCACCACCCTTTGCTGACTCTCTTTTCGGACTCAGCCCACCTGCATCCAGGTGAAATAAACAGCCATGTTGTTCACACAAAGCCTGTTTGGTGGTCTCTTCACATGGAAACATGAGAATAGTCTCAGCTACTGCTACTCGGGAGGCTGAGGTGGAAGGATCACTTGAGCCCAGGAATTCAACGTTGCAGTGAGCCACGATAGGGCCACTGCACTCCAGCCTGGAAAAAATAAAAATAAAAAAAGAGAGGGACAGAGAGAGAATAAATAAAATGGTGAATTTTATGGTATGTGAATTTATCTTAAACAATGAAGGGACGGCCGGGCACGGTCGCTCACGCCTGTAATCCCAGCACTTTGGGAGGCCGAGGCGGGCAGATCACGAGGTCAGGAGATCGAGACCATCCTGGCTAACTCAGTGAAACCCCATCTCTACTAAAAATATAAAAAATTAGCCGAAAGTGGTGGCAGGCGCCTGTAGTCCCAGCTACTCGGGAGGCTGAGGCAGGAGAATAGCGTGAACCAAGAGGTGGAGGTTGCATTGAACCGAGATCGCGCCACTACACTCCACCCTCGGTGGACAGAGCAAGACTCGGTGACAGAGCAAGGCTCCATCTCAAAAAAAAAAAAAAAAAAAACCGAAAAGAAATGCTAAGCAAAGTGTTCTGGTGTGTTCTGCCTGTGTTGGTAGTGGAAGGGAAGAAAATCAGTCTTTTGCTTCTCCCCCTTAAAACTATTTAAGAAGGGAACTGGGCACGGTGGCTCAAGCCTGTAATCCCAACACTTCGGGAGGTCAAGGTGGGAGGATCACTTGGGCCCAGGAATTCAAGACCAGCCTGGGCCACATAGTAAGACCTCATCTCTACAAAAAAATAAAATATTAGGGCCAGGCGTGGTGGCTCACACCTGTAATCCCAGCATTTAGGGAGGCCGAGGTGGGCATATCACGAGGTCAGGGGATTGAGACCAGCCTGGTGAACATGGTGAAACTCTGTCTCTACTAAAAAAAAATTCAAAAAATTAGCCAGGCATGGTGGCACTCACCTGTAGTATCCTAGCTACTTGGGAGGCTGAGGCAGGAGAATCGCTTAAACCCGGGAGGTGGAGGTTGCAGTGAGCTGAGACCACACCACTGCACTCCAGTCTGGGTGACGCAGCAAGACTCCATCTCAAAAAAAAAAAAAAAAAAAAAAATTAACGGGGTGTGGTGGTGCATACCTGTGATCCCAGCTACTCAGGAGGCTGAGGTGGGAGAATTTTGAGCCAGGGAGTTCGAAGCTGCAGTGAGGCAGGGTAGTGCCACTGCATGCCAGCCTAGGCAACAGAGTGAGATCCTGTCTCAAAAAAAAAAAAGGCCAGGCCCAGTGGCTCACACCTGCATCCCCAGAACTTTGGGAAGCTGAGGCAGCTGTATCACCTGAGGTCAGAAGTTTAAGACTAGCCTGGCCAACATGGCAAAACCCTGTCTCTACTTAATATACAAAAATTATCCCGGCATAGTGGTGCGCATCTGTAATCCCAGCTACTCAGGAGGCTGAGGCAGGAGAATTACTTGAACCAGGGAGATGGAGGTTGCAGTGAGTCAAAATGGTGCCACTGCACTCCAGCTTGGGGGACACAGTGAGACTCTGTCTCAAAATAAATAAACAAAAATTATTAAAAAAAAAAAAAGGATCCCTTGGACATACAAAATAAGTAAGCCCCCACTACTTAGGCAAATAAAGAACAATTCTATCATTTGGGAATCTTAAGATCGGTTCTACCACTTTATGGATCTTCAGAATCAATCTCTATTTTAGAGATACTAACATTGATTGATCCTACTATGTGCCAGGCACTGTCCTTTACACCTTCACATATATGATCTCATTTAATCCTCATTTAATTTTGGCAGAGAAAAGTTGAGCTCCTTACCCAAGATCGTATAACTAGGAAACAAAGACTGAAGCACATGCCTCACTCTTCTTGTTATTAGAAAAGATTTCCTCTGTAAACCTCAGGAACTTTACAAGCGAAATACTGGATTGCTGTAATATGATTCATCTGCCCAATTTATTTATTTATTTTTATTATACTTGTAAGTTCTAGGGTACATGTATACAACGTGCAGGTTTGTTACATATATGTACATGTGACATGCTGGTGTGCTGCACCCATTAATTCATCATTTACATTAGGATATCTCCTAATGCTATCCCTCCTCCCTCCCAACTCACAATAGGCCCCTGGGGTGTGATGTTCCCTGCCCTGTGTCCAAGTGTTCCCATTGTTCAATTCCCACCTATGAGTGACAACGTGTGGTGTTTGGTTTTCTTTCCTTGCAATAGTTTGCTCAGAATGATGGTTTCCAGCTTTATCCATGTCCCTACAAAGGACATGAACTCATCCTTTTTTATGGCTGCATAGTGTTCCATGGTGTATGTTTGCCACATTTTCTTAATCCAGTCTATCATTGATGGATATTTGGGTTGGTTCCAAGTCTTTGCTATTGTGAATAGTGCCACAGTAAACATACATGTGCATGTGTCTTTATAGCAGCATGATTTATAATCCTTTGGGTATATACCCAGTAATGAGATGCCTGGGTCAAATGGTATTTCTAGTTCTAGATCCTTGATGAATTGCCACACTGTCTTCCACAATGGTTGAACTAGTTTACAGTCCCACGAACAGTGTGAAAGTGTTCCTATTTCTCCACATCCTCTCCAGCACCTGTTGTTTCCTGACTTTTTAATGATTGCCATTCTAACTGGTGTGAGATGGTATCTCATTGTGGTTTTGATTTGCATTTCTCTGATGGCCAGTGATGATGAGCATTTTTTCATGTGTCTGTTGACTGCATAAATGTCTTCTTTTGAGAAGTATCTGTTCATATCCTTTGCCCACTTTTTGATGGGGTTGTTTGATTTTTTCTTGTAAATTTGTTTAAGTTCTTTGTAGATTCGGGATGTTAGCCCTTTGTCAGATGAGTAGATTGTAAAAGTTTTCTCCGATTCTGTAGGTTGCCTGTTCACTCTGATGGTAGTTTGTTTTGCTGTGCAGAAGATCTTTAGTTTAATTAGATCCCGTTTGTCAGTTTTGGCTTTTGTTACCATTGTATTTTGTGCTTTAGTCATGAAGTCCTTGCCCATGCCTATGTCCCAAATGGTATTGCCTAGGTTTTCTTCTAGGGTTTTTATGGTTTTAGATCTAACATTTCAGTCTCTAATCCATCTTGAAGTAATTTTTGTATAAGGTGTAAGGAAGGGATCCAGTTTCAGCTTTCTACATATGGCTAGCCAGTTTTCCCAGCACCATTTATTAAATAGGGAATCCTTTCCCTATTTCTTGTTTTTGTCAGGTTTGTCAAAGATCAGATGGTTGTAGATGTGTGGTATTATTTCTGAGGGCTCTGTTCTGTTCCATTGGTCTATATCTCTGTTTTGGTACCAGTACCATGCTGTTTTGGTTACTGTAGCCTTGTAGTATAGTTTGAAGTCAGGTAGTGTGTTGCCTCCAGCTTTGTTCATTTTGCTTAGGATTGTCTTGGCGATGGGGGCTCTTTTTTGGTTCCACGTGAACTTTAAATTAGTTTTTCCGATTCTCATCAGGCCAAATTAATATTGCCTATTCATTATAACATAATGCTGCTCACACAACTCAGAAAACGCTGTTGCTTTACCTCCTCCAGCTCTGTAGCAGCCATGCATAAATCATAGAACTATAAATACACACTAATTACATAACCTACATAGGCAATCAATATTAAGAAAAATTTTTACTGCCCGATATTTCTGTGGTTGAAAATGTAGAGTCTAATTTTGATCCGCAGTAACATCTAGGTTAATGCTGATTCAGAAGGAAAACATTTGTTGTTGCCATGATTAGAGGCATTGAAACGCTGAATCACCACCTCAAATGTTACCACTATTAATATAACGAGCTACATAGGAAGATCAAATTAGACCATCTCGGACCACCAGGTTTACAATTCCACCTGCAGATACATGCAGGAAGTATTGTCACAGTACTATGTCGTGTTATTCCATTGAGGTCATTATCAACTAAGCTTATGCATGGTCAAATGGACCAAATGCATGGACCAAATGCATGGTCATTTGGTTAATGTCACCAGCGTAGCATACTAACAAAAACAAGGCATGCAAACTCAAATGCCTGTAAGGCAGAATGTAAGACAGTAGGAAGCAAAGTCTGTAGGGAACTATATAATAGAGGCTGCAGATTCATGACAGATTCTAAAGCACAGCGGTCACCAACATTTTTGGCACCAGGAACCGGCTCTGTGGAAGACAATTTTTCCACAGGCGGCAAGGGGTGGGGTGCAGAAGGGTAATGGTCTTGGGATGAAACTGTTCCACCTCAAAACATCAGGAATTAGATTCGCATAAGGAATATGCAACCTAGATCCCTCATGTGTGCAATTCACAACAGGGTTCATGCTCCTGTGAGAATCTAATGATACTGCTGATCTGACAGGAGGCAGAGCTCAGGCAGTAATGCAAGCAATGGTGAGTGGCCAGAGATACAGATGAAGCTTCAGTCGTCCACCCACTATTCGCCTCCTGCTCTGTGGCCCAGTTCCTAACAGGCCACCGACCAGTACATGTCCATGGCCCAGGGATTAGGGACCCGTACTGCAGCACATTGCTTAATAGAGGACTGTAGCAGCCATGCGCCCAGAGCTTTCCTGTTTTGTTTTTTTGTTGTTGTTTTTTTGAGATGCCAGAAACCCAGATTTTTTTTTTTTTTTTTTTTTTTTTTTTTTTTTTTTTTTTTTTTTTTTTTTTTTTTTTGAGACAAGCTCAAGCTGTCTGCCCATCTCAGCCTCCCAAAGTGCTGGGATTGCAGGAGTGCACCACCACATCTGGCCTGAAACCCAGATTTTATTTATTTATTTACTTACTTTTTTTTTTTTTTTTTTTTTTTTTTTGAGATGGAGTCTCGCTCTGTCACCCAGGCTGGAGTGCTGTGGCCGGATCTCAGCTCACTGCAAGCTCCGCCTCCCGGGTTCACGCCATTCTCCTGCCTCAGCTTCCCAGGTAGCTGGGACTACAGGCGCCGCCACCTCGCCCGGCTAGTTTTTTGTAGTTTTTAGTAGAGACGGGGTTTCACTGTGTTAGCCAGGATGGTCTCGATCTCCTGACCTCGTGATCCACCCGTCTCGGCCTCCCAAAGTGCTGGGATTACAGGCTTGAGCCACCGCGCCCGGCCTACTTACTTATTTATTTTTGAGATGGAGTCTCGCTCTGTTGCTCAGGCTTGAGTGCAGTGGCATGATCTTGGCTCACTGCAACCTCCACCTCCCAGTTCAAGCGATTCTCCTGCCTCAGCCTCCTGAGTAGCTGGGATTACAGGCACATGCCACCACGCCCGGCTGATTTTTGTATTAGTAGAGACAGAGTTTCACTATGTTGGCCAGGCTCGTCTCGAACTACTGACCTCAGGTGATCCACCCGCCTCAGCCTCCCAAAGTGCTGGGATTACAGGCATGCACCACTGCACCCAGCCTGAAACCCAGATTTTTAATATGAAAGTCTTCAAACCTTGGAGGTGTCATAAAAAGCACGCTGTGGACCACTAGTTTGCAACTGACAATCTAAAATATCATAAACATATCATCACTTTAGCCATGAAAAAAAAAAGTACGTGAGACAGAAAATGGAAGCAGCCATGCCTGATTTATTGTTGAATACTTTTTCCGTAGACCGAGAGCTTCCCTTTCATTAGCATCTGAAACTATCTTCAGAATGACATTGATTTTTATAAAAGTGTTGATCCTCACACCTCTTTATAGGCTTGCACCTGGCACAGCAGAGTGAAACATGTTAAATAGCATTTGTTCCTTGAGTATATATGGAAAAAGGTGAAGTACTCATAAGTGTTCAGCTAATATTGTAGCAGGACGCGTGGCAGACAAAACTCCTCAGACACTGAGTTAAAGAAGGAAGGGGTTTATTCGGCCGGGGGTATCAGCAAGACTTCTGTCTCAAGAGCCGAGCTACCTGAGTGAGCGATTCCTGTCCTTTTTAAGGGCTCACAACTCTAAGGGGGTGCATGTGAGAGGGTCGTGATTGATTGAGCAAGCAGCGGGTACGTGACTGGGGGCTGCATGCACTGGTAATTAGATCGGAACAAAACAAGATAGGGATTTTCACAGTGCATTTCTGTAGAATGTCTGTAATTTATAGATAACAGAACCAATTAGGTCAGGGGTCCATCTTTAACTACCAGGCTCAGGGTTCAGTGCTGGGCTGTCTGCCTGTGGATTTCATTTCTGCCTTTTAGTTTTTACTTCTTCTTTCTTTGGAGGCAGAAATTGGGCATAAGATGATATGAGGGGTGGTCTCCTCCCTTAATATGAGCAGCATCTCAGGAGTCTCCAATTCTTGAATTACCATGGAGTATTTTTACCATTTTCCCCCAGTGAAAGGGCTATTTTAAAAGACTTACCCTCCAAAATGATGTATTAAGTCATATTACTTTTTTTTTTTTTTTTTTTTTTGAGACAGGTTCTTGCCCTGTTGCCCAGGCTGGAGTGCAGTGGCATGATTGTTACAGGAAAGGGGTCCCAATCCAGACCCCAAGAGAGAGTTCTTGGATCTTGTACAAGAAAGAATTTAGGGTAAGTCCGCAGTGTGAAGTGAAAGCAAGTTTGTTAAGAATGTAAAGGAGGCCAGGCGCAGTGGCTCACACCTGTAATCCCAGCACTTTGGAAGGCCGAGACAGGCAGATCACGAGGTCAGGAAATCAAGACCATCCTGGCTAACACGGTGAAACCCTGTCTCTACTAAAAAGACAAAAAAATTAGCCAGGCGAGGTGGCGGGAGCCTGTAGTGCCAGCTACTCGGGAGGCTGAGGCAGGAGAATGGCGTGAACCCAGGAGGCAGAGCTTGCAGTGAGCCGAGATCGCACCACTGCACTCCAGCCTGGGTGACAGAGTGAGACTCTGTCTCAGAAAGAAAAAGAAAGTAAAGGAATAAAAGAATGGCTACTCCATAGATAGAGCAGCCGTGAGGTCTCCTGGTTACCCATTTTTATGGTTATTTCTTGATGATATGCTAAACAAGGGGCGGATTTTTCATGCCTCCTCTTTTTAGACCATATAGGGTAACTTCCTGATATTGCCACGGTGTTTGTAAACTGTCATGGTGCTGGTGGGAGTGTAGCAGTGAGGATGACGGGAGGTCGCTCTTATCACTATTTTGGTTTTGGTGGGTTTTGGCCAGCTCCTTCACTGCAACCTGTTGTGACAGCAAGGTCTTTATGACTGGTATTTTGTGCTGACCTTCTATGTCATCCTGTGACTTAGGCTGCCTTAACCATTGGGGAACGCAGCCCAGTAGTTTCAGCCTCATTTTACCCAACTCCTATTTAAGATGGAGTTGCTCTGGTTCACACACCTCTGACACAATCACTGCTCACTGCAGCCTCCACCTAGAGATCCTCCTGCCTCAGCCTCCCAAGGTGCTGGGACTACAGGTGCGTGCCACCACAGTCAGCTAATTTTTGTATTTTTTGTAGAGATGGGGTTTTTCCATATTGCCCAGGATGGTCTCAAACTCCTGGGCTCAAGCAATCCTTCCGTCTCAGCCTCCCAAAGTACTGGGATTACAGGCATGTGCCACCATGCCCAGCCTAATATTTACTTTTAATCAGACTAAGACAGGGTTACTACCTGAGTTGCTATGGCTCCAGCTGAAAGCCTGTGCAGTTATATCATGGGTAAACATTTGCTTTATGCTGAAAATATGGCGGACCTGGCATTACAGCTTTTACAAATCTCCTAAGGTGTCTCGGTTGTATATTCGTTCATTTTCATAGTGCTATAAAGAAATACTCGAGACTGGGTAATTTATAAAGAAAAAGAGGTTTAATGTACTCAACAGTTACACAAGACTGGGGAGGCCTCAGAATCATGGTGGAAGGCAAAGGCGGAGCAAAGGTATGTCCTACATGGCAGCAGGCAAGAGGGCATGTGCAGGGAAACTGCCCTTTATAAAACCGTCAGATCTTGTGAGACTATTCACTATCATGAGAATAGTATGGGAAAAACCTGCCCCCACGATTCAATTACCTCCCACCGGGTCCCTCCCATGACACATGGGGATTATGGGAGCTATAATTCAAGATGAGATTTGGGTGGGGACACAGCTAAACTGTATCAGGTAGCAACTACCTAGGGTCAGTTTTGCATGTGGTAAAGCTATTTACCAAGACAGTTGTAGGTAAAGAAAGGCAGATTTATTAGAGAAATTATGAAAATATGTTGCAAGGTTGCAATGGGCAGCACAGCAGAGAAGGGGCTATCTGCAAAGAGGCAAGGTCTGGAGGAGAGTTTTATAGGGTCATGCTGGAGGGTAATATGTGTGGAATGAGGTAATTGTGCCCGCAGGTTGTTGGTGATTAGCTGTCTCTTAACAATTGTTCATACAATAATTGTTCATTATTCTCCTCAACTTGGGACTCTCCCCAACCTGGGGACCCTTCCTCATTGTTGCTTACTTATCAGGACTTCACATAAGGGTCTGGAAACTTCATTCATTCATATCTTCAACACAAATTTTAGATAGCCTGTTTTTTAAAAAATTTATTCAACAAAGATTTAGCCCAAGCCACTATTACTTATTACTTTCTCTACTATTGTATGGACTTTTAACTATCTCTGACACTATTCTTCCACATTCTCTATTATTTATACCTATGGTAAAATGTGCCAGTTTGACCATGCAGCTAATACTCGTAGGGAATATATAGAGTCTAGAAAAAAATATACAGGTTCTTAAAGGCTGCCCTGCCAACAAAACCATAATGCAGGAACAAGCATCACAACTATGCCAAATAATCAATTCTATAATGTCCAAAATTTTACTTTAAAACTGGAATTTCCAGACTTCCTTTCTGCATTAACCAGTTTAACTAGACAGTAATGAAATATCCCTCCTACTTTTTGCTGTGATAGTTTAGATGTAAACCAGAAATAAAATTCTAAGCCACCCACTCCAACTGAATAGACCCTTCCTATTGGCCAAGGACATTTCAAAGTAAACTGAAAAAACCAGCTGAGGCCATGATCGGAAGGGGAGGTGTCAACATGCCTCATTTATACCTTCCTCCCTCTGGAATCAAGACACAACTGACCAGCATGAACATTAAAACAGAGATCTTAAGCCAGGCAGGGTGGCTCACACCTGTAATCCCAGTACTTTGGGAGGCCAAGGCAGGATCACCTGAGGTTGGGAGTTCAAGACCACCCTGGCCAATATGGCGAAGTCCCTGTCTCTACTAAAAATGCAAAATTAGCCGGGCATTGTGGTGCACGTCTGTAATCCTAGCGAGGCATGAGAATCAGTTGAACCCAGGAAGCAGAGGTTGCAGTGAGCCAGGATCATGCCACTGCACTCCAGCTGGGCAACAGTGTGACACTCCAACTCAAAAAAAAAAGAGAGAGACCTTAAGACTGACAAAACAGACTCTTTGTAGCAATAAGATACCAAATTATAGCCCGACCCTAGTCAGGACAGATAATAAGCCCTGAAAGAAATCAAAGTATTTTATGCCAAAATATATTATTTTAACGTATTATGAAATGAAATGGTCTTGTAAAGTTATCTCTTTTGGGGAAAATCTACATTCTATAGAGGATCTCCTTCCCTTTCCATGTCTTTCCCTCATCCAGGAGAGATTTAACTAAGCTTGGCACCTTTTAGGATCTGGTAAGAGATATTTATCATCTATTCTCTGAAGTCAGCTACCTGGAGGCTTCATCAACATAACAAGAACCTTGGTTTCCACAACCCCCTTTATCTTAACTACAAACATTTCCTTCTGCAGACTTCAGACTACAGAGCTTAACCTTTTCAACCAATTGCCATCAGGAAATCTAAATCCACCTATGACCTAGTAGCTTTCCCCCACACCCAGCCCTGCTTACCTGCTGCTTCTAGTTATATCTTTGTGGGCCCAACCAGTGTACACCTTACATGTATTGATTGATGTCTGCCTGTAACTTCTGTACCCCTAACATGTATAAAATCAAGCTGTCACTCAACCACCTTGGGCACATGTTCTCAGGATATCTTGACTGCCTCAGGCCTTGGTCACCCATATTTGGCTCAAAATAAACCTCTTAAAATATTTTACAGAGTTTAATTATTTTTATTGACATAGAATACTGTCAGAGGCATTCAAACCAGAGCGACTCCATTTTGATTTAGGGCTAGGAAAATGAGGCTGGGACTTCCTGGGCTGCATTCCCAGAAAGGTAAGCAGTCCTAGCCTCTAGATGTTTACACTTAAGGGAACAAATTAATAATGTTTACTAAACAGACCCAGACTTGGGAGTGTCCAAATATCCCAATATCTGGAGACCAAAGGCATTCTAATTTTGCTTTAAAGATAATAACATAATATCCAATTCTTGGCCGGTCACAGTGGCTCACGCCTGTAATCCCAGCATTTTGGGAGGCTGAGGTGGGCGGATCACGAGGTCAGGAGATTGAGACCATCCTGACTAACATGGTGAAATCCCGTCTCTACTAAAAAGTAGAAAAAATTCTCTAGGTATGGTGGCACACGCCTGTAGTCCCAGCTACTCAGGAGGCTGAGGCAGGAGAATCGCTTGAACCCCGGAGGCAGAGGTTGCAGTAAGCCAAGATAACGCCATTGCACTGCAGTCTGGGCAACAGAGTGAGACTCCATCTCAAAAAAAATAAAAATAAATTCTCCTTGGGTCGGTCCTTTCTCCTTTTCTTCTCCCAGAGACCAGAGAGGATCCTCCACTACTGTCCTCTCTAAAGCAAGGCTGTCAAGTCCTTAAGTGCAATAAGTGTAATAAGCCCTTCACTTTATTACAATTATTCTGCCCTCCCGGAATGTTCAAGTGGTCGTGGCGCGGGCAGGGGATGAGAGGAGAGAGCAGTGGGTTTGGTTGGGTCATGGCATGGGCAGGGGGTGAGAGGAGAGAGCAGTGGGTTTGGTTGGGTTGTGGACAAAGAAAGAGGAAGGAAGAAGTGGATGAGTAAAGATGTAGTTAGAGAAGGATACACTTACAAAGCAGAAGAGAACTAGGAAAAGACAAGCTTTTACTTGATATATACAAAAATGTGACTCGGTAATTACTGCCTTCTATTCACAAGGTTAGCTGCACTTCACAGATCTTCATGTGTTCCTAACCTTTCAATTCCAGTACGTACTTTATCTTTAAATTCCAGATTTCCCTTTTTATGTATCAGCTGTTGAAAGTATAAAAAGAAACTTTTTCAATCATTTTAATTGCATTAGCAGTGATTTAATTTTTTTAGATGCTAAACCTTATGGGTGAAAGTGGATTAAATGTAGCCAAATGCAACCTCAAGATCTTCAGGCACAAAAACCCATTAACTTTTTAATACTTTCAGAAGATGAATCTAATTTCAAATGAAAGCTGCCTCCAGAATATATTGTTAAGCATATTCTAGATATAATTCATTTTGGCAAACATTCTGTAGAAATTCATGTAACATTTTACTGTACTAAAAGCAAATTGCCCATGTAACAAAAAATACCTTTTCATAGCTTCAGATGAATTTTAAAGGATGACTGATGGTCCTTGGAAGAGAAGCAGTAAACAGATAAGGTTTACAGCAATGATGTATGAGTTAGAAATTGCAGTTCCAGATAATCTCTCTATTAAAGAGACTATCTGCACTTAATTTGGTCCACTGTAGTGAACAGAGTTGATGTGAAGTCCCCATTTAATTTCAACCTGAAATACCAAAGTTAATTTTCTTTTCTTTTTTTCTTTTTTTTAAGACAGAGTCTTGCTCTGTTGCCTTAGCTGGAGTGCAGTGGCATGATCTCGGCTCACTGCAACCTCCGCCTCCTGGGCTTGAGCGATCCTCCTGCCTCAGCCTCCCAAGTAGCTGGAAGTACAGGTGCAAGCCACCACACCCAGCTAATTTTTGTATTTTTGGTAGAGATAGGGTTTCACCATGTTGCCCAGGTTGGTCTTGAACTCCTGAGCTCAAGTGATCCGCCCGTCTTGGCCTCCCAAAATGCTGGGATTACAGGCGTGAGCCACCATGCCTGGCCAGAAAATTTTAAACATGCACAAACTCTCAAGTGGCCCAATTTCCTCTCACCAAACCAATCACAATACAGATAAAAGAGAATAACTTGTATTAGATTTTGCACAAATAAACAAGACTGATAAATTGTGAATGATGCGTGATTTTTAATTACAAGTAAACTGGGCATATGTTTCTGCATTATTTAAAGCTAAAGGGTGCATTATTAAAAGCGAAGTTCTGGGATTACAATCGTGAACCACCGCACCCAGCCTTATTATAATTATTATTATTTAAATCTCTTTTGCTCTCTCTCTCAAGAGAGACCGCATCATATTCAGTTGCATCCATTTATTTATTCATCTTCTGCCTCCTGGGCTTGAGATCCTCCTGCCTCAGTCTCCCAAGTAGCTGGGACTACAGGCTTACACCACCATGCTTGGTTAATGTTTGTATGTTTTAGAGAGACAGGCTATTGCCATGTTGCCTAGGCTGGTCTCAAACTCCACCTGCCTTCACCTCCCAAAGCACTGGGATTATAGACATGAGCCACCACGCCCACCCCCAAGTACTTTTATACAAAATGCAAACACTATTCTTCCATCATAAAAGTGACACCACAGCTTCTGTAAAGGTTTGCCCGGTAGTACATACAATTACCTTGGGTACACTTTTTGATGTTAAAATGTATCTTATTATTATGAAACAGTTTTTTCCATTATATTAACTACTTTTACAACAACGCAAATAAGTTATTTTACAAACCATTTAGAAATTTATTTACTATGGTGCCAATAATGTAAAATATATTAATGCTTGCTACATTCAGATAAATTATACACTTGGAAACTATGTATTTATGACTTACAGAAACTTAAATTATATAAATTATGTGCTCAATTTTTAGGTATATAGTCTTTAAGCTTAAATATAAATTCTCAAGATAAATTAACAGTTCGGGCTTCACAATTTGAAATCCGTGGAACATGACACTGGAGACAACAGAACTTTGGTGGAATTCTTAGGTGAAATTTGCTGAACCTTTTCTTTTGAGATGGAGTTTTGCTCTGTCGCCCAGGCTGGAGTGCAGAGGTGCGATCTCAGCTCACTGCAAGCTCCGTCTCCCGGGTTCATGCCATTCTCCTGCCTCAGCCTCCCAAGTAGCTGGGACTACAGGCGCCCGGCTAATTTTCTGTATTTTTAGTAGAGATGGGGTTTCACCATGTTAGTCATGATGTTCTCAATCTCCTGCCCTCGTGATTCACCCGCCTCAGCCTCCCAAAGTGAAAGTCTTTTTTTTTTTTGAATAGAGACGAGATCTTGCAATATTGCCTAGGCTGGTCTCAAACTCCTTGCCTTAAGGGATCCTCCCACCTCAGCCTCCCAAAGTGCTGGGATTACAAGCGTGAATGACTATATCCAAGTGAAACTTCTTGAGATAGTTATGTAATTTTTAAATCTGATGGTGTAGAAGTTAGACGAACTGAATAAATATTAAATATTAGATCAAATTTCTCATTTACCTTAAAGTATAAAGATTTATGTTAAAGCACTGATTTTCACAAAATAACATCGGTGTGAAATTTGAAAAGAAGTCAAATATTTTATTTCATGTATCTGGGAAATGAGGTGCTTTAGTCAACTGAATCTGCCCAAAACTAAGATGCATTCATTAAAAACTACTTATAGAAATTATAAAAACAGAAGATATCAATAGAAAACGTTCTATACAGAATACGACAATCATATACTACTCTTTTTTTGATCATAAGAAATGTACTTACTGAGCCAGGTGTGGTGGCTCACGCCTATAATCCCAGCACTTTGGGAGGCCAAGGCGAGTGGATCAGTTAAAGCTAGAGTTCGAGACCAGCCTAGGCAACATGGCCAAACACCATCTCTACTAAAAAAACAAAACTGAGCCAGGCATGGTGGCACGCGCCTGTAATCCCAGCTACTCCGAAGGATGAGGCAGGAGGATCGTTTGAACCCAGGAGGCGGAGGTTGCAGTGAGCGGCAATCATGCCACTGCACTCCAACCTGGGTGACAGAGCAAGACTCCACCTCAAAAAGAAAAAAAAAAAAAAAAAGTCGGTCGTGGTGGCTCAGACCTGTAATCCCAGCACTTTGGAAGGCCAAGGTGGGCGGATTATGAGGTCAGGAGATCGAGACCATCATGGCCAACATGGTGAAATCTTCTCTCTACTAAAAATGCAAAAATTAGGTTGGACGCGGTGGCTCACGCCTGTAATCCCAACACTTTGGGAGGCCGAGGCGGGTGGATCACGAGGTCAGGAGATCAAGACCATCCTGGCTAACATGGTGAAGCTCCGTCTCTACTAAAAATGCAACAAATTAGCTGGGCCTGGTGGTGGGTGCCTGTAATCCCAGCTACTAGGGAGGCTGAGGCAGGAGAATGGCGTGAATCCGGGAGCTTGAGCTTGCAGTGAGCCTAGATGGCGCCACTGCACTCCAGCCTGGGCGACAGAGCAAGACTCCATCTCAAAAACAAAAACAAAAAAAACAAAACAAAAATACAAAAATCAGCCAGGCATGGTGTAATGTGTCTGTAATCCCAGCTACTCAGGAGCCTGAGGCAGGAGAATTGCTTGAACCCAGAGGGTGGAGGCTGCAGTGAGCTGAGATCGCACCACTGCACTCCAGCCTGGGAGACAGAGCGAGACTCCATCTCAAAACAAAACAAAACAAAAGTACTTACTAAATTTTAGTATCAAAATAACAACAAATTATGTATGTTTTGGGGAAAGAAATCTTGTTATTAAATCTTCATTTCGGCCGGGCGCGGTGGCTCAAGCCTGTAATCCCAGCACTTTGGGAGGCCGAGACGGGCGGATCACGAGGTCAGGAGATCGAGACCATCCTGGCTAACACGGTGAAACCCCGTTTCTACTAAAAAACACAAAAAAAACTAGCCGGGCGAAGTAGCGGGCGCCTGTAGTCCCAGCTACTCGGGAGGCTGAGGCAGGAGAACGGCGTAAACCCGGGAGGCGGAGCTTGCAGTGAGCTGAGATCCGGCCACTGCACTCCAGCCTGGGCGACAGAGCGAGACGCCGTCTCAAAAAAAAAAAAAAACAAAAAAAACAAAACAAATCTTCATTTCGACTGAGTTCTATGTAAATTAAAATTCACTATAAGAACTATTTTTTGGTATAAAAGTTCATCTGCCCAAAAGTGTTCAGGAGATAACCTGAGATTTTAGAATAGAAATGTAAACAATCAAAACCAAGTTTCCTGAAACTTGCATTAAAATACTAGAAATATTGATAATTCTGAAATGCCATTTTGCCACTATTATTCATATTAACCAAAATATTAGAGAAGTAATATTTCAGACTAGAAGAGGAAAAAATGTCTGAATATAATTCAAAAATAATCATTGATAATTTTTTTAAAAGTGGGTCTACAAATAGCAGTAATTCCTCAAAATGAAATGCATAATTGGCACATCAAGTATTTTGTCTGCAGGCAATTCTGTGCATTTTAGGTCAAATATGTGGTCCCTTTAAGAGTCCTTGACGTCTCATTTCTCCGGGAACCCTTCTATGGCACTGGTCCACTTTGTACGAAAAATGGTGAAAGCTGACTTCAATGTGCCGTCACCACTCTGCTGGGAAAAACAGATGAAGATGGCCCAGAGAAAACCACAGACTCCGGTGTAAGCTGTTCTCCATTGAACAGGAACAAGGCTGAAGTTGGTCAGCTGGAACAGAGAGAGAGAGTTCGTTAGGGCCACATGGAAACCAAAGCCCTGAGTTAATATTACTGAGTAGGCGGAACTTACCTGTACAAAGGGCCAGTACACCAGTCCGCTCTGGAATTAAAAAAAAAAAAAAAAGCAACAACTTTATTGGAATGCCTTTTATTTTTTATTTATTTTATTTTTTATTTTTTGAGACAGGGTCTCACCCTGTTGCCCAGACTGGAGTGCAGTGGTGTTATCTAACTCACTGCAACCTCTGCCTCCTGGGTTAAAGCAATTCTTGTGCCTCTGTCTCCTGAGTATCTGCGATTACAGGCGCACACCACCTCACCTGGCTAATTTTTGTATTTTTAGTAGAGATGGGTTTTCACTATGTTGGCCAGGCTGGTCTCCAACTCCCCACCTCAGGTGATCCGCCCACCTTGGCCTGGGATTACAGGTGTGAGCCACTATCCGCAGCCTAGCATACCTTTTAACCACACAAAACAACTGCACAGTTCATTCCATAAAAGAGTAAGAAATACTAGGCCAACTAGATGCTGAGGTAGTATTACATTTCAGACTAAGCTGATTAAATCAGACTACTTAAGGCCTCTAGAGTGAGGGGGTTGGGGAGTTGTGGGGAAAAAAGCTATTAGGTACAAGACATTTGTATTAATTATATTTTTAACACCAGAATGAAAGGTCTACTAGAATCAGTACCAATTCTGGAAGACAGCTGCTTTGGAAATGACAACATATATTTATGCATTGCAATTTCCTGGTTACCATGAAAAAGTGATGCAGGAATATATTTGTAAATACAGAATCATCAATGAATTCTTTAGCTTTTATTTTTTTAATTTAATTTTTTTTTTTTTTTGAGACATGGAATCTCTGTGTTGCCCAGGCTGGCCTTCAACTCCCAGGCAAAAGTAATAGCAGCCTCCCAAAGTGCTGGGATTACAGGCGTGAGTCACCTCACCCGGCCAAATTATTTTATTTATTTATTTATTTTGAGATGGAGTCTCATTCTGTCGCCTAGGCTGGAGTGCAGTGGCAAGATCTTGGCTCACTGCAACCTCTGTCTCCCAGGTTCAAACGATTCTCCTGCCTCAACTTCCTGAGTAGCTGGGATCACAGGCGCCTGCCACCATGCCCGGCTAATTTTTCTATTTTTAGTAGAGACAGGGTTTCACCATGTTGGCCAGGCTGGTCTTGAACTCCTGACCTCAGGTGATCTGCCTGCCTCGGCCTCCCAAAGGATTACAGCCATGAGCCACTGTGCCCAGTCTTGAATTGTTAATACTATATACCAAACCATTGTTTATGGAATGATTTTCTAATAATATATTCAAACCATGTGATGCTATAGAACAAGTTTAGCTGAAATTTTCATATATTACAAAGTATCTTAGATAGATATTTTAACAAACTTTATCCTATACAGTCTGATGAAAAAGTCACCATTGTGAATTTTTTTTAAAAAAAAGTCTTGGTATGTAAATTACACCTCAAAAAAAGGCTAGAAGTTTTTAAAATAGTCCTTAAAAGTGGTATTATAGGCCGGGCGCGGTGGCTCAAGCCTGTAATCCCAGCACTTTGGGAGGCCGAGACGGGCGGATTGCGAGGTCAGGAGATCGAGACCATCCTGGCTAACACGGTGAAACCCCGTCTCTACTAAAAAATACAAAAAAAAACTAGCCGGGCGAGGTGGCGGGCGCCTGTAGTCCCAGCTACTCGGGAGGCTGAGGCAGGAGAATGGTGTAAACCCGGGAGGCGGAGCTTGCAGTGAGCTGAGAACTGGCCACTGCACTCCAGCCTGGGCGACAGAGCAAGACTCCGTCTCAAAAAAAAAAAAAAAAAAAAAAAAAAAAGTGGTATTATAGACTTATTTTCTTCTTTTCACTAATTTGTGTTTTTGAAGTTTCTAAAATAAACAATTGCAATAAAAGTTTTATAATATTTATGTTTATATTCAAAAGTAGATATTACATATAATGTGTATATGTGTGTGTGTATATATATATGTTTTGTTTTGTTTTGTTTTGAGGCGGAGTTTTGCTCTTGTTGCCCAGGCTGGAGTGCAATGGTGCAATCTCGGCTCACTGCAACCTCCACCTCCTGGGTTCAAACGATTCTCCTGCCTCAGCCTCTGATTAGCTGGGATTACAGGTGCACACGACTACACCCGACTAATTTTTTGTATTTTTAGTAGAGACAGGGTTTCGCAATATTGGCTAGGCTGGTCTCGAACTCCTGACCTCAGGTGATCTGCCTGCCTCGGCCTCCCAACGTGCTGGGATTGCAGGTGTGAACCACCGTACCTGAACATAATGTGTATTTTTATTTATTTGTTTATTTATTTATTTATTTTTTGAGACGGACTTTCGCTCTTGTTGTGCATCTCAAATTCCCAACCTCAGACGATCTGCCAACCTCAGACTCCCAAACTGCTGGGGTTGCAGGCATGAGACACTGAGCCTAGCCCTTAATTTTTAAATATACTTTAAACACAAAATATACCCCTATAATCCCAGCACTTTGGGAGGCAAAGGCAGGCGGATCACCTGAAGTGGGGAGTTTGAGACCAGCCTGACCAACATGGAGAAGCCCTGTCTCTACTAAAAACACAAAAATTAGCAGGGTGTGATGGCAGGAACCTGTAATCCCAGCTACTCAAGAGGCTGAGGCAGGAGAATCGCTTGAACCCGGGAGGCGGAGATTACAGTGAGCCAAGACTGCACCACTGAACTCCAGCCTGGGCAACAGAACAAGACTGTCTTAAAAAAAAAAAAAAAAAAAAAGAATTTAAAACTTTAGCAAAAATAATCAAAAGACTAAACTCATCCAAACATGGCTTTCCTTCTTTCTTTTTTTTTTTTTTCCTTAATAGAGATGAGCCCTCACTATATGGGCCAGGTTGGTCTTGAACTCCCGGCCCCAAGCAATCCTCCCACCTCTGCCTCCCAAAGTATTAGGATTACAGGCGTGAGCCACTGTACCTGTCCATGGCTTTATTTCTTATGGCTGTGTTTTTTTCTTGTCAGAATGTAGTATCATGCAGTAGTATATTTTGTTCTCAAACCATTCCCTCACCAAAAGAAATCAGGATGCCTCAGAGAATTGACTGATTGTAGGGCCAGGGCAGGGCAGGTGCAAGGTACAAGATGGTTCTGGAACATACTGTCATTCCAGAAAGGAAGTGGCTTGTGAAAGAAGAAAAGGAGAAAGAAGATGGGTGATGTCACAGGACACAGGAACCAGCTTGGAGGGACTCCCACTGGCCGAATCTGGGACATGTGAGCACTAAAGATAATTAAACACTGCCATGAACTCTCCTCTGTGCTTCGGCAATCTCCCTCTGAATAGCCCAAAGACATCTGGCATTCAACGTTTCCCAAATTGAACTCACCTCATTTCTTTTCTTTTCTTTTTTTTTTTTTTTTTTGTTGTTGTTGAGACAAAAGTCTTGCTCTGTCACCCCGGCTGGAGTGCAGTGGTGCGATCTCGGCTCACCGCAATCTCCGCCTCCCAGGTTCAAGTGATTCTCCTGCCTCAGCCTCCTAAGTAGCTGAGATTACAGGTGCATGCCACCACACCCAGCTAATTTTTTGTATTTTTCAGGAGAGAACGGGGTTCACCATTTTGGTCAGGCTGGTCTTGAACTCCTGACCTCAAGTGACCCGCTCGCCTCGGCCTCCCAAAGTGCTGAGATTACAGGCGTGAGCCACCATGCCAGGCCAGTTTTATTTTTTTAAATACAGACAGGGTCTTGCTGTGTTGCCCAAGCTGGTCTCAAACTCCTAACCTCAAGGGATCCTCCTGCCTCAGCCTCCCAAAGTGTTAGGATTACAGGCATGAGCCACCACACCCGATGTGCTTCCTTATTTCTTATGTGAACTTGGTTACCATAACTCCCACCTTTGGTTTCCTTTGCTGCCATTACCTAACCGTGAAGTTCAAGATCCTCAGCTCCAGGCGTTCAACAGTCTCCAGGATCCAAACTCATTCCAAGTTGTTCAACAAATACTCTGTGAACACCAAACTGCCTGTGGTTTCTCCCCTCCAGGCATACCATGGTGCTTCACACATTGTCAACTCTACTCAGCTCTTCTGCCCCTGGAGTGCCCTGTCCCCCAGTATGTACATAACTCCAGATCTTTTTATTTATTTATTTACTTTTTTATTTTGAGGCAGGGCCTCGCTGTGTTGCCCAGGCTGGAGTGCAGTGGCACAATCATAGCTTACTGCAGTCTCAACCTCCTGGGCTCAGGAGATCCTCCCACCTCAGCCTCCTGAGTAGCTGGGACTACAGGTGCGAGACATCATGCCCAGCTCATTTTTGTATTTCTGGAGATGAGGTTTTGTCGTCATATTGCCCAGGCTGGTCTCAGACTCCTGAGCTCAAGCAATCCACCCACCTTGGCCTCCCAAAGTGCTAGAACTACAGGCATGAGCCACTGGTGCCTGGCCCTAGCAAGACTTCCTCGATCCCTCTTCACCTCCTTGCTGTGCTAAGTACCCATGGAATCTGAAAGCATTTCTCGTCAAACTCTAGTTAATGACTTGTCTATTTATCTATCCATCCCACTAGACTCTAAGTCCCTTTAGGTCAGAATCTGTGTTTTATATGGTTTTTTTGGGTATCTTCCACTAACACCTAGGACACAACCTGGAAGACAGTTTCTTTTCTTTTCTTTTCTTTTTTTTAAGAGGGAGTCTCTTTCTGTCGCCAGGCTGGAGTGCAGTGGCACGATCTTGGCTCACTGCAACCTCCACCTCCCAGGTTCCAACAATTATCTTGCCTCAGCCTCCTGAGTAGCTGGGATTACAGGCACCCTCCACCACACCCAGCTAATTTTTGTATATTTAGTAGAGACGGGGTTTCACCAAGTTGGCCAGGCTGGTCGCTATCTCTTGACCTCTTGATCTGCCTGCCTACCTCGGCCTACCAAAGTACTGGGATTACCGGCGTGAGCCATTCTGCCTGGACAACAGTTTCTTATTACAGGAAATCTTCCCACAAAATCTCCAGATGGGCTCAGCTTCAGAGCACTGGTTTACCCTCTTTCTTTTCCTGAAGGTAGATGAGACTCACTCATTGTAACTACTGTTTTTTTAAAACAGTATGCAAATGTTCCTGTGGTTTTGTTCATTTATAAATCCCTGCCTCCTGAAGCTTCTTTCTCTCCCAATTCTACTTCCTGCTTTTTTTTTTTTTGAAACAGGGTCTCACTCTGTCACTCAGGCTGGTGTGCAGGGGTGCAATCACAGCTCACTGCAGCCTCGACCTCCCAGGTTTGCAATCCTCCGATCTCAGCCTCCCGAGCAGCTGGGACCATAGATATATGCCACTATGCCCAGCTATTTTATTTTTGTAGAGATGGGGTTTCACTATGTTGAGCAGGCTGGTCTCCAAACTCCTGGGCTCTAGCAATCCTCCTGCCTCAGCCTCCCAAAGTGCTGGGGTTACAGGTATGAGCTGCCTACTTCCTTCTGGCTTTTTTTTTTTTTTTTTTTGAGATGGAGTCTCGCTCTGTTGCCCAGTCTGGAGTACAGTGGTGTGATCACGGCTTACTGCAACCTCTGCCTCCCGGTTTCAAGCGATTCTCCTGCCTCAGCCTTCCAAGTAGGTGGGAATACAGGCTCGTGCCATCATACCCTGCTAATTTTTTGTATTTTCAGTGGAGGCAGGGTTTCACCATGTTAGCCAAGATGGTCTCAGTCTCCTGACCTTGTGATTCACCCGCCTCTACCTCCCAAAGTGTTGGGATTACAGGCATGAACCACTGCCCCGGGCCCTTGCTCTTTTAAAAAAGAAAAAGAGTTAGATGTACATATCTCCATAGACTTTACAACATAATGGAAAAACTTGTTCCTTTTTCCAAAATAAAACAGAAGAAGTGGCTGGGCATGGTGGTTCGCACCTGTAATCCCAGAACTTTGGGAGGCTGAGGCAGGCGGATCACCTGAGGTCAGGAGTTCAAGACCAACCTGGCCAACATAGTGAAACCCTATCTTTACTGAAAAATACAAAAAATTAGCTGGATGTGGTGGTGCAAGTCTGTAATTCCAGCTACTCAGGAGGCTGAGGTGGGACAATTGCTTGAACCAAGGGGGCAGAGGTTGCAGAGAGCCGAAGTGGTGCCACTGCACTCCAGCCTAGGGGACAGAGCAAGACTCCATCTAAAAATAAAAAACCACACACACACAACAAACAGAAGAAAATCACATTTGGTTATCACCATGGGGTCCTCAATTTCTGCCCTAAGAGAAATCACAGGAGTTCTGAACACATTCCTTGTAGTTACTGTTCCCGACTGTAGAGGCTCAGGGGAAGCCTCTGACTTCAAACCTCTCCATCCTCTGTCTCTAGCCATCAAGTAATTCTAGCTCAGGGACTTGGTGCCATCCAACAGATGATGCTAGAAGCTGTGGAGGGAATAGCTGGCTGTGGCTCAACACTGCTTTTGATAGGGAATGAAGAACATGTGAAGCCCTAGGCCAGTCTGTGAACATTCTGTAATCCCAAAGATTTACCTCCTTGTGATGAATACAATCAAACATGCTCTAGGGCAGAGATGAAAAGTATCCCTGATTTTGCCAGGCCTTAAGGACACTGTTCAATAAATATTAACTGAATTAATGAATAAATACATATTGGACTGAACTGTATATATTTGTGCCGAGCAAACAGTAAAACCACTGATTTGCTTCAAACCTTGGAATAACCCTTGGAAACCTTCTCCTTCGCTATCAATACCTTTGTGATGTTAAAGTTCTCTTCACCAGGACTCTGCAGAAAGCTCACCTGAAAACACTGGCTCTGAATGTGGGAATGACTCCATTAAGCCACTCACAGTCTGCAGTCCCTATTTTGCAAATAGAATCCTAATTTACAGAATAAATTGTTATCACTTGGGCTGCAAAATTCACAAAATAAACTGTGATCCTTATAAGAGTTAATAGAATAAAGTCAGAAATCATTGAGAGCATTGAGATATTATTTCTTTTCTTTTTTTTTTTTCTTTTTGAGATGGAGTCTTGCTGTGTTGCCCAGGCTGGAATGCAGTGGTGCGATCTCAGTTCACTGCAACCTCTGTCTCTAGGTTCAAGTGATTCTCCTGCCTCAGCCTGCTGAGTAGCTGGGATTACAGACATGCACCACTGTGACCAGGTATTTTTCGTATTTTTAGTAGAGATAGAGTTTCACCATATTGGCCAGGCTGGTTTCAAACTCCTAACATCAAGTGATCCGCCTGCCTCAGCCTCCCAAGTGTTGGGATTACAGGTGTGAGCCAGCGCGCCGGGCCCGGAGACATTATTTCTTTCCAATTCATGAGAAGTACAGATACTCTTAGCCCCTCTCCTCATACATCTATTAAAATAACTTGAAGATTTCTCTGTCAAAATATTGGACCCTTCTGCCAACCAAACTGGAGCTCTAATTTAGGAATAGTTTAATAGAAATGGACTTAACGTCGAGGTGGGAGAATCGCTGGAGCACAGGAGTTCGAGGCCAGCCTGGGCGACATAGTGAGACACTCTCTACCAAAAACTTTAAAAATAATTAACTGGGTGTGGTGGCACATGCCTGTAGTCTCAGCTACTCAGGCGGCTGAGGTGGGAGGATCACTTGAGCTCAGGAGGTCCAGGCTGCAGTGAGCCATGATCATGCCCCTGCATTCTAGCTTTGGTGACAGAATGAGACCCTGTCTCAAAAACAATTTTTTTAATTAAAAAAAAAATGTATATACACACACACACACACATATACACACACACACACACACAAAGAATCCTGATAGGATTATACAAATGTATCAAATTATCATGTGTATACTGAAAATATATACATATATGTGTCAATTAAAAGATTTTTTAATATTTTAAATATATACACAGAAAAATACTTTCTGTATATGTGTATATATGTGTGTGTGGGGTGTGTGTGTGTGTGTATATATATACATATATACCAAAAAACATACTGATTACATTTTCAAATGCCTGACTTACCAGATAGGTATTCCAGAATTTCTGTTTCAGGTCCAAAAATATGTCATCCTTTTCCTGGAGAATGCTCATACCTATTTGCAAAACACCAAAAGAATTTTAAAACATTCAGTAGGGTACCGTATAACAGTGCAGGTTTCAGTTTTCCATTCCAAAATGCAAAGTAACCATCACTATCATCCATCAATACGACCCTTCTGATCCAACAGTGAAAAGAGAACATAGTCAGGCACGGTGGCTCAAGCCTGTAATCCCAGCAGTTTGGGAGGCCGAGGCAGGCAGATTGCTTGAGTCCAGGAGTTTAGAGACCAGCCTGGGCAACAGGGCAAAACCCCATCTCTACAAAAAATATAAAAATTAGCCAGGTGTGGTGGCGTGCCTGTAGTCATAGCTACTCAGGAGGCTGAAGTGGGAGGATTGCTTGAGCCTGGGAGGTGGAGGCTGCAGTGAGCTGTGATCATGACACTGCACTCCAGCCTGGGCAACACAGCAAGACCCTGTCTCAAAAAAAAAAAAAAAAGAAAAAGAAAATAGAACATAATCTCCACTCTAAAACTAGATAAATTTTAAAGGAATGATAAATACAAAGTGAGAATAGCAGAGTATAAAAGTTATAGCAGAACAATTATTTTTTCAAAAACTATAGCAATTCACAAAAAGAATCAATTTACAATAGTGGGCCTATTGGTTACTTTACCTTTCAAACATTTTGTGAAATGTCGAACATTTGAACATTTTGAATTTTTAATTTCTGTCTTTTTTTTTTTTTTGAGATGGAGTCTTGCTCTGTCACCCAGGCTGGAGTGCAGTAGCCAGATCTCAGCTCACTGCAAGCTCCGCCTCCCGGGTTCACGCCATTCTCCTGCCTCAGCCTCCCGAGTAGCTGGGACTACAGGCACCGCCACCTTGCCCGGCTAGTTTTTTGTGTTTTTTTAGTAGAGACGGGGTTTCACCGTGTTAGCCAGGATGGTCTCGATCTCCTGACCTCTTGATCCGCCCGTCTCCGCCTCCCAAAGTGCTGGGATTACAGGCTTGAGCCACCGCGCCCGGCCAGTTTCTGTCTTTTAAAAAAAAGCTAGTGGACTGGTTGTGGTGCCTCACGCCTGTAATCCCAGCACTTTGGGAGGCTGAGGCGGGTGGATCACCTGAGGTTGGGAGTTTGAGACCAGCCTGACCAACATGGAGAAACCCCGTCTCTTCTAAAAATACAAAATTAGCCCCGCGTGGTGGTGCATGCCTGTAATTCCAGCTTTTCAGGAGGCTGAGGCAGAAGGATCACTTGAACCCAGGATTTGGAGGTTGCGGTCAGCTGAGATCACACCACTGCGTTCCTGACTGGGTGACAGAGCAAGACTCCATCTCAAAAATATAAAAATAAAAAAAGGCTAGTGGACCCAAATACTCTGGCAACTACAAATTTCCCATCGGTATTACCCTATTCAAAAATTGAAAGTGGAACACCAATTCAGCCTTCCTAAAAACACTTTGAAAACGTTGATCTTCAACATCCCTGAAGAGAAATTCACAGCCTGGGCAATATATCAAGACCTTTTCTCCACAAAACAATTTAAAAACAAGCCAGGTATAGGGGTGCACGCCAGTGGTCCCAATTACTCCAGAGGCATAAGTGGGAGGATTGCTTGAGCCTAGGAGGTCGAGGCTGCAATGAGGGGTGATCACATCACTGCACTTCAGCCTGAGGGAATAGAGTCAGACCCTGTCTCAGAAAAAGAAAAGGAAAAAAGAAAAATGAAATTCAGGTAGCAAGGCAAAGCTCTGCTATTTTAGAAAGGGTTGTAAAACTGAGAGTACTTTAAAAATTCTTTCCAATCCCCAGTTAGGAGGTAGGGGAAATAAGAGCCTTATTAGTTAATTACAGAAGATTCTTACATGACTCAGCAAAATATTGGTAATACTGTGTTCCACTTACCTAGCATTAATTAAATGCTAAGTACTTTATGCGCCTCATTTCATGTGTCCCTCCTTACAATTCGCTAAGGTAGGTAGAGTTACAAAGAGGAAAAGAGCTTAGAGAGGTTAATAGCAGATGGAGTTCAACCCAGGTGTCTGATTCCCAGCCGAGAGTTGTTAATCTGTTACCTCTGGTTCCCCAAGGTGACCCCAGCACAAAGATCATCTGATTCCTGCAATTTCCATGTAGAGCCTCATGCAAAACTCTAATCCATCCCCTTCCACTTGCTCCCTTCATGGAAATTTGAGGTGACCAAAACTGAACCAGAAAAACTGAAAACCGGCTGGGCGAGGTGGGTCATGCCTGTAATCCCCAGCACTTTGGGAGGCCGAGATGGGCAGATCACTTGAGGTTAGGAGTTGAAGGCCAGTCTGGCCAACTGGTGAAACCCCGTCTTCATTAAAAATGCAAAAGTTGGCCGGGCGCGGTGGCTCAAGCCTGTAATCCCAGCACTTTGGGAGGCCGAGACGGGCGAATCACGAGGTCAGGAGTTCGAGACCATCCTGGGTAACACGGTGAAACCCCGTCTCTACTAAAAAATACAAAAAGCTAGCCGGGCGAGGTGGCTGGCGCCTGTAGTCCCAGCTACTTTGGAGGCTGAGGCAGGAGAATGGCGTCAACCCGGGAGGCGGAGCTTGCAGTGAGCTGAGATCCGGCCACTGCACTCCAGCCTGGGCGACACAGCGAGACTCCTCTGTCTCAAAAAAAAAAAAAAAAAATGCAAAAGTTAGCCGGGTGTGGTGGTGTGCATCTTTAATCCCAGTCCCTCTGTAGGCTGAGGCAGGAGAATCGCTTGAACCTGGAGATGGAGGTTGAGGTTGCAGTGAGCTGAAATCGGGCCACTGCACACTATAGCCTGGGCGATAAAGCAAGACTCTGTCTCCAAAAAAAAAAAAAAAAAGGAAAAAGAAAAAGAGAACAATCTCACTAGTTGTTTCAGGATTGAATAGGATTCTGGTCCCCTACCCCTTCACCGGTGTACAAGGCTTCTGTAACAGGTGCTAGGAAGCTGTTTGCAAATCTAGTCTGGAAATCATACCGTGGGACCAGGGAAAGACCTTCTGATAAAACAGGAGGCCCTAGCTCTCAGGCTGTGCTCCTGACACACTGATCCCATCAGCCATGTAGTTGGCCGCAATGGCAACAGGCAACCAGGTGGTTTGTGTTTCTGGTGGGGTCTGTAGAGAAAGGAAGTGAATCCAGCTCTTCAAAATAAGATTCAGGGGGCAGGGTAGCTCTCTTCAAGATGGTGGCTTGTCTGACCTCAACCTGGTTTAGAAAGCACCAACAGCCCTTAGGAGAAGTTCCCTCCCATTTGGGGGAAAATCTGTGTTCCCCAATCCCAAGGTCAGGCTTAAGACCCATAGAGATTTTCTCCCCAGTTACCCACCCCATCCCCTTCAAGGCTATAGAAATTGCAATGATGATAGAGGCCACAGGGCCCCTTCTGTAAGCAGACGGAAGATCTCCAAAGATCACAAGAATTTAACCAGCTTGAGCAATCAGCCTGTTTTACAGCCTCCTGCCCTCAACTTGTTCTTCCCCAACCCTGGGTGGAATGAGGTCACCCTGTTTGTTTAAACCAGCTCCGAAGTGACCCCAGGTTACTTACAGATGAACCCAAGTTAACTTTCCTCATTTCCATGCTAAAGTCTTCAGCCCAGGAGAAGCTATAGCTTCATGACTATAACCTATGTAACCTATGCAATCTATGTGCTAGCATCATGACTCACTGGGACTCCTACTCTGCATGCAATCACGCACCCTCTCCTTTCTCCATCACCCCATAAAACCCTCCTGTCTCCTTCTCGGGGTGGGGGACACACTACTTTGGAGAACACGCCCTGTGTCTTCCTTACTTGTGCCAAGTAAAACTCCCATTGACCCCAAAACCTGCCTCTTGATGGAGTCATCTGGGACTCGTTAGGGGAATGAACCCCGGTATTTTTCAGGTAACATTTCCATTGTTCTTATTGTAGGCAGCAGTTTCCACAGTCAAGCCCCCATCCCCCACACCCCAGGCCTGGGTCGGATTTTCTAAGGATAGGGTTCCCTGAACCCTTACAAGTATATAGTCCTCCATGGCAAGGATCCAAGGTCCCTTGATGTCTTCCGTGGGACCCCCAGGGGAAAATCGTGTCACCAAAGCAGGACTAGGCCCCTGGGCATGAGTTTTCTGAAGATCCAAGCCCAACCTCAGATTCCACCTGCTCTGTCCCCCAGGGTCATGGGTCCCCTTGCATTTTGTTTCTGTGTTGGCCCCGGAGCCCCAGGCATGGATTTTCTGAAGAGCAGGTCGGTCCCTTCCCTGCCCACGACTGGTTCATGGTCACGCAGCTGCTATGGCCTTGAACTGGGATCTCCTTTATTTTCCCGTGGACCCGTTTTCAGGGGAAAAGACCTCCCCAGCCCTGCCTACTCCAGCCTTGACCTACATCCAACCCCCGAGTCTCAGCCCCGACCCTAGCCCCTGACCCGGTGGACCTCTGGCTCCCCAATTTCCCGGCTGCCCAGCCAGTGGCCCCCCGCAACTTCTTGCAATCAAACACCCCAGCCTCCAGCCTTTGCCCTGGCCTTCCAGGCCCCTGATGCAGCCCTGGTCTCAGAGCCCCAGCTCCCCGGGACCCCAGGTTCCTGCAGCGCCCTCCCTCCAGCCGCTTGATCCCGAGTCCCTGCCTCCAGTCCCCCAATACCGGGGCCCACCCCCCAGATCCCCTCGCGGCCTCTCACCGGCATAGAAGGCCGAGACTGCGATGGGCGCAGCGACCACCTGGTCGCAGAGCAACTTGGCCAGCACCGCGCGCGGCGCTCTGCCCGGGAGCGCGCGCTCCAGCAGGCCCAGCCACACGTAGTTGAAGTTGGCGTGGAAGGTCACCACCAACGTGGCCACGCGCCGCGTCTGGCGCCAGTCGGCCTCGCCGCCCTGCAGCCGCTGCTGCAGCGCGTCCCCGGCCGTGAAGAGCGAGCCGTAGAGCAGCACGTTGGTGGGCCACGGGTGGCGCCGGGCCGCGCGCGACAATGCCGGCCACCAGCTCGCCATGTCCGCGCTTTGGGCCCCCGCGATCAGGAGCCGGCGTGGTCAGCAGCTTCCTGCACTGTGTTCGAGCCTCCTGGGCCTCCAGCAGCCCCTGAGCCTGCGCCGCCCGCACCTGCACCTGCCCCCTCCAGACGCTCCGGAGCGATTGGGCGCCGCGCACACCCAGCCCGCGCTGTCCAATCCAGAGGCCACAGGTCGTCGTGAGGGCTGAACATTTGAAAGGTGCCCGGCCCACCCCCATACCTGGGTCCATTCACACAAAATACCCAGAACAGGCAAAGCCACAGAGGCAGAAGTAATGGGGTTATTTATTTTTATTTATTTATTAATTAGATTTTTTGAGATGGAGTCTCACTCTGTCGCCCAGGCTGGAGTGCAACGGCGCGATCTGGACTCACTGCAACCTCCGCCTCCCAGGTTCAAGAGATTCTCCTGCCTCAGCCTCCCTGGGACTACACGCCATTCTCCTGCCTCAGCCTTCCGAGTAGCTGGGACTACACGCGTGCGCCATCACGCCCGACTAATTTTTGTATTTTTAGTGGAGACGGGGTTTCAACATGTTGGCCAGGCTGATCTCGAGTGATCTGCCAGCCTCGGCCTCCTATATGGTGTTATTTTTTGGAATGATGAAAACATTTTTTTTTTTTTTGAGACGGAATCTCGCTCTGTCGCCTAAGCTGGAGTGCAGTGGCGCGATCTCCACTCACTGCAAGCTCCGCCTCCTGGGTTCACGCCAGTCTCTTGCCTCAGCCTCCCGAGTAGCTGGAACTACACGTGCCCGCCACCGCGCCCGGCTAATTTTTGTATTTTTAGTAGAGACGGGGTTTCACCGTGTTTGGCAGGATGGTCTCGATCTCCTGACCTCATGATCCGCCTGTCTCGGTCTCCCAAATTGCTGGGATTACAGGTGTGAGCCACCGCGCCCGGCCAAAAACATTTTGAAATTTGATAGGTGTGATGGCTACATGAATTTGTGAATACATTAAAAACCACTGAATTGTACACTAAAAAAAAGGGGTGCATTTGGCCGGGCGCAGTGGCACATGTCTGTAATCCAAGCACTTTGGAAGAATTAGGAGGATCCTTTGAGGGCAGGAGTTCCAGACCAGCCTGGGCAACATAGGAAGACCCCTGTTCTATGAAAAAAAAAAGAGAGAGAGAGAAAAGTATTGTCATTAGCTGGCAGTGAGCCGAGATGGCGCCACTGCACTCCAGCCTGGGTGACAGACCGAGACTCCCTCTCAAAAAAAAAAAAAAAAAAAAAAAGAGAAAAAGAAATGAAGCGATAGCAAAACTCAGTCACCAAAATGGCAATGTGTTTTAAATGTTTGCAGGCCACGAATTCACATTTGCAACACACGCAATACACTGAACTGATTGTGTGACTTCCTCTAGAGAGAATATCAAAAGTTACAATGTAAGGGCTTTTATGAATGCGAGATGAGGCCCAGTGTGCCTTCTCCTCTTCAGTTGGTGCCTCAGTGATCCTCACTTCCTAAAACATATCCTGAGCTCCCAGCTTCCAGGCACTGTCCCAAAAGTGGGGTGTTAGTGGGAACCCAAGCAACAGACACTGTAGAGTCTCTCACCTCATAGAACTCATTTTTCTCCTTGCTTCTTTTTTTCTTGATCTTTTTTTTTTTTTTTTTTTGAGATAGGCTCTTACCCTGTTTCCCAGGCTGGAGGGTAGTGGTGCAATCATAGCTCACTGCAACCTTAAACTCCAGGGCTCAGCGGATCTTCCTGCCTCAGCCTCCCGAGCAACTGGGACTACAGACGCCTGCCGCCATGCCCAGCTAATTTTGTAATTTTTTTGTACAGACAGGGTCTCGTTATATTGCCCAGGCTCATCTTGAACTACTGGCTTCAAGTCATCCTCCTGCCTTGGACTCCCTAAGTGCTGCGATTATAGGCATGAGCCACCATGTCTGGCCTTTTCTGACCTTTTTTCCTACTCTTTCACAGTCACATCCAAACCTGTTCTCTTATTTACCCTACTTTTATTTAGTTTTCAAATGGTTAACTTTTAATGATTGCATGTATTTATTTTTGAAAGAAGGGTCTCGCTATGTTTCCCAGGTTAGTCTTGAACTCCAGGACTTAAGCAATACTCCCACCTCAGCATCCCCAGTAGCTGGGACTATGGGCACATGCCACCAAACCCAGCTCTGATTTTTTTTTTTTTTTTTTTTTTTTTTGAGATGGAGTCTTGCTCTGTCGCCCAGGCTGGAGTGCAGTGGCGTAATCTCGGCTCACTGCAAGCTCTGCCTCCCGGGTTCACACCATTCTCCTGTCTCAGCCTCCCAAGTAACTGGGATTCCAGGTACCCGCCACCATGTCTGACTAATTTTTTTTATTTTTGTATTTTTAGTAGAAACGGGGTTTCACCATGTTAGCCAGGATGGTCTCAAACTCCTGACCTCATGATCTGCCCACTTCAGCCTCCCAAAATGCTGGGATTACAGGCATGATCCCCCATGCCTGGCCCTGATTTTTAACTTTTCTTTTTTTTCTTTTTTTTGAGACAGACTCCTGTTGCCCAGGCTGGAGCACAGTGGTGTGATTTCGGCTCACTGCAACTTCTCCCTCCCAAATTCAAGCGATTCTCCTGCCTCAGCCTCCCAAGTAGCTGGGACTATGGGCATGCACCACCATGCTTGGCTCATTTTGGTGTTTTTAGTAGAGACAGGGTTTCGCCACGTGGGTCAGGCTGGTCTCCAACTCCTGTCTCAGGTGATCCGCTGGCCTTGGCCTCCCAAAGTGCTGGGATTACAGGCACGAGCCACTGTGCCCGGCCTTGATTTTTAACTTTTAATTTTGAAATAACTACAGACTTTGAAAGAAGTTGCAAAAATAGTACAAAGAGTTACCACATACTCTTCACCCAAGCTTCCTGAAATACTGACATCTTACGTGACCACAGTACAATGATCAAAATAAGGAAATAAGCACGGAGATCATACGCTTACCTAATCTACAGATCGTATTCAAATGATCACCAATCGTCACCCTTAGGTTCTCTGTTCCCAGTCTGGCTTCCAATCCTGGATTGCTTCACATTGTGTTGAACTGTCAAATGGCCTTAGTCTCCAAGCCAGACCACTAACCAGCTATTCTGTAGGCTGTCCCTCAATTTATCAACCCAGTTATTATGGGCTAAATGATGCCCTCCAAAATTCATATGTTGAAGCCCTAATTTCCAGTACCTCAGAAGGCGACCATGTTTGAAGATAGGGCCTTTAAAATCGCAATGAAGTTAAAGTGAGACCTTTAGGATGGGCTCTAATCCAATCTGTCTGGTGTCCTTATAAGAAGAGGAAATTTGGGGCCATGCTCGGTGGCTCACACTGTAATCCCAGCACTTGAGGAGGCCAAAGCAGGAGGCTCACTTGAGGTAGGAAGATCACTTGAGACTAGCCTGGCCAACATGGTGAAACCGTGTCTCTACTAAAAATACAAAAATTAGCTGGGTGTGGTGGCACATGCCTGTAATCCCAACTACACACGAGGCTGAGGCTGGAGAAACGCTTGAACCTCGGAGGGGGAGGTTACAGTGAGCCGAGATCGAGCCACTCCACTATAGCTTGGGTGACAGAGTTAAGATTCCGTCTCAAAAAAAAAAAAAAAAAGAGAAAATTTGGACGCACAAAGAGGCACCAGGGGCTGGGCGTGGTGGCTCATGCCTGTAATCCCAGCCCTTCGGGAGGCCAAGTCAGGAGAACTGCTTGAGCTCAGAAGTTCGAAACCATCCTGGGCAACATAGCGAGACCCTGTCTCTCTCTCTCTCTCTCTCTCTCTCTCTCTCTCTCTCTCTCTCTCTCTCTCTCTCCTCTCTCTCTCGTTTTATTTAAAAAATAAAGAAAAAAAAACAAGGCACCAGGGATGTTTTCACACCGAGGAAAGACTATGTGAAGACACAGCAAGAAGGCAGCCATGCGAAACCAACTCAGCAGGCACCCTGGTCTTGGACTTCTTGCCTCCAGAACTGTAAGCAAATAAATTTCTATTGTCTAAGTCACCCTGTGTGTGCTATTTTGTTATGGCAGCCCCAGCAAACCAATATATCCATTCTCTTCAGTTGTTGGGAATCTGCCCATATCTGTGTTCTCTAATCCTTTTTATCTGCTCATTTGTTGATTTCTAGCCTTTTCTGGCTCCTTATCCTTGTTACTGGTCCCAAGTAAATTTCTGTTACATTTCTCCCAGCTGGGCAAGCTTCCAGCTCACCAAAACATCTCCTTCTTTGCTTATTACTTTGATCCCCCTTGTATCATTTTTCCATTGCTGAGGTAACAAATTCCACGAATTTAATGGCTTAAAAGAACACAAATTTGTTGTCTTAGAATTTAGGGGGTCAGAGTCTAAAATGGGTCTGCAGGACTGCATTCCTCCTGGAGGTCCTAAAGTAGAGTGCGTTTTCTTGCCTCTTCCAAGCTTCTAGATGCTCCCTGCACTCCTTGGCTCCCCATCCAACATCTTCAAAGTCAGCATCATAGAATCTTCCCATCTCCCTTTCTCTCTCTTCTTTTTTTTTAGACAAAGTCTTACTCTGTCACCCAGGCTGGAACGCAGTAGTACAGTCATAGCTAACTGCAGCCTCAAACCCCGAGGCTGAAGTGATCCTCCCGCCTCAGCCTCACGAGTAGCTGGCACCACAGGCATGCACCACCATGCCTGGCTAATTTTTAATTTTTTGTAGAGACAGACTCTTGCTATGTCACCAGGGCTGTCTTGAATTTGGGTGCCAGCGATCAGAAGCCGGCGTGGTCGGCGGCTTCCTGCACCACTTCCCGGCTTCCCGGCCCCTCAGATGCCCCTGCCGCCGCTGCTGGCGCCTGCACCTGGCCACTCCAGATGCTCCGGAGGGATTGGGCGCCCCGCGCACCCCCCTCCCGCGCCGTCCAATCTGGAGGCCATGGGCCGACATGGGGGCTAAGCGTTTGAAAGGCGCCGTCCAATCTGGAGGCCATGGGCCGACATGGGGGCTAAGCGTTTGAAAGGTGCCGTCCAATCTGGAGGCCATGGGCCGACATGGGGGCTAAGCGTTTGAAAGGTGCCCAGACCACCGGATGCATGGGTCTATTCACACGAAATACCCAGAACAGGCAAAGTCACAGAGGCAGAAGGTGTAGGGTTATTTATTTATTTTATTTATTTGTTTTAATTAGTTAATTAATTAACTTTTTTGAGAAGGAGTCTCCTCTGTCGCCTAGGCTAGAGTGCCGATCCCTATGTTGGCTTGATGTGGTGGCTCATACCTGTAATCACAGCACTTTGGGAAGCTGAGGCGGGAGGATCGTTTGTCAGTCCATGAGTTCAAGACCAGTCTGGGCAAAATAGTGAGCGCCCCAGCTATGGTGTAGATTTGTGTCCCTGCCCAAATCTCATGCCAAATTATAATCCGCAGTGTTAGGGGAGGGACCTGGTGGGAGGTGATTGGATCATGGAGGGAGAGTGCCTCCTTGCTTTCTCGTGATAGTGAGTGAGTTCTCATGAGCTCTGGTTGGTTTAAAAGTGTGTAGCAGGCCGGGCGCGGTGGCTCACGCCTGTAATCCCAGCACTTTGGGAGGCCGAGACGGGCGGATCACAAGGTCAGGAGATCGAGACCATCCTGGGTAACATGGTGAAACCCTGTCTCTACTAAAAGTACAAAAAAATTAGCCGGGCATAGTAGCGGGCACCTGTAGTCCCAGCTACTCGGGATGCTGAAGCAGGAGAATGGTGTGAACCCAGGAGGCGGAGCTTGCAGTGAGCCGAGATTGTGCCACTGCACTCCAGCCTGGGTGACTGAGCAAGACTCAGTCTCAAAAAAAAAAAAAAAAGTGTGCAGCACTTCCCCCTTCTCTCCCTTCCTCCTGCTGCAGCCATGTAAGACGTGCCTGCTTCCCCTTTGCCTGCCGCCATGATTGAAAGTTTCCTGAGGCCTCCCAGACATGCCTCCTGTACAGCCTGTGGAACTGTGAGTCAACTAAACCTCTTTTCTTTATAAATTACCCAGTCTCAGGTAGTTCTTTATAGCAATGCAAGAACAGACTAATACAACCTCCCTCTCTACAAAAAAAAAAAAAAAAAAAAAAAAATTGTTTTAATTACCCAGGTGTGGTGGTGCACACCTGTAGTCCCAGCTACTCTGGAGGCCAAGGCAGGAGGATCATTTGAGCCTGGGAGTTTGAGGTTGCAGTGAGCTATGATCACATCAGTACTCCAGCTTGGACAACAGAGTGAGTCCCTAACTCAAAAAAAAACAAAAAGGAATAACCTTTTTTTTTTTTTTTTTTGAGACAGAGTCTCGCTCTGTCGCCCAGGCTGGAGTGCAGTGGCCGGATCTCAGCTCACTGCAAGCTCCGCCTCCCGGGTTTACGCCATTCTCCTGCCTCAGCCTCCCGAGTAGCTGGGATTACAGGCGCCCGCCACCTCGCCCGGCTAGTTTTTTGTATTTTTTTTTTTTTAGTAGAGACGGGGTTTCACCATGTTCGCCAGGATGGTCTCGATCGCCTGACCTCGTGATCCGCCCGTCTCGGCCTCCCAAAGTGCTGGGATTACAGGCTTGAGCCACCGCGCCCGGCCAGGAATAGTCTTTATGTGAAAATTGCATCTACAAAGTTCCTTTTGCCATGTAAAGTAACATATTCCCAAGAGACTCAGATGTGGGCATCTTTGGGAGGCCATTATTCAGCCTGCTAGTCCCCTCATTATTACATCTTCCTTCTCCATAGTCCTTTTGGTCTCACCTAACAGCAATTGATCATCTTAGCTGAAATCTTACTTGCTCTTTCTCTACATACACAGCCTCAGGACTATGTTCGTCCAGGCATTCATTCAATCATTCGTTCAATTGTTAAATATTCATTAAGAACCATTATGTGCCAGGCACTGAATTGTATGCTATGAGAAGACTTTAGTATTTGCAATGCTTAAAAAAAAAAAAAAAAAAAAAAAAAAAAAAAACTAAGGCCAGGTGCTGTGGCTCATGCCTTTAATTCCAGCACTTTGGGTGGCTGAGGCAGGTGGATCACCTGAGGTCAGGAGTTTGAGACCAGCCTGCCCAACATAGCAAAACTCCATTTCTACTGAAAAATAAGAAAATTAGCAGGGCATGCTGGTATGTACCTGTAATCCCAGCTACTGAGGAGGCCGAGGCAGGGAGAATTGCTTGAACCTAGGAGGCGGAGGTTGCAGTGAGCTGAGATCACCCCACTGCACTCCAGCCTGAGCAACAGAGCGAGACTCCATCTCAAAAAAAAAAAAAAAAAAAAAAAAAAAAAAAAATCTGATCCCTGCCTAAAATAGAGAAAGCACTTATTGTCTACCAAAAAAAAATTTTTCCCTAATGAATCATATACAATTCCCTTAACTAAATTTGTTAGACAGAAAAATAGGGCAAAATTGAGTTTCTAGAAAAAAATTCTTATAATCTACAAAAAAAAAAAAAGAAAGAAAGAAAGAAAGAAAGAAAGAAAGAAAGAAAGAAAGAAAGAAAGAAAGAAAATTTCCCAAATAATTTCTACACAATTCCTTTAATTACATTTGTTAGGGAAAAAAATAGAGCAAAATTGGGTTTCTAGCAAAGGAGACTGGGACCCGCAAAGTGGAGTGGGGGAAGGGGACTAGGATTGCCGGGTGAAATGTAGGATGCTAAGTTACCTTTGAATTTCAGATACATGATAAATACCTTTTTAGTGTAAGTATGCCCCCATGCAATAATTGGGCACTTACTTATACTAAAAACTTCTTCATTGTTAGCCTGAAATTCAAAGTTAGCTGGGTGCCCTGTATTTTTAACATTTATTTATTTTATTTTATTTTTATTTTTTTGAGAGGGAGTCTCACTCTGGCCCAGGCTGAAGTTCAGTGGCGCAATCTTGCCTCCCTGTAAGCTCCACCTCCCAGGCTGGTCTCGAACCCCTGACCTCAGGTGAGCTGAGATCGTGTCACTGCACTCCAGCCTGGGCAACAGAGCAAGACTACATCTCCTGCCTCAGCCTCCCATATAGCTGAGACTACAGGCACCTGCCACCACGCCCGGCTAATATCTTTTTGTATTTTTAGTGGAGATGGAGTTTCACCGTGTTAGCCAGGATGGTCTCAATCTCCTGAACTCGTGATCTACCTGCCTCGGCCTCCCAAAGCGTTGGGATTACAGGCGTGAGCCACCGCGCCCGGCCCAGAAAATTTTTAATTTACCTATAACCCAGACCAATTGTAAATCTTTAAATGTACTTGATTGATATTTAGTGCTTCCCTAAAGTGTATAAAATCAAGCTGCACCCGGACCACCTTGGGGACATGTTCTCAGAATCTCCTGAGGGCTGTGTCACAGCCATGGTCGCTCTTATTTGGCTCAGAATAAATCTCTTCAAATATTTTACAGAGTTTGACTCTTTTCATTGACAAGTTTGGCTCAAAATGTGGCTACAGACTAATAAAAAAATAGCTATGCTTTCTGCAAATTTTCCAGACAATTTTTCTTTTTCTTTCTTTTCTTTTTTCCTTTTTTTTTGAGACAGAGTCTCACTCCATTGCCCAGGCTGGAGTGCAGTAGCAGGATCTTGGCTCACTGCAACCTCTGCTTCCCAGGCTCCAGTGGTTCTCCCACCACCGCCTCCAAAGTAGCTGGGACTACAGATGAGTGCCACCATGCCCAGCTAATTTTTGTGTTTTTTGCAGACAGGTTTTCGCCATGTTGCCCAGACTAGTCTTAAACTCTTGGACTCAAGCAATCCGCCCTCCTCAGCCTCCCAAAGTGCTGGGATTACAGGCAGGAGCCACTGTGCCCAGCTAGAAGAGGGAAAGTTTAATATCATTGATTCACATTATTCAAGATAGTTATGTTGTATAAAGTCACCACGGACACTGAATTGGCAAATATTGAATCATTGCTCTAAACAAAATGCAGGATTGGGTTTCTCCAAGCCTCTGGTCACAACATTTTTATAAAGCAATCAATACATAACCTTGTGTTTTATGTGTGTGTGTTGAAGGATGCCTTATCTAATACATATTGTTGATTCATTGACACTGAACTCACGGCCAACAGCACTGTAACTCATGCCTGAACAAAGCTTATCTAACAAATGTACTTTCTCCATTAGGCACTTCACAGCGTTCTTGTACTCAGAGACACTCGATAGCACTTCAGGAGGACACTTAGGGGCCTTTTGTTGTTGTTGTTGAGATGGAGTCTCACTCTGTTCCCCAGTCTGGAGTGCAGTGGCATGATCTCAGCTCACTACAACCTCCACCTCCCAGACTCAATCGATTCTCCTGCCTCAGCCTCCGGAGTAGCTGGGATTACAGGCATGCACCACCATGCCCGGCTAATTTTTTTAATTTTTAGTAGAGACAGGGCAGGCTGTCTCTAACTCCTGACCTCAGGTGATCCACCTGCCTTGGCTTCCCAAAGTGCTCAGATTACAGGTGAGAGCCACCGTACCTGGCTGGGGGCCGTTATAAGCAGCAAAATCACAAAAAGCACAGAACTGTGAAAGATATGACACTAAATACACTGCAGAAAGGACACTTGTTTGCAGTCTGAAAACTGAGACAAGAAGGCAGAGTGTGACCAGGTACAGTGGCTCATGCCTGTAATCCTAGCATTTTGGGAGACCGAGGCGGAAGGATCACTTGAAGTCAGGAGTTCAAGACCAGCCTGGCCAACATGGTGAAACTCTGTCTCTAATAAAAATACAGAAATTGGCCGGGCGCGGTGACTCATGCCTGTAATCCCAGCACTTTGGGAGACCGAGACAGGCGGATCACGAGGTCAAGAGATCAAGACCATCCTGTCTGACATGGTGAAACCCCATCTCCACTAAAAGTACAAAAATTAGCCAGGCATGGTGGCACGTGCCTGTAGTCCCATCTACTCAGGAGGCCGAGGCAGGAGAATCGCTTGAACCCAGAAGGCAGAGGTTGCACTGAGCCGAGATTGCGCCACTGCACTCCAGTCTGAAGACAGGGCAAGACTGTGTCTCAATAAATAAATAAATAAATAAAATTAAAACATAAATAAAAATAAAATAAAAATGTAGAAATTAGCCCACATGGTGGCACACGTGTGTGACCCCAGCTACTCAGGAGGTTGAGGCAAGAGAATCGCTTGAACCCCGGAGGTGGAGGTTGCAGTGAGCCAAGATCATGCCACTGCACTCCAGCCTGGGCGATAGAGCAAGACTCTGTCTTAGAAAAATTTTTAAAAAGAAGGCAAAGTGTCACCTTGTTGGACCTCAGCTGGGAATGGGCGCATCATGTGACTTAAAAATTTTGCTGCTCTCTGCATATACGTGTCTTCAGATAATGGCAAAAGCACCAGAATTATTGATTTGGGGTCCAAATACATTTTAGCAAGGTAGACAGATTTATAAATACAGAACCCACGAATAATGAGGATGGAGTATATGAAGAATTGTTAATAGGAGACTGGAATAATGAGGGTTTGAGTAGTAAGAAGGGAACTCTGAAAAGTATACAGGCAGGTGCAGGGCTCACGTCTGTAATCCCAGCATTTTGGGAGGCTGAGGCAGGTGATTAGCTTGAGCTCAGGAGTTGGAGACCAGCCTGAGCAATACACCAAGACTCCATTCCTAAAAAAAAAATTTGTTTTAATTAGCTAGGCATGGGGCTTATGTCTGTAGTCACAGCTACTTGGGAGGCTAAGGTGGGAGGATCGATTGAGCCCGGGAGGCAGAGGTTGCAGTCAGCCGAGATTGTACCACTGCACTCCAGTACAGGCAACAGAGTGAGAACCTGTCTCAAAAAAAAAATAATAATAATAAGTATACAAATAGTAGATACAAGGAACAGCCATGACACTCATGGAAACAATCACCCCTGGAGGGCTGAGATCCTGACCAGGTAGAGAGGGTACAGCCCTGCGTCACTGAATAGCAAAGAAGACAGTTACTGTGATGCCCTGCTGGCTGGTGGAACTTGCTGGAAATCTACCCTCAGGGTAAACTTTTCACGGCAAGGTGTCTCTCTGAAGGTACTCTGCTGCAAAACCACCAGAGGGGACTGCCAGGGGAAGCTGCCTGCCAACGGGTGGTGCAGGAGCCAGACACTGGAGAGGCCATTAGCAGGAACCATGAAGCAAAACTCTTTCCTCCTGCAGTGTCTCTCCAGCACCCTCTACTGACCAAACTTAAAATAACGTGCTTCCTGGCAAAGGATAACTACTTTACAGGGCCCAGATCCATTTTTACCCAGAAGGCAAAAAGGGTGGATTTGGAGCTGGAAGGCAATAGATCAAAAACTGGCGTCGTACTGTTTGATGTTTTTTCTTTTCATTTTTTAGACGTGGGGTCTTGCCGTGTTGCCCAGGCTTGCCTCAAACTCCTGGGTTCAAGTGATCCTCCCACCTCAGTCTCCTGAGTAGCTGGGACCACAGGCTCCTGGCATTATGCCTGACTGTTTAATGGTTTTAAAAAGTAATTCTACATGTATGAAAAGCAAACAAGTGTAATTAATAAAATTAACATCTTGGCTGGGCGTGATGGCTCACACCTGTAATTGCAGCACTTTAGGAGGCCAAGGTGGATCACTTGAGGCCAGGAGTTCGAGACCAGGCTGGCCAACATGGCACGACCCCATCTCTACTAAAAATACAAAATTAGCTGGGCATGATGGTGGGCATCTGTAATCCCAGCTATTTGGGAGGCTGAGGCAGGAAAATCCCTTGCGCCCGGGAGGTGTAGGCTGCAATGAGCTGAGATTGTACCACTGCACTCCAGCCTGGGCAAAAGAGCCAGACTCCATCTCCAAAAAACAAATAAAATTAACATCTCTAGTGTTAACCACTCTTTTCATTTTTAATGAATTTTTTATAATCTTTTCCATGTATGTAGTTTTTTATTTAAAAAATTAAATTAGGTTCATATTACACATGCTGTGTTCTTACCAGCCCTTTTGAGTTAACAGTGTCATTTTTCCATGTTGATAAATGTGTACCTGCATCACTTTTTTTTTTTTTAAGAAGGAGTCTCACTCTGTCACCCAGGCTGGAGTGCAGTGGTGCGATGTCAGCTCACTGCAACCTCTGCCTCCCAGGTTCAAATGATTCTCCTGCCTCAGCCTCCCAAGTAGCTGGGATTACAGGTGTCCACCACCATGCCCGGCTAATTTTTTTTGTACTTTTAGTAGAGACAGGGTTTCACCATGTCAACCAGGCTGGTCCCAAACTCCTGACCTCAAGTGATCCTCCCGCATCAGTGTCCCAAAGTGCTGGGATTACAGGCGAGAGCCACCGCACCTGGCACTATTTTTTTTTTTTTACAGGTTATGTCTTTTAACCAGTTTTATGGAAGTACAACTGTTTAGCCAATTCCTTGTTATTTTTGTTGTATATATAGTTTGTTTTCAATTTTGTTTCATTATAAGCAGCGCTACTGTGGACAGTCTTATAGTTAAATCTCTAACATATTTATGTCTTTAGTTTACACTTTGGGAGTAGAATTTTAAGTACAAAACATAGGTATATTTTAAGTGTTTTTGTTACTGAATGCCCAGTTCCATTCAGTTCAATACTTTGAACTGAATCTTTGAAATATGTCAAAGGTTTTATAACAATCTGAAATTCTACCAGTAAACCATGAGAATACTTATTTTCTTCTTTTTTTTTGAGACGGAGTTTCACTCTTGTTGCCCAGGCTGGAGTGCAATGGCATGATCCTGGCTCACCACAACCTCTGCCTCCTGGGTTCAAGCAATTCTCCTGCCTTAGCCTCCCAAGTAGCTGGGATTACAGGCATGCACCAACATGCCTGGCTAATTTTGTATTTTTAGTAGAGACGGGGGTTTCTCCATGTTGGTCAGGCTGGTCTCGAACTCCCAACATCAGGTGATCCACCCGCCTCAGCCTCCCAAAGTGCTGGGATTACAGGCGTGAGTCACTGTGCCCGGCTGAGAATACTTACCTCCTTCTACACTAACACTGGATGTTATTTTATTTTATTTTTTGAGATGGAGTCTCGCTCTGTCACCCAGGCTGGAGTTCATTGGCACAATCTCCACTTGCTGCAACCTCCATCTCCCGGGTTCCAGCAATTCTCCTGCCTCAGCCTCCCAAGTAGCTGAGACTGCAAGGCGTGCGTCACCATGCCCGGCCAATTTTTGTATTTTTAGTAGAGACAGGGCGTCACCCTGTTGGTCAGGCTGGTCTCGAACTCCTGACCTCAGGTGATCCGCCCGCCTCGGTTTCCCAATACAGGTGTAAGCCACCACGCCCAGCCAAATGTTATTATTAAAAAAAAAACAACTTTGCTAATTATAGGCAAAAATGCTATTTCATCCATTTCTGAATTTTTTTGGTTACTAGTAACGTTGAACTTTTTGTCATGTTGACTGTTTGCATGATTTTCCTTTTTATATTGTCTGTTAATGTCTTTGCCCATTTGCCTTCTGGGTACAGAGTTTTAGAGAAGCCTGTGCACTTTCATGAAATGGAAATAAATCTGAAACAAATTAAACACAAATTATAGTTTAAAATGCTAATAAAAATTCTTATTTTCAGCCAGGTGTGGTGGCTTATGCCTGTAATCCCAGCACTTTGGAAGGCCAAGGTGAACAGATGCTTGAGCTCAGGAGTTTGAGACCAGCCTGGGCAACATGGTGAAACCGCATCTCTACCAAAAATACAAACATTAGCCAGGGGTGGTTGTGTCTTAGCCACTGCGGAGGATGAGGTGGGAGGATGGCTTGAGCCTATGAGGCAGAGGTTGGAGTGAGCCGAAATGCCACTGCACTCCAGCGTGGGAGACAGGAGTGAGAGCCTAGCTCAAAACAAAAACAAAAACAAAAACAAAAACAAAAAGGTCTTTGAGTACCAGAAAAATTGTCAATGGGAATACTTTCCTCAAGGTGCTGAAAATTAATAAAAAATCAACAAATCATTGATGGTAGGTGGCTGGTTTTGCTTTCTTCTATATCTAGCTAATTATCACTGAACAAACATTTTCTAAAACATTTTTGATGTTTCAGAACAGAGATTTCAAATTGAGAGCCAAGGGACGGATTCATTCATAATTTACTCTTTTATTTTGCTTTATTTTTCTTATGGTATTTACAAGTAATTAATGTACATTATATAGCTACTTATCTCTCTATTACAATAGGATATAAGATCCACAAAAATAACCAGGCACAGTGGCTCACACCTGTAATCCCAGCACTTTGGGAGGCCAAGGCAGGAGGATCACTTGAACCCAGGAGCTCAAAGACCAGTCGGAGCAACATAGGGAGACCCCATCTCTTCAAAAATTAAAAAATTAGCTGGGCATGGTGGTGCATGTCTGTAGTCCCAGCAGTTTGGGAGGCTGAGGTAGAAGGATCACTTGAGCCCAGGAGGTTGAGGCTGCAGTAAGCCAGAATCGTGCCACTGCATTCCAGCCTGGGGGACAAAGTGAGACCTATCTCAAGTTTAAAAAAAAAAATCCACAAAAAGCAAAGATTTAATCTCTTTTTTTTTTTTTGAGACGGAGTCTCGCTCTGTCGCCCGGGCTGGAGTGCAGTGGCCGGATCTCAGCTCACTGCAAGCTCCGCCTCCCGGGTTTACGCCATTCTCCTGCCTCAGCCTCCCAAGTAGCTGGGACTACAGGCGCCCACCACCTTGCCCGGCTAGTTTTTTGTATTTTTTTAGTAGAGACGGGGTTTCACCATGTTAGCCAGGATGGTCTCGATCTCCTGACTTCGTGATCCGCCCGTCTCGGCCTCCCAAAGTGCTGGGATTACAGGCTTGAGCCACCGCGCGCGGCCTAATCTCTTTTAATTATTGTTGTATCTCCAATTTCTAAAATACTGTGTGGTATATAATGCACCTTCAGAAAATATTTGTTGAATCCACGCATTTAGTGATTATTTACTGAACTCCCACTGCATCTTAGGCACTGGACTAGCTAGACTTGGGCGGTAAATTGCCTCTGCGTCTATGAAGTGTCTTTAAAATATGATTCTCGGTCTGGCGCGGTGGCTCACACCTGTAATCCCAGAGCTTTCAGAGGCTGAGGCGGGCGGATCACTCGAGGTCAGGAATTCGAGACCAGCGTGGCCAACATGGTCAAACCCTGTCTGTAATAAAACTCCAAAAATTAGCCAGGTGTGGTGGTGGGCACCTGTAATCCAGCTACTCAGGAGGCTGAGGCAGCAGAATCGCTCAAACCCAGGAGACAGAGGTTGTAGTAAGCCGAGATCAAGCCACTGCACTACAGCCTGGGTGACAGAACAAGACTGTCTCAAAAAATAAATAAATAAAATATGATGCTCATTAAAACCAGATTGAAAACAGTGGAAATGTTTTGGAAATAATATTACTGTGCCAGTATGTGGATTCATTACTCATTCGTTCTATGACTATTTTTTTGAGAGCCTATCTGCTAGTCACTTGGGGACACAATAATATTAAAGACAGATTCTGTCCCTGCAGATATGGCATTGATAATCTATCAAGGGAGGCAGACATTAAGCAACTAATTAATTGTGATTGTGCTAAGTACATAAAGGAGAAAGACAGGTGCCTGTAAGCACTCATGAGATTTCCCTGAGAAAATGATACTTATACTTCTACCAAAGGGATTAGAAGTTACACAAGACAAAAGGGAAGGGAAAAAAAGAATAGCCTCATCAAATAAAACAGCTTGCCAGGAAAGATCTTGCAGTACAGGAAGACGAAGGCGGGCACTGTGGCTCGCGCCTGTAATCCCAGCACTTTGGGAGGCCGAGGTAGGTGGATCACTTGAGCTCAGGAGTTGAGGACCAGCCTAGGCAACATGGTGAAACCCCATCTGTACAAAAATACAAAAAAGTTAGCCAGACATGATGGTGTGCACCTGCGGTCCCAGCTACTCGGGAGGCTGAGGTGGGAGGATCACTTGAGCCTGGGAAGTGGAGGTTGCAGTGAGCTGTGTTCACGTCACTGCACTCCGGCCTGGGTGACAAAGTGAGACCCTGTCTCAAAACAAACAACAACAACAACAAAAAGACCAAGAGGATAATCAAGGGGATAATGACAGTCAGAGACCGAAGAGGTAGGCAGGGGCCATATTATATACTCATGGGCCAAGTGAAGGATGCTCGCTTTATTCCATGAACAGCTGAAGGCTTGTAAGCAGACCATCTGATTTCTACATTTAACAGATGACTCTGGTTTCTGTATTAAGAATGGTTTGGCTGCAGAGACTGCTTAGATATGGCAGTAGTCAAGGTGGTAGCAACGGAAATAGAGATGCAGACAGCTTTGAGAGATATTTAGGAGGTGGAAGTGGCAACACTGATTGGAAGGGGTTAGGGAAGGGGAAGTGTGAGAGAGAGGAAGACACCCTGGTTCCTGGCGTGAACAGCTGGGTGGATGATGGGGAGCTTTTATGGGATGAGGAGTGTGAGAATCCCTGGTTTAGGGTGGAAGAGGAGTTCAGTGCAATCAAGGTACAGCTATAAATGTGTATAACTGAAGCAGAAGTTTCAGAAGCAATGAGTACCCTTCCTACCATAGAAGGTGCTCTGATTTGTTTTTCTTTTCTCTTTTTTTTTTTAAGAATTTTTTGGCTAGGCATGGTGGCTCACGCCTGTAATCCCAGCACTCTGGGAGGCCGAGTTGGATGGATCATTTGAGGTCAGGAGCTTGAGACCAGCCTGGCCAACATGGTGAAACCCCGTCTCTACTAACAATACAAAAATTAGTTGGGCATAGTGACTCACACCTGTAGTCCCAGCTACTTGGGAGGCTGAGGCACAAGAATCGCTCGAACCTGGGAGGCAGACGTTGCAGTGAGCTGAGATCCCACCACTGCACTCCAGCCTGGGCAACAGAGTGAGATTCGGTCTCAAAAAAAAAAAACAAGAAAAGAATTTTTTACTCAATAGTAAATAACCCACCAATGCTCTGAGATATATATATACACACACACACACACACACACACATATATATATATATATATTTTTGAGACGGAGTCTCGCTCTGTCGCCCAGGCTGGAGTGCAGTGGCGCGATCTCAGCTCACTGCAAGCTCCGCCTCCCGGGTTTACGCCATTCTCCTGTCCTCAGCCTCCCGAGTAGCTGGGACTACAGGCGCCTGCCACCTCGCCCGGCTAGTTTTTTGTATTTTTTTAGTAGAGACGGGGTTTCACCGTGTTAGCCAGGATGGTCTCGATCTCCTGACCTTGTGATCCGCCCGTCTCGGCCTCCCAAAGTGCTGAGATTACCAGCTTGAGACACCGCTCCCAGCCACTCTGATATTTTTTAATCAACTGTGTTGAAGTATGTTTTACATCATAGATTTTCGTATGTTTTACATAATAAAATTCACCCATATTACATGTACAGTTCAACAGGTTTTGACAAATGTATATACCTGTGTAATCACCACGATTAAAATACAGAGCTCTTCTGTCATTTCCAAAAATTCCCCAGCACCCCTTGGCAGTCAATTCCCCCTCCATCTCAGTCCCAGGCTTTCTGCCATTATAGTTTGCATTTTCTAGATTTCCATACAAATGAAACCATATAGCATATGTACAATATACATATGATATACGTATTCACTTGTATCTGGCTTATTTTCTTGGAGACAGGGTCTTGCTGTGTCACCCACGCCAGAGTGCAGTGGTGCAATCACAGCTCACTGCAGCCTCAACTTCCCAGGCTTGAGAAATCCTCCACTCCCAGCTAATTTTTTTTTTTTTTTTTTTTTTTTTTGGTAGAGACTGGGTCTCTCAACATTGCCTAGGCTGGCCTCAAATTCCTGCGCTCAAGCGAACGTCCCATTTCAGCCTCCCAAAGTGCTGGGATTACAGGCTCCAGGCCATGTATCTGGCTTCTTTCACTCAGCATAATGTTTTTAAGATTCATCTATGACAGGGATCAGCAAATTAGGGCCTGTAGGCCAAATCTGGCCCGGTACCTGATTATGCAAAGGCCCAAGAGCTCAGCATGACTATATTTTTAAGTGATTGAAAAAAAGTCAAAGAAGAACATTTTGTGACACATGTAAATTAAATGAAATCCAAAATTCAGTGTCTATAAATAAAGCTTTATTGGAACACAGCAACACTCATTTGTTTACATCCTGTCTATGGCTGTTTTCATGCTACCGAATCAAATACTTGAGACTGAAATCGCAAGAACCTAAACTACGGTTTGCAAAGCCTGAAATATTTACAACCAGGCACTTTATGGAAAAAGTCTGCCAACTCTGTGGTGTCCCATGGATCAAAAATTTACTCCCTTTTATTGCAGTACAGTACTCCATTCCATTGTAGGGATAGGCCATAATTTGTTTGTCTGTTTATCTGTTGATGGACATTTGGGTTACTGCCTAATTATCCTTAATCCATGTGATGTGCTCTGATGTTTTGCATCCTATTTCATTTTTTTAAAAATTGCTACTCATGACCCAATGGTTAATTTCACAGCCCATTGATGAAGTACTCTCAGTTTGATATAGATATTAACTGAAACAATGGAGGATGAAATTATGTAGAAGAAGAAATCAAAAGGACTTTCCAGGCCGGGCACAGTGGCTCACGCCTGTAATCCCAGCACTTTAGGAGGCTAAGGGGGGTAGATCACCTAAGGTCAGGAGTTCGAGACCAGCCTGACCAATATGGTGAAACCCCATCTCTACTAAATATACACAAATCAGCTGGGCATGGTGGCATGTAATCCCAGCTACTCCGGAGTCTGAGGCACGAAAATCGCTGGAACCTGGGAGGCGGAGGTTGTAGTGAGTCAAGGTGGCGCCACTGCACTCCAGCGGGAACAACAGAACGAGAATGTCTCAAACAAACAAACAAACAAACAAACAAAGAGGGCTTGCCAGCTGAGTGCTGAGGAAATCCAACAATTAAACATTGGGTGGAGGAGGAAGAAACTCCAAAAGACATTGAGAAGGAACAGGCAGAAAAGGGAAGGTGACGATCCGGACAATTTGATATTGTGGGAAGCATGGAAAGTCAGTTTCAAGAAGAAAGTGATCATCTGATTCTAGGGCTGCTAAGAGGTCAGGTGCGATGGACTGAGATGGTTTTAGTGAGACTCGTTTAGGTGGAGGGAACAAACCCGAAGCTAGATTGAGATGAGTTGGTGGTGTGTGTGTAATGAGAAAATTGAGACCATAAGGGGATGTGGATGAAGATAAGGAGTTTTTATTTGCTTGTTTTTTGATCATAAGAATGTTTAACAAACACTAAAAAGCAAGTATAACCAGAATTTTACAGATGAGGAAAGTAATATACCAAGAGGTTAAGTAACTTAAGAAAAAAAAAAACAAGTCCAGTTCTACTTGTAGCCACAATCTGAGCTCTAACCAATGGGCTATACTATTGACAATGGAAAAAGCTGGCCCAGACATAATCCAATGTTTGTACCTTTGAGTTAAGTCTACAGTTGAGGCTGGGCCCGGTGTCTCATGCCTGTAATCCCAGCACTTTGGGAGGCCAAGATGGGTGGATCACCTGAGGTCAGGAGTTGGAGACTAGCCTGTCCAAAATAGTGAAACCCTGTCTCTACTATAAACAGAAAAATTATCCAGGCTTGGTGGCACGCACCTGTAATCCCAGCTACTCAGGAGGCTGAGGCAGGAGAATTGTTTGAACCTCGGAGGCGGAGGCTGCAGTAAGCCTAGATTGCGCTGACAAAGTGAAACTTTGTCTCAAGAAAAAATTAAGTCTGGGCGCTTGGATCTCACGCCTGCAATCCCACCACTTGGGGAGGCCAAGGTGGGTGGATCACCTGAGGTCAGGAGTTCGAGACCAGCCTGGCCAACATAGTGAAATCCTGTCTCTACTAAAAATTCAAAAATTAGCCGGGCATGGTGGCACATACCTGTAATCCCAGCTACTTGGGAGGTTGAGGCAGGAGATCTGCTTGAACCTGGGAGGCAGACGTTGCAGTGAGTGAACTGAGGTTGCACCACTACACTCCAGCCTGGGCAACAGAGCAAGACTCCATCTCAAAAAAAAAAGAAAATTAGCTGGATGTGGTGGTGCAAGTCTGTAATTCCAGCTACTCAGGAGGCTGAGGCAGGAGAATTGTTTGAACCCGGGAGGCAGAGCTTGCAGTGAGCCAAGATTGTGCCACTGCACTCCAGCCTGGTGACAGAGTGAGACTCCATCTCAAAAAAAAAAAAAAAAAAAGAAGTGTTTGAGACCAGGCTTGCTGGCTCAGGCCTGTAATCCCAGCACTTTGGGAGGCAGAGGCAGGAGGATCACCTGAGGTTGGGAGTTTGAGACCAGCCTGGCCAACATGGTAAAACCCTGTCTCTACTAAAAATACAGTGCATGAGGTGGTGCACGCCTATAATTGCAGCTACTCGGGGAGGCTGAGGCAGGAGAATCACTTGAACTGGGTTGGGGGGGTGCGGAGGTTGCAGTAAGCCGAGATCAGGCCACTACACTTCAGCAAAAGAAAAAGAAAAGTCTGTTAGCAGCACATAAAGCCATATGTCCATAGAGATTAAACCTCCCCACAATTGATGGCTTCATGCTCCAAATTGTACAGTATTCTGCTTATCTCTCTTCACTAGTCCATAGAATGCTGCTTTATAATTTATCAGTTTTCCTATCTGTGCATCCACAAGCCAAATGGTTTCAACTTTTTTTTTTTTTTTTTCTGGGGATGGGGGAGTCACAGACTTGAGTATATAATGAAAACGATGGATGTTTTCCCCAGAAAAATGCAAATGCACTCACACACACAAAAAATTTTGAGTATAGTTTCAGAGACCTCCATCTGCATCCCAAAGTAAAAACCTCTACCCAAAATAGTGTTTTTCTTTAGGGCAGAGAGAAAATAGTGTTTTTCTTTAGGGCAGAGAGCTTGTCTTTGCGGTGTTTGTCTGTGTTTGTTTTTGGAGACAGAGTCTTGCTCTTGTCACCCAGGCTGGAATGCAGTGGTGCAATCTTGGCTCACTGCAACCTTCACCTCCCAGGTTCAAGCGATTATGCTGCCTCAGCCTCCCGAGTAGCTGGGATTACAGATGCACACCACCACACTCTGGTAATTTTTTTATTTTTAGTAGAGAGGGGGTTTCACCATGTTGGCCGTGCTGGTTTCGAACTCCTGACCTCAGGTGATCTGCCCACCTCAGCCTCCCAAAGTGCTGGGATTACAGGCATGAGCTGCCGCACCCAGCCTTTTTAAAATTTTTTAATTTTTTATTTATTTTACTTTTGAGATGGAGTCTCACTGTGTTGCCCAGGCTGGAGTGCTAGTGGCGACATCTTGGCTCACTGCAAGCTCTGCCTCCTGGGTTCACGCCATTCTCCTGCCTCAGCCTCCCGAGTAGCTGGGACTACAGGCGCCCACCACCACACCCGACTAATTTCTTTTTGTATTTTTGGTAGAGACGGGGTTTCACCGTGTTAGCCAGATGGTCTCAATCTCCTGACCTTGTGATCCGCCCGCCTCGGCCTCCCAAAGTGCTGGGATTACAGGCGTGAGCCACCGTGCCTGGCCCAGCCTCTTATTTTTATTTTTATTGTTTTTTGAGACGGAGTCTTACCTTATTGCCCAGGCTAGAGTGCAGTGCTGCAATCTTGGCTCACTGCAACCTCTGCCTCCTGGGTTTGAGTGATTCTCCTGCCTCAGCCTCCCAAGTAGCTGGGATTACAGGTGTCTGCCACCATGCCCAGCTAATTTTTGTATTTTTAGTAGAGATGGAGTTTCACCATGCTGGCCAGGCTGGTCTTGAACCAGCCTCTTACTCTTTTACATACTATTTCCAGCACAACTGTCCAAGATGGCAGTCAATAAATGTTTGGCTAAATATAATAAATAATCCAGTTGATTATTTCCACTTTTTCACATTGGGTTTTCAAAGTCTACTTTTCAAACAGTCAAGTTAACTTTTCTCTCTCTAGTATTTGTTTTGTAGAATCTATTATACTTTGTAATGTAATCCACAGAAACTTGGAGGCGACTTTAAAATTTACTAGATGTGAATGATACCCATGCTGAGGTGCTCAGAGGTTGAATGTACTTGTATCGAGGGGTGGATATATGGATGCATGTGTGATAAAGCAAATACAGGGAAAATTAATTGTAGAATCTAGGTAGTGGGTACATGGTTGTTCACTGTACAATCATTTCAACTTTTCTACATGTTTGAAGAATTTCATAACACATTGGAAAAGTGACTTGTTTTGTTCAAGCGGGGATACATTCAGTCTTCGGTTCTTGAAAGATATAAATCTGTCATTCCTTCTGTTTGGAAAGTTCTTTAGAGAGTCTGAATAATTCCCACAGTACAGTCTAAACCAGCACACAAGGGTTTTTTGGTAGAAATAATTTTATTAACAGAACCAGGCAATTTACCAAATACAACACAGATAGCTCAAAACATGGAGTTACTGCGCTGAAAATGTGACCGTGTTACACAGATTTCGGGAGGAAGAGTATAAAACAGGAGAGGCCGGGCACGGTGGCTCAAGCCTGTAATCCCAGCACTTTGGGAGGCCGAGACGGGCGGATCACGAGGTCAGGAGATCGAGACCATCCTGGCTAACACGGTGAAACCCCGTCTCTACTAAAAAATACAAAAAGCTAGCCGGGCGAGGTGGCAGGCGCCTGTAGTCCCCGCTACTTGGGAGGCTGAGGCAGGAGAATGGCGTAAACCCGGGAGGCGGAGCTTGCAGTGAGCTGAGATCCGGCCACTGCACTCCAGCCCGGGCTGCAGAGCAAGACTCCGTCTCAAAAAAAAAAAAAAAAAAAAAAAACAGGAGAGAAGGCCGGGCGCGGTGGCTCACGCCTGTAATCCCAGCACTTTGGGAGGCCGAGGCGGGCAAATCACGAGGTCAGGAGATCGAGACCATCCTGTGAATGGTGAAACCCCGTCTCTACTAAAAATACAAAAAATTAGCCGGGCGCAGTGGCGGGCGCCTATAGTCCCAGCTACTTGGGAGGCTGAGGTGGTAGAATGGCGTGAACCCGGGAGGCGGAGCTTGCAGTGAGCCGAGATCGCACAACTGCACTCCAGCCTGAGCGACAGAGGGAGACTCCGTCTCAAAAAAAAAAAAAAAAAAAAAAAAAGAAAGAAAGAAAGAAAAGAAAAAACAGGGAGAAAAGGAGTAAGATTTGTGGTTGTAGGGTCATCGCAGAGGTGAAGTGTTCCATTGATTGCAACTGTGGTAGTCTACATCAGTTTCCCTCATTAAGGTCGGAGGAATCTACTAAGCAAATGTACGACTTCCCATTCGTTAGAAATACATTGCAATAAAACTGCAGAAGTGGCCGGGCGTGGTAGCTCACGCCTGTAATCCTAGCACTTTGGGAGGCTGAGACGGGAAGATCGCCTGAGGCCAGGAGTTCAAAGCCAGCCAGGGCAACATAGTGAGACATCCACGCTTCTTTATTAAAATGAGATTTAAAATTTTTTTCCCTTCAATTCATCGGTAACAACATAAAAAAATTAATAAAAAATTAACTTTTTAAAACATTTAAAGTAAAGTGGGAGTGGAAGCGGCATGTGGACTCATGGGGCTCGGGTCTGAATCGTACCTAGATCGGCACTGCGAAATGGGGATAATGATGATCTCCTAGAGCTGCTGAAATAGGAAAATGGAAGAGCAGCAGCTGATGTATTAATATTATTATTATTATTACCCATTACCTGACAAGTTATAATTGTGACATGAAGGAGAAGGCTGGCCCAGTTGTCTGAACAATATTTTCCGTCTATAATTCGGCGGGAAGGTCTGAGACAAACACGTCGGCTTAGATCAGTGCCTTCTCTGAACGGCGTTCACCAAGTAGCCCCCAAACCCAAAACCCCCAAGTCCCCGGGCGCCGAGGACGCTGTGAGTCCTGCGCATGTGCAAGGGTGCTCGCTCGCTCACCGCCTTCGTGGCGAATGGCCTGTTCCATTCTCGAGGGATGACGGCGGGAGGGGAGGCGGGAGAGTTGGAAGCCTGGGTCCGGAAGTGCAGGTGCGTCACTAGTATTTCCAGCCTTTCACTCCATGAATAGTACTTTGTGATTATTATACTTCTACCTTGTTGATTGCGACAGGCTGCTGGAAAGAGTGAGTTTGGTGAACAATCCACTGGGCATCCTCCACTTTTCACCTACGCACGTTAAGGAGGGCCGGCGTGAGGCCCAGGTACGGAATCCCAGAGGGCTCCGCCCACCTTCACGGGGCCCCGCCCCGCCGCCCCTCAACCCGCAGGTTCGCCAGCCCGCGGCGCCGCCGGGCAGCTCCTCCTCCTCTCCGCCCCGCCGGCCACGGGCGCGGAGGACGTCAGCGCTGCCAGCGTGGAAACAGCGGCGGGGCGCGGGAGGAGGAAGTAGCGCCCGGGACCGCTGGGCCACCACCGGCCGCCTCAGCCATGGACACGTCCCTGGAGAAGGTCCGTACCGGGAGGGGGCGATGGGGACGGCGCTGCGGCCCGGGGCTCCCGCCTCCGAGGCGACTGTTTGCCAGTCTCAAGCTGCCATTGTGACCCGGGCAGGGGGACGCGGGCTGATGGGCCCCGCCTGAGGAGGCCTCGCCGGGAGGGCGGCTGCGGCCCGGGCGCGTCACGGGGCCAGGTGTCTCACGGTCCCCGTGGGTCGAAGAGGCTGGGCGGGGTTCCGTGGGGGCCGTGACGCCCGGAGCCCAGGACTGGGACCGTGGGGCCGACCTTGGGCCCTGCCGAGATTCCGTGAGTGGCCGGCCTGAACTCGGCTGGCCCTTTCGGAGGACTGGGAGCTCTCCGTTGGCGACCCCAGATGCTCCCGGAAAGAAGCCGCAGTTATTTCGGAGCCAGCTGCAAACCTGTAGGTTTTTCTTGGTCTCCAAGTTAGGAATGAAAATTGCTAAAGCAGTGGTTTTCCAACTTCAGCCTGCGTGGGAATCACCTGGGGCCTTTGGTAAACTGTGGAGGTTCAGTCCCGGGGTCAGAACCTCTGGGGGCGGGACCGAGATCTGCATATTTAACCGCCACCGTCCCCCTCCCACTCCGCCCCACGAAGGTGGTTCCGATGCTAAGTCTGCGAACACCGGGCGAGAACCTTTATGAGTTCCAGAAAGGGGTGGGTATTGCGTAGATTGCGAATTGAGTTTCAGGGATCGCAGCTGCTGCACAACTTCCTGGCTCCCCCTTTCCAGTGGCGAGGAGGGATCCCCGAGTCAACTCGAAATCCACTGGTAACAGAGCCTACCTCTGATTTCCTTTTAGGACGGCAGCGTGGTGTACCTGGCTGACTGCTCTACCATGTGAAACGGATTCTCATTGTCCCAGTGTTAGGGCTTGTAAATGGGAACCGGTTTGGGTTTCTTCATGGATTCCTGCTTTCGGTACCTGACATTCTGCCCTCCCTCAAAGCCCTTCTCTGTGTTCCAGCTTGGGAGTCAGCCTGTCCAGTCCAGTGCACACCCGGCTTTTCATGCATGTGGCATTCAGGAGCAATGCTAGTATTTTAAGACGGCTACATTTGAATTTTGAGCTAGTAGGAATAATGTATTTTGTCTTTTTTCAAGGCAGCAGCTGCTGTAGATTTGTTCACTTGTCGCTGGAGAGTTGAAGGCAATAATTGTAAAAGTTAGGCCAGATGTCTTCGTGTGCTCACAGTGCTATAGCCTACTCCTGGGTTGCTTAGCATACATTGGGTGGAAGACAAGAAAAAGATAATATGGTTTTCTTGTGCCATCTCTGGAGTGAATGTTACGTGTTTTCCTGGCTGGGAATAAAGTCTTTACGGTCTTCTGATTAGCAGAGTGTCTACCTTTTGGTACTTTGAGTTTGTCCAGATGAGTGGTTCTTAAAGCAGGGGGCAATTTATTTCCCCAGGGGACATTTGGCTATCTCTGGGCATATTTTTGATCGTCACAGTGGGGGCAGGGAGGTGCTACCGTACCTAGTGGGTAGAGGCCAGGGACACAGCTAAACATCCTACATTGCACAGGACAGCTCCCCACGCTGGATAATTCTCTGGCCCAAAATGTGAGCAGTGTTGAGACTGAGAAATCCTGGTCAAGATCATGTTTATACCACCAGCAGTTGAGTACAAAATGATGCAAAGTGGTGTTTTCAATTTCCTAAGAAGGTGGATGGGCTTCATGTGATTGTAATTGGAATCCTAAACAACTGGGATGATCTTTCCTCTGGGAGTAATTAGCCTTTATAGGAAAATCTGCAGAGTGGGTCGGAATCCTGCTTTAAATATTACTTTTCTGGCATTTGATCAGTAGATTACAGTGGTTGCTCCCTAAGTGTTAATTGATGATAAAATATCTTAAACTCTCTCAATTAAGATATCAAGAGGGACTGCAATTCCAGTGTGTTTAATATTGGAGCATTCACAAAAATTGCTGTAATCTTTTAGGAATTCAGAACATGTGGGCTGGAAGTTTCTGCCTTAGATCAGTGTGAAAATTCTGAGTCTAAGTTTTTCAGAACTATGACTGGGACTTACTTTTTTTTTTTTTTTTTTTGAAATGGAGCCTCGCTCTGTTGTCCAGGCTGGAGTGCAGTGGCACGATCTCAGCTCACTGCAACCTCTGCCTCCTAGATTCAAGTGGTTCTTCTGCCTCAGCCTCCCGAGCAGCTGTGACTACAGGCGCATGCCACCACACCGACTGATTTTTGTATTCCCAGTAGAGACGGGGTTTCACCATGTTGGTCAGGCTGGTCTCAAACTCCTGACCTTGTGATCCGCCCGTCTCAGCCTCCCAGAGTGCTGGGATTACAGGTGTGAGCCACTGCGCCTGGCCAGGACTTACGTTTATATTCCCTGAAGTAATAGAGGGCCTTAGATGGAATGAACAATTTATGTTGGTGCTAATTGGGCAGAAAAGAAAAAGCATTGCTATGATGTGAGTGTTGATGACTTTATGTTCTGAAAAATAGTCTGAGTCAAAGTGAAACATGTAACTGTGTTCATTATTCCTGTTTCTTTGAGGAATAGACTATGCTGCGTTAAATTCTACATTGTTAGTATAAAGTCGAGAGCTATGTGAGCAGTTATGAACCCATTTAAATTGATCCTTGCGGCCGGGCGCGGTGGCTCAAGCCTGTAATCCCAGCACTTTGGAAGGCCGAGACGGGCGGATCACGAGGTCAGGAGATCGAGACCATCCTGGCTAATACGGTGAAACCCCGTCTCTACTAAAAAATACAAAAAACCAGCCGGGCGACGAGGCGGGCGCCTGTAGTCCTAGCTACTCGGGAGGCTGAGACAGGAGAATGGCGTCAACCCGGGAGGCGGAGCTTGCAGTGAGCTGAGAGCCTGGGCGGCAGAGCAAGACTCCCTCTCAAAAAAATAAAAAATAAAAATAAAAATAAATAAATAAATAAATAAATTGATCCTTGCATAATTTATACTGATTACAGAAACCACAATGTTATTTGATACTCACCCTCTAAAATTTAAAATAACATCTCTCACTTTAAAATGTAGTATGTGAAAAAAAAAAAAGTAGTATGTGATCATCATTTAGTAGAATCACTCGATGATTGGGATTTGGTCCAAATATAATTCTGTCCCTTGCTTTTTCTGTTGATATGTAAACTTGCAGACCTGTGATAACAGAGCCATTTTCTTGTCATGATTTGCTTTTCTTTCACAACAGTATCAGTTTTCTTGTATCTGAGATAGTGATGTCCCAATAAATCAGATGATCAGATGGGTTAATTGAGGAGGCAAGGAATTCAAACCAGGAGAGTAGCAGTAGGGGCTTTGCCCCCACCCTCCACTGTATGTTCAAGGCATAAGGAACAAGGCCCTGTAGCAGAGCCTCACAATGTGTACTTAGGTTAATATTCAATAAAGAAAATGCCACAGGAAGTAATCACTATAATGATGAAGATTTTAAGTTATTAAATACATACACCTTTCAGTAAAAACCTGTTATATTATTATTTTTGAGACAGGATCTCTCTCTGTCACCCAGGCTGGAGAGCCGTGGTACAATCTTGGCTCACTGCAACGTCCGTCTCCAGGGCTCAAGAGATCCTCGTGCCTCAGCCTCCTGAGTAGCTGGGACTATAGGCATTCACCCCCACACTGAGCTAATTAAAAAATTTTTTTTAATCGCGTCAAGGTCTCACTATATTGCCCAGGCTGGTCACAAACTCCTGGGCTCAAGCCATCCTCTTGCCTTAGCCTCTCAAAGTGCTGGAACTATAAGCATGAGCCACCATGCCAGGTCAAAACCTGCTACTCTAAACTTGTAGAATAGCCCGGACCTTTTTCTGTTGGTTAAGAGATCTCATTCTTCCTGGGTATTATGTTTAGACAAGGTATGCTACAGTTTGTTTTGCGTTTACTTTAATTCTATCCTTGAGCAAGCTTAGAGCAATTTCTCAGCATCAGCACTACTGATATTTTGGGTCAGATAATCCGCTGTTGTGGGGGCAGGCCTGTGCATGGCAGCGTGGTTAGCAGTGTCCCTGGCCTCCGCTCAGTAGATGCTAGTCGCACTCCCTACCCCTGGTTGTGACAATAAGAAATGTCTCCAGATGGAGGCAGCTGTCCCCCAAGGGGTGGAGGGAATTGCCTCTGGTTGAAAGTCCCTAATTTAGGGAATCTAGAGCTACAGTTCCAGTTTGGTAGCCACTAGCCATATTTGGCAGTTTACATCGAGATTAAGATTAAGCACAATTTAACATTCCTTTCCTCAGTCATGCTAGCCACATTTCAACCACATGTGGCTGATGTCTGCTACATTGGGCAGCACAGACGTGGAACATTTCCATCGCCAAAGAAGGTTCCACTGGACAGTGCTAAGAGCTGGCAATTACTTTTTTTTTCTTTTTTTGAGATGGAGTCTCACTCTGTCGCCCAGGGTAGAGTGCAGTGTCACAGTCTCGGCTCACTGCAACCTCTGCTCTCCGAGTTCAAGCGATTCTCCTGCCTCAGCCTCTCAAGTAGCTGGGATTACAGGCGCCCACTACCACACCTGGCTAATTTTTGTATTTTTAATAGGGATGGAATTTCACCATATTGACTAGGCTGGTCTCAAGCTCCTGACCTCAAGTGATCCACCCGCCTTGGCCTCCCAAAGTGCTGGGGTTACAGGCGTGAGCTACCATGCCCAGCCAATTACTTGTTATATCTAATTCTCATCTCTGAAAGAGGCAACTTTGACCCTGTTTCTGACCTCAATCAGCACAACTCAGTCCATTTTTGGTTCTTGAACTCATCCTGAGCTAAGCGTTTCTTTCCTCCTATTTGGGCCTAATTTTAGAAAATTCTTTGTCACCTTGCTGTTATGCTGGAGGTTTATAGCAGCATCAATAGAACATTCCTGATCATTACTTATTGATAAGGACTCTGAGAATTTCTATTCCTGCTCCTTCCTTAAAAAGCATGAGAAAGGAACCCCTGTTAGGCAAGGTTGAAATGACCAGTTTCCGTATATGGCTCTGTAGATCCCACTCTTTTATATAGAATGGCAGGAGATGAGAAGCTGTAATTGTAGCTTTCATATAAAGCCAATTCCAGTGTTACAATGTGAGGGTTTTGCATACAGGTGCATGGTGGCTAAGGCTGTAAATGATTATCTAATACTGGCTCTCAGGGAAAACTGATAGGACTCGGCCATGATACACAGTTCTTGATACTAGATATTTATGGCTTTGTTCATTCTTGATTTATTCAAGACTGCAGGGGAAGTCAGTGGCAGAGCTATTGATGGTCCCTATTTCCGTCTTTGCTCCACTGTATCTAGGATTATGAGTTATAGGTAGAAGTTGCTTGAGCTTAATGTCATCTGTTGTCACCTAAAGCAGAAACCTGTTTTGATTTATATATATGTTTTTTTGAGACGGAATCTTGCTGTCACCCAGGCTGGAGTGCAGTGGCGCGATCTCACCTCGATGCAGCCTCTGCCTCACTGCAACCTCTGCCTCCTGGGTTCAAGCAATTCTCCTGCCTCAGCCTCCCGAGTAGTTGGGATTATTTTTCTACCACACCTGGCTAATTTTTTTTTTTTTTATTTTTTATTTTTTTGAGATGGAGTCTCGCCCCGTGGCCTAGGCTGGAGTACAGTGGCTCAATCTCGGCTCGCTGCAAGCTCCGCCTCCTGGGTTCACACCATTCTCCTGCCTCAGCTGGGACTACAGATGCCCGCCACCACGCCCAGCTAATTTTTTGTATTTTTAGTAGAGACGGGATTTCACCAAGTGTTAGCCAGGATGATCTTGATCTCCTGACCTTTGCCTCGGCCTCCCAAAGTGCTGGGATTACAGGTGTGAGCCACTGCGCCCGGCCAATTTTTGTATTTTTAATACAGATGGGGTTTCGCCATGTTGGCCAGGCTGGTCTCGAACTCCTGACCTCAAGTGATCTGCCTGGCTGGGTTCCCAAAGTGCTGGGATTACAGGTGTGAGCCACCATACCCGGCCTTGATGTATATTTTTTATCAATCGAAGGTGAGCTGTGGCCAAAGCCCAGTGCTGAGTCCTGACAGACACACAAGGTGAGTAAGATGGGATCCCGGCAGGAGGTCACTTTCTGGTAAGGGGTATACTTTTTGGATAAAACCTTGCATAGAAAGGAGGGATAAAAAGCACAGAAATTAAGAAACATAGAAAGGAGGGATAAAAAGCACAGAAATTAAGAAACAAGTTGTGAGTGCAAGGAGCAAGTAATCAGATTGTATGGAAAAGATTCTTTAGGCAGAGTATTTAGCTCAGAATTATGCTTTTCTAGAGTTTAATTGAAATGTAATGCAACTCTTTATGAGCATGCCTCATATTATTGCTGGTAGATGAAAATCAAGAAACAGGAAAGCCATTTCATCTTTACCTTTCTGGTTTGATCGCGCACTAACAAGCCCTAGGGAAGAAGCTTATTTTAAGGAAGAGTTATAACAGTATCTGCTTCTGTTCAGCAATTTTCTTTTTGTTGCAGAATAAAGGTGTGATTCCAGTTAAACAGTAAAGTTTTTAGAAATAGAGCTTTCCTATTGTATGCTATTTTTCCATCAGTGTCATTATCTGGAAGTGTTTACTCATGTTATAAGGGCTGTGTGAATCGACACTGCAGTAGTGGTCTCTGGGAACACAGTTTTTTGGAACGCGGAGTTGGATTTCTAGCATCTCCCACATATATCTCAGTCAAGTGATTAGAGGCTTTTCTCCCCCTTCATATACTGCTCTCTGTGACTGAGATGTGATCTGTGCAGTTAACTTTGCTCCCTCCTTTCCACTGTTGGATATTTTTGCCCTTTTCTTTTCTTTCTTTCTTTTTTTTTTTTTTTTTTGAGACGGTATTTTGCTCTTGTTACCCAGGCTGGAGTGCAGTGGCATGATCTCGGTTCACTGTAACCTCTGCCTCCTGGGTTCAAGCAGTTCTCCTGTGCGCGCACCAACACGCCTGGCTAATTTTTTTTATTTTTCGTAGAGACAGGGTTTCTTCATGTTGGCCAGGCTGGCCTCAAACTCCCGACCTCAGGTGGGCCACTGCGCCCGGCCTATTTTTGCCCTTTTCTTTCCTATTTTCCGCCTATCTTCTTGAGGAATTTGTAAGTTTAAATACTCATAGTTACACTTTATAAAATACTTGGCTAACCCTTTGCGACTAGGAAGATTATGATGCTTAATGAGCCAGTAATTACAGTATGTCTTCATATTCTCACAGACACACTCAAGCGTAGAGACCATGATGGTTAAGAATAACACTTTCAAATGATAGTATCCAGTTCTTAGAAGATGAGAGGAGACGGCTGGGCGTGCTGACTCATGCCTGTACTCCCAGCACTTTGGGAGGCCAAGGTGGGTGGATCACCTGAGGTCAGGAGTTTGGGACCAGCCTGGCCAACATGGTGAAAACCCATCTCTACGAAAAATACAAAAATTAGCCAGGTGTGGTGGCTCACGCCTGTAGTCCCAGCTACTCAGGAGATTGCACCACTGCACTCCAGTGTGGGCAACAGAGTGAGACTCCATCTCAAAAACAAAAAAAGAAAGCCGGGCGCGGTGGCTCAAGCCTGTAATCCCAGCACTTTGGGAGGCTGAGACGGGCGGATCACGAGGTCAGGAGATCGAGACCATCCTGGCTAACACGGTGAAACCCCGTCTCTACTAAAAATACAAAAAACTAGCTGGGCGAGGTGGCGGGCGCCTGTAGTCCCAGCTACTCGGGAGGCTGAGGCAGGAGAATGGCGTAAACCCGGGAGGTGGAGCTTGCAGTGAGCTGAGATCCGGCCACCGCACTCCAGCCCGGGTGACAGAGCAAGACTCCGTCTCAAAAAAAAAAAAAAAAAAAAAAAAAAAAAAAAAAAAAAAAAAAAGAAGATGGGAGGAGACAAAAGTTCTGGTTCTTAATTAAATACTGTAGTATTGAATCAGGCAAAAAATACTTACAAATGTAGAAACTGAGACCCCAATAAGATAAAGCAGGTTTACAAGTCACTGTATCAACTTGGAGGATACCTTTCCTCTTCTCTCATCCTTGGCCCGTAAGGAACATTGTGTTCTTGCCGTGGCTTCTCAGAGGTATGTATTATAATAGATGTGTGTGGTGTTTGGGGGACTTGTTTACTGCTAGACAGCAGGCACTGTTTGTTTTCGCCTGGGAGGAAAAGAAATGCTTTTTGCAGAGATGAAGTTGAATGATTATCACTATTCAGGATTTACCTTGTTCAGAAAGCTGTGGGAGGCAAGAGTAGTTGGTAAGTTAGGAACAGCTGTTTGGAGCTTTGCCTCTTGCTTTTTATCTCAGCCGAAGATAGGTAGTGATTTTTTATATGTCTAATGCATATGGTATAAACTAGCATTTGATAACACCAAGGTCTTCTAATATGAGCAGCTGATTTCTCTTTAGCCCTAAGAGGCCCCTGAAATAAGCCCTAAAAGTCCCCCAAATAAGAATATTTCTCTCCTGAAAAAAAAAACTTTGTTGAAATGAAAGTATTACATACTTCTATTTTTGATGAATGTTACAATTAATATACTTTTAAAAATGAACTTTAGACATTCTTTTTTTATAGAGGTTGCTTCTCTTAAAAGCCTTCTCTTGTCTGGCTGTGGTGGCTCATTCCTGTAATCCCAGCAGTTTGGGAGGCTGAGGCGGGCAGATCACGAGGTCAGGAGATAGAGACCATCATGGCTAACACGGTGAAACACTGTCTTTACTAAAAATACAAAAAATTAGCTGGGTGTGGTGGCATGCACCTGTGGTCCCAGCTACTTGGGAGGCTGAGGCAGGAGAATTGCTTGAACCCGGGAGGTGGAGGTTGCAGTGAGCCGAGATCACCCTACTGCACTCCAGCCTGGGCAACAAAGCAAGACTCCGTCTCAAAAAAAAAGAAAAAAAAAAGCCTTCTCTTTAAAGGCTTAGCTCTGTATCTCCCAAACAGCAGTTATTCATGTACCGTCTGTGAATTTGGCCACATCAGTGTACCACCTATACTATTATTTGCTTAATATTTTCTTTTCTTTTTTTTTTTTTTGAGACGGAGTTTCGCTCTGTCGCCCAGGCTGGAGTGCAGTGGCCGGATCTCAGCTCACTGCAAGCTCCGCTCCCGGGTTTACGCCATTCTCCTGCCTCAGCCTCCCGAGTAGCTGGGACTACAGGCGCCCGCCACCTCGCCCAGCTAGTTTTTTGTATTTTTTAGTAGAGACGGGGTTTCACCGGGTTAGCCAGGATGGTCTCGATCTCCCGACCTCGTGATCCACTCATCTCGGCCTCCCAAAGTGCTGGGATTACAGGCTTGAGCCACCGCGCCCGGCCTAATATTTTATTTTAAATCTACTTTACATAGATTTACTCCCCCTTTATGAAAAATTGAGGGACAGTTTACGTACAACAAAAATACCCATTTTAGTTATAGAGTTTGTGTTTTGGAAGTTGTATATAGGGATATTACCACCAGCATGATCAAGATACGAAGCATTGACCTGGTACAGTGGCTCACACCTGTAATTTCAACACTTTGGGAGGCCAAGGCAGGAGGATCACCTGAGCCCAGGAGTTTGAGGGCAGCCAGGGCAACATAGTGAGACCCCCATCTCTATAAAAAAGAAAAAACTTAGCCAGGCTTGGTGTCATACACCTGTAGTCCCAACTACTTGAGAGGCTGAGGTGAGAGGATCACTTGAGCCCAGGAGGGTGAGGCTGCATTGAGCCACGATAGTGCTACTGCACTTGGCCTGGGTGACAGAGTGAGACCTTGTCTCAAAAAACAAGTCCCCTACCTACCCACCTGAAAAAAGGTACAGAGCATTTCCATCTCCCTGAAAATGTCCCTTTGCAGTGGATCCCTGCCCTGCTTTCTGTCATTCTCGCCCTCTTTACCCACCCATCCCATCCCTGCACCCCCCCATCCCATCCCTGCACCCCCCCCCTTTTTTTTTAACTTCAATTTGTGCTCAACTGTAGTGTCTCTGTATTCTGGGATTTGAGGTGTGTGTGTGGCTTTTTGTTTTTTCTAAATCACATAAAGGTGTGTGTGTGTGTGTGTGTGTGTGTGTGTGTGTGTACTTATTTATTTTTGAGACAGACTCTCATCCTGTCATCCAGGCTGGAGTGCAATGGTGCCATCTCAGTTCACTACAACCTCCGCCTCCTGAGTTCAAACGATTCTCCTGCCTCAGCCTCCTGAGTAGCTGGGGTTACAGGCACACCACCACGCCCAGCTAATTTTTTGTATCTTTAGTAGAGACAGGGTTTGACCATGTTGAACAGGCTGGTCTCAAACTCATGACCTTGTGATCCGCCCGCCTCTGCCTCCCAAAATGCTGGGATTACAGGCATGAGCCACTGCTGTCGGCCAAATGTATAATTTTTTAAATTCACACTGGTGAACTGGTTTAACTGAGGAAAGTGTTTATTAGTGTGTTTTCAAAAGATGATTCCCCCTCCCCCCAAAACAGAGTCTTGCTCTGTCACCTAGGCTGGAGTGCAGTGGTGCATTCTTGGCTCACTGCAACCTCCGCCTCCTGGGTTCAAGCGATTCTCCTGCCTCGGCTTCCCGAGTAGCTGGGACTACAGGTACCCACCATCGTGCCTGACTAATTTTTGTATTTTTAGTAGAGATGGTCTCGATCTCCTGACCTCATGATCCACCCATCTCGGCCTCCCAAAGTGCTGGGATTACAGGCGTGAGCCACTGCGCCTGGCCTTGCCAATTTATAATTTTCTGTTAGCTTTTTTGAAAAATTGAGAGTTGCTCCCTGACCTCCTTAATCGTCTTACATTGTGTTTGATTCTTGACTTTTCCTCCAACATTTAAATTGTCAGAACTTTTAAGCAATGTTAACATTACATATGTAATATTTCTTCTGATAGTGAGGGAGTATTTTAATATCCATACTGTCCGAAAGTGATAAAAATCACCTAGCATAAAAACGATTCTTGGCGAGGCAATGTGGCTCACATTTCTAATCTCAGCACTTTGGGAGGCCAAGGCAGGAGGATTGCTCGTGAAGCCAGGAGTTTGAGATCAGCCTGGGCAACATAGTTAAGACCTTGTCTCTCCAAAAAATTTTTAAAAATTAGCTAAGTATGGTGGCATGTGCCTATATCCCTGTCTGCTCAGGGGGCTGAGGTTAGAGGATCACTTGAGCCCAGGAATTCAAGGCTATGGCCAGCTATGATCACACCATTGTGACAGCCTGGACAATAGAGCAAGGTTGTGTCTCAAAAAAAAAAAAAAAGATTGAAAAAGTGCTCATGAAGGTATGAGTATTAGGGCTTGTTTTATAAAATGAGCTACCTATTAAAGTCTCAGTTCTGGCTGGGTGCAGTTTCTCAGGCCTGTAATCCCAGAACTTCGGGAGGCCAAGGCGGGCAGATCACCTGAGGTCAGGAGTTCAAGACTAGCCTGGCCAACATGGTGAAACCCCGTCTCTACTAAAAATACAAAAAATTAGCTGGGCGTGATGGCGGACGCCTGTAATGCCAGCTACTTGGAAGCCTGAGGCAGGAGAATCACTTGAACCCAGGAGGTGGAGCTTGCAGTGAGCCGAGATTGAGCCACTGCACTCCAACCTGGGAGACAGAATGAGACTCCATCTCAAAAAAAAAAGTCTCAGTTCTGTGATAGTGAGGATACAGTTGAATGGTTCTTCTTAGGAAAGGAGAATTAAATCATACCTACCATGCATCTGTGTTAGATAAAATTGTAGCAAAAATATTGAACCCACTTCATTTATACAACAGAATTAACCATACTCGAAATATCATTTATAAATTTGTAGAGAGGTATAACTGTGTAAATTCTCAGCAATTAGTGTCTGTCAGAAAATGTGCATGTAGATATATCCACTCTGTAAATGCTTTGTTGCACTTTTTTTGGTTTTGGGATTTTTGTTTGAGACAGAGTCTTGCTCTGTTGCCCAGGCTGGAGTGCAGTGGCGTTATCTTGGCTAACTGTGACCACCTCCTAGGTTCAAGTGATTCTTGTGCCTCAGCCTCCTGAGTAGCTCGGATTACAGGCACACTGCCACGCCCAGCTAATTTTTGTATATTTAGTAGAGATGGGGTTTCACTATTTTGGCCAGGCTGTCTCAAACTCTTTTTTTTTTTTTTTGAGGCGGAGTCTTGCTCTGCCACCCAGGCTGGAGTGCAGTGGCCGGATCTCAGCTCACTGCAAGCTCCGCCTCCCGGGTTTACGCCATTCTCCTGCCTCAACCTCCCGAGTAGCTGGGACTACAGGCGCCTGCCTTGTCGCCCGGCTAGTTTTTTTTTTTTGTATTTTTAAGTGGAGACAGGGTTTCACCGTATTAGCCAGGATGGTCTCGATCTCCTGACCTCGTGATCCGCCCGTCTCGGCCTCCCAAAGTGCTGGGATTACAGGCTTGAGCCACCGCGCCTGGCCTCAAACTCTTGACATCAGGTGATCTGCCCCGTCTTGGCCTCCCAAAGTGCTGGTTTTATAGGTATGAGCCACCACGCCTGGCCACCCTTTCACTCTTAAAAATGCTTGGGTTTAAGGGTGGGTGGAAAAAGGAAAAAAAAAAAAAGAAAATGCCCTGATCTGGATGATGAGTTTATGGCCATTTAGTTGAGACTGTTGTAAAATAGAAATTTTCCGGCCGGGCGCGGTGGCTCAAGCCTGTAATCCCAGCACTTTGGGAGGCCGAGACGGGCGGATCACGAGGTCAGGAGATCGAGACCATCCTGGCTAACATGGTGAAACCCCGTCTCTACTAAAAATACAAAAAACTAGCCGGGCGACCTGGCGGGCGCCTGTAGTCCCAGCTACTCGGGAGGCTGAGGCAGGAGAATGGCGGGAACCCGGGAGGCGGAGCTTGCAGTGAGCTGAGATCCGGCCACTGCACTCCAGCCTGGGCGGCAGAGCGAGACTCCGTCTCAAAAAAAAAAAAAAAAAAATAGAAATTTTCCCTGTAAAGAGTCACTTTCTTCCCAGGTGAAACCATTAATCAAGCAAGGATAATCTTTAAAATTAAACCGTAGTTCTAAATATGATTTTTGAGTATGAGCTTTTTTAAAGCATTGAGTTGCTTCATTTACTTGATGAAATTGAGAAGCAGTATTGCGCAGTGATTAAGAGCACTGGTCCTAGAATTTTACTTAGTTTTAAATTCTGACTCTAAAATGTACTATGATCTGGGGCTTGTGAGGAAGTAATGTGTGTAGAGGCGTTAATTATTAGCACGATGCCTGGAATATAGTAAGCAACCCAGTAAATATTAGTAATTATAAGGATCATAAATCTGATTGAATACTTACTCTGTGTCTGACCCTGCACTCAGTGCTAAGGGACTCAGAAATTATTTGACATTCTTCTCAGGAACCTGACATAGAATACTGTTTTTCCTTTGTTTGTTTGTTTTTTGTTTTTGTTTTTTGAGATGGAATTTTGCTGTCGCCTACGCTGAGTGCAGTGGCATCATCTCTGCTCACTGCAGCCTCCGCCTCCCACGTTCAAGCTATTCTCCTGCCTCAGTCTCTTGAATAGCTGGGATTACAGGCACCCCCCACCATGCCTGGCAAATGTCTGTATTTTTAGTAGAGATGGGGTTTTGCCATGTTGGCCAGGCTGGTCTCAAGCACCTGGCCTCAGGTGATCCACCCACCTCGGCCTTCCAAAGTGGTGGGATTACAGATGTGAGCCACCGCGCCCGGCCTGTTTTTTTTTTCTGCCAACATTATCAAACAGTCTCCTATGTATTAACTAATAGACATCTTTATGCATCTTTGCACAATTTAATTCTTCATTTAGGTTTGTGTCTGGCTGTTGCCCTGCTGTTGTTTATTAATGTTGATCATACAGCTATTTTGGCATTGCCCACAGCTATTGAGTATAAGAAATGTGATGAAGAAAGTGGTAACTGCCCTCAGTAGAAGCTTATGAAGATGCTGTTTTTAGTAGTTTTAAGAGATCAGTTAACCTACAAACTTTTCATAGCGCATTCCTTGGTTTAGATCTTAATGTTATCCTGAAACTGGGTAATACTTCATATTTTGGATTATCCAACTAATGCAACAAACACGTGAGAGTCTACAGCATTGGGGTCATTGTTCACATTTTTTCACCCAAACTTAACTATCAGTGCTGCTTTTCCTACCCACCCACTCCCCCCTCCCCCCGGGCTTACCCCCTGAAGAGCAAGAACTGTTATTTTTATTTAATTTTTTGAGACAGTCTTGCTCTGGTGCCCAGGCTGGAGTGCAGTGGCGCAGTTTCAGGTTACTGCAACCTCCACCTCCTGGGGTCAAGCAATTCTCCTGCTGCAGCCTCCCAGGTACCTAGGACTGCAGGCACACGTAACCATGCCCGGCTAATTTTTGTATTTTTAGTAGAGACAGGATTTCGCCATGTTGGCCAAGCTGGTCTTGAACTTCTGGGCCTCAGGTGATCCGTCCACCTCAGCTTCCCAACATGCTGGGATTATAGACGTGAGCCACCATGCCTAGCCAGCAAGAACAATTTAAATGTAAGTCAGTCCATGCAGTGCTTGTGCACTCCTGAGTCAGAGCTTCACCTGGGGATTATGAATCTGCATTTCCCTCGTACCTCTCACAGTTTAAACATCTTGTCATTGCATGGGATTTTAGTGTTTATAAATGCGTATGCACGCAATATGGCTTCTAAACTATTTTTTGCGTGTATGTATACGTATTATATATGTATATAGATATGTGTATGTGTGTGTGTGTGTGTGTGTGTATTTGTTGTGGAGACAGGTTCTCACTCTGTCGTCCAGGCTGGAGTGCAGTAGTGTGATAATGGCTCACCACCAAAGCCTCAACCTCCCAGGCTCACATGATTGTCCCACCTAAACCTCCTAAGTAGTTGGGACTACAGGCACGCACCACCATGCCTGGCTGACTCTTTTTTTTTTTTTTTTTTTTGAGACGGAGTCTCGCTCTGTCGCCCAGGCTGGAGTGCAGTGGCGGGATCTCAGCTCACTGCAAGCTCCGCCTCCCAGGTTCACGCCATTCTCCTGCCTCAGTCTCCTGAGTAGCTGGGACTACAGGTGCCTGCCACCTCGCCTGGCTAGTTTTTTTTTGTATTTTTTAGTAGATACGGGGTTTCACCGTGTTAGCCAGGATGGTCTCGATCTCCTGACCTTGTGATCCGCCCGTCTCGGCCTCCCAAAGTGCTGGGATTACAGGCTTGAGCCACCGCGCCCGGTCCTGGCTGACTTTTGTATTTTTTGCAGACATGGGGTTTTGCCCTATTGCCTGAGCTGTATTTTGTCTATTTTTTTTTTTTTTAATTGAGACCAGTTCTTGCTCTGTCACCCAGGCTGGAGTGCAGTGGCATGATGTTGTCTCACTGTGGCCTTGACCTCCTGGGCTCAAGCAATCTTTCCGCCTCAGCCTCCTGAGTAGCTGAGACCACAGGCATGCACTACCATGCCTGGCTAACTTGTTTTGTATTTTTTGTAGAGATGAGGTTTTGCCATGTTGCCCAGGCTGATCTTAAACTCCTGGACTCAACTGATCCTCCTGCCTTGGCCTCCCAAAGTGCTGGGATTACAGGCATGAGCCACCACGCTTGGCATGTTTTATCTATTCTTACTGGAAATATACATTATAATTCTATTGAAAGAAATAGCTGTGTTGCGCTTAGAGAACAGTATGTTGATACCCTCTCTGGCTGCCTTCCTAAGGGATTTTCAGGGTGATATGACAATCAGAGAATTGAGCCAACTTTAGATCCTTGATCTAAAGAGAAGTCAAAATTAGTAGGAGTCTGAATCCCTGCCTTCAAGAAGCTTGTAATCTAATTGGGGAGCACATTTATACTGGAAAGCACATCTATAAAACAATTCACAGTAAAGGGTGTAAGGAATCTTGAGGATAAATGGCAGTCGCAACAACTGCAAGCATTCTGTCCCATTGTCCCCATAAATACCACCAACGTTGTCAAGCAACAAGTCTAGATTTTTGGTTTAGGACAGAAGGCGTCAGTGTCGTTAGAGGGTATGTGAAAGAGCAAGAGTGGCTTTATCCATAAAGGTTTCCTGGAATTACTGACTTGTAATTGAATAGGTGCTAGGCGAGAGATAGATAAAAGTCATGAGGATGTTTGAGACAGGACGGTCGTTGGGAGCATGAAGGTGTGAATCAAGCCAAACTGTTTATCTTTTCATTTGGCCAGATGGTAGGGGACACACGGGAGTGTCACAGGAGTGAGGATCATCAGGAGCATCACCAGCTGACTCAGGGGTGAAGATAAATTCTCTTGACCATCATCTGTTCCTCATTCTCCTCACTAACTGTCAGCCCTGAGGCCTTTCTCAAGTGCTTTCTGAGCCTTTTCATAGTTAAAGTGGTGAATTTTATTGAAAACACCTGTTTGAAAATTTGTCTATTTTATCTAAAAATTTGGTTGTGGCTAAATGATTACCTTGTAAGCCCTTGTGGGACCCAGTGTGATATAATAGAGGCCAGAAACAGGAGTCAGGGACTCCAGGTTTTGGCACCTCACTGTCATTTATTAGCTCCATGACCGTAGGCAAGTCACTTAACCTCTCTGCATCTTAGTTTCCTCACCTCCAAAATGTTAGACCAGAATCAGATGTTTTTATGCTATATGTTTGTGGTTTTTTTTTTTTTTTTTGCAACAGGGATTTACTGTTCCAGGAGTGCAGTGGCACAATCATAGCTTACTGTAGCCTCAAACTCTGAGGCTCAAGTGATCCTCCTACCTCTCCTTCCTAAGTAGCTAGGACTGCAGGAGTGCACCACCGCACCCAACTGATTATTTTTTTTGTAAAAGTGGGGTCTCACCATGTTGCCCAGGCTGATCTGGAACTCCTGGCCTCACGTGATTGTTCTGCCATGGTCTCCCAAACAATTTTTTTTTCTTTTCAGTGAAACTTTTTACAAATAAAACTTTACTTAAAACCCTGTTATATAAAACAGAGCTGATCTGCTAGGGAGCTGGAGGCCCCAGCTGCTGACGTAACCTTTCCTTCTCAGAGTTCTCCCAGGGGCCTTACGGCTCAGGAGAACACAGCTGGAAAATCTCTGGACTAGATCCCTTAGGTCCCGTCTAGAATGTAACAATTTCTGAATCTCATATTGATAAATGGAGTGGAGTTTCTTAAAAACAATTTTGAGGAGGCAATGAAGTTTTAAATATGTACATATTGTACGTCACGCTGTAAGATATTGCTAGATACAGTGAGCAATACGAAAAGATAAACATAGTTCTTCCTTTAAGCAGCACACTTAGAAGAGTAAGGGGAACAAAAGAGCTCTAACTTATATATAATATTGTATGTATTATTGTGTATAATATATATAATGTAATATCAATTATTATAACAACTCATACTACATAGAGATTGAGGTCAACAAGAATTTTCTCCCTAAAAATAACTACAGAGATTAAAAATAGAGAAAGGAAAATGAATGTGTGTGTTTTAATTCTGCAAAAAGGTCGGGCGCAGTGGCTCACGCCTGTAATCCCAGCACTTTGGAAGGCCCAGGTAGAAGGATAACTTGAGCTCAGGAGTTTGAGACCAGCCTGGGCAGCATAATTAGATCTTGTATCCACAAAAAAATTTTAAAAATTAGCCAGGCATGGTGGCGAGCGCTTGTACTTCCAGGTACTCAGGAAGCTGAGGTGGGAGGATCACTTGATCCCTGGAGGTCAAGGCTGCAGTGAGCCACGATCAAACAAACCACTGTACGCCAGCCTGTGTAACAGAGCGACTGTCTCAAAAATAATAGTATTTGTCAAAATAGCATGTCTTTGTATCACTGCCACATTGCTTGTCTGAAGTGAAGCTGACTCACTTTGTTATCAGAAGTGATGTCATCAAAGACCAAGTTGTCCTGCTGCCCTGGAGTGTGGGTCATGCGTTGCCCGTACCCCGGGACTGTGTACAAAGGCCAGGCTGAGGGGACCTTGTGGTTACCTCCACGGGACTTGTAACTTGTCAAGGGGGAGAGTGGCACCAAGTGTGAAGAAGGGCAAGGTCCTTGGTTTTGGCCTCATGTGGTTCTTCCCAGAATGAATGGTGAAAAAATAATAATTCTGCAGGAAAATTTAAATTCTATTTTGTTTACTTTTTGGGTGGGAGGTAGGTATACACATGGTACTAAAATTCAAAAGGAACAAAAGGAGGCCAGGTACGGTGGCTCACACCTGCAGTCCCAGCACTTTGGGAAGCCGAGGTGGGCAGATCACTTGAGGTCAGGAGTTTGAGACTAGCGTGGCCACATGGTGAAACCCCCGTCTCTACTGAAAATATGAAAAGTAGCTGGGCATGGTGGTGTGTGCCTGTAATCCCAGCTACTTGGGAGGCTGAGGCAAGAGAATCACTTGAACCTGGGAGGCAGAAGTTGCAGTGAGCAAGATTGTGCCATTGCACTCTAGCCTGGGTGGCAGAGTGAGACTCCATCGCAAAAAATAAAAATAAAAACAGCGACTTCGTCTGGGAAGTGGGGCTGGAGGACTTTTACTTTTTCTGTTATACTTTTGTACTGTTGGAAGTTTTAAAATCATGCATGTATTTTACAGTAAATCCAGAAGAAATGATGCACTTGATTTTTCTGGGTGAATTGTGTTGTAGAGGTAATAGAGGATTATGAAAATTTCTTTCTTTTTTTTTTTTTTTGTCTCTCAGATAGCAGACCCCACGTTAGCTGAAATGGGAAAAAACTTGAAGGAGGCAATGAAGATGCTGGAGGACAGTCAGAGGTGAGCAGGACAGAGGTGACCCTGTTCAACAAGTTCAGCCTGCTGTGAAGCCAGCAACTCCGGTTTCCTTCTGTTAAAGATGCCTCTTGGCTTCACAGTGTCACACACAGCTTAGGCTGACTTGAAAATTGGTATTTGTCTTGGGTAAAGGGTGCCTTGTAATTAAGGATTTTGAAATTGAGAGGAAGGACTTAACAATATTTAATTCTGTTAAGAGTTTCATTTACTTAATATATTGATTTGACTCTATAAATACTTATTATATATTCAGGTCATATGGAGCACCAAGTAAACAAGAAGTGGGTGGAACTTTTTGCGTATTCTTGTCTTTTCCAGAAACTCGAATGATACCTGAAACTGGAGGCAGGGAGATGTGATAAATGTGTTTGAAATCCCGCCTCAGTCACTGGGAGGTTATAGGCAACACGGTCATGTTTGCATGTTCAGGAGTTAGAAATTTGGTATGATGAAATAAATGAACAGCTTTTTCTTTTCTTTAAATTAGAAGAACAGAAGAGGAAAATGGAAAGAAGCTCATATCCGGAGATATTCCAGGCCCACTCCAGGGCAGGTAGGTGGCAGTGAAGATCCATACCTTTAGTTAAGGTGTAAATTTTTGTTTGTTTTTGAGACGCAGTCTTGCTCTGTAGCCCAGGCTGGGGTGCAGTGGTGCGATCTGGGCTCACTGCAGCCTCCACCTCCCAGGTTCAAACAGGTCTTTCTTGTGCCTCAGCCTCCCGAGTAGCTGAGATTACAGGCATGCACCACCAAACCTGGCTAGTTTTTGTATTTTCAGTAGAGATGGGATTTCGCCATGTTGGCCAGGCTGGTTTCTAACTTCTGACCTTGAACTCAGGTGATCCGCCCACCTCGGCCTCCCAAAGTGCTGAGATTATAGGTGTGAGCCACTATGCCTGGCCTACATTTTTCTTAAACCGGTATCTTATCATCGAGTTACGGTTTTAGTTTTAATGAACACATAGCAAATTTAAATAGACTTATGTGCAGTATAACATTAGAAAACGGAAGTGCCATTGGCTAGTTGGTGATACTGCTGTATCTACTGGCTTCTCTCCCTCTCCCTCTCCCATTTGGTATTTAATAGAGGCTGAGTACAGTGGGTCACACCTGTAATCCCAGCACTTTGGGAGGCCAAGGAGGGAGGATCACTTCAACCTAGGAGTTCAAGGTTACAGCGATCTGTGATTGTACCACTGCGCTCCAGCGGGAGTGATACAGACACTCTCTCATTTTGAGATGGAGTCTCGCTGTGTTGCAAGGCTGGAGTGCAGTGGCATGATCTCAGCTCACTGCAACCTCTGCCTCCCGGATTCAAGCGATTCTCTTGCCTCAGCCTCCCGAGTCGCTGGGATTACAGGAGTGCGCCACCACTCCCAGCTAAGTTTTGTATTTTTAGTAGAGACAGGGTTTCACTGTTTTGGGCAGGATGATCTCTATCTCCTGACCTGAGGTGATCCGCCTGCCTTAGCTTCCCAATATGCTGGGACTACAAGTGTGAGCCACTGCACCCGGCCAAAAATTTTTTTAAAAACCAACAATTTGGCCGGGCATGGTGGCTCAAGCCTGTAATCCCAGCACTTTGGGAGGCCAAGACGGGCGGATCACGAGGTCAGGAGATCGAGACCATCTTGGCTAACACGGTGAAACCCCATCTCTACTAAAAAATACAAAAAACTAGCCGGGCAAGGTGGCGGGCGCCTGTAGTCCCAGCTACTCGGGAGGCTGAGGCAGGAGAATGGCGTGAACCCAGGAGACAGAGCTTGCAGTGAGTTGAGATCCGGCCATTGCACTCCAGCCTGGGCGACAGAGCGAGACTCCGTCTCAACAACAACAAAAAAAAACCCAACAATTTAATACGACCTCATGACTCAAAAGTGATACATGGAGCTAGGCACCGTGGTGCACACCTGTAGTCCCAGCTGCTTGGGAGCCTGAGGCAGGAGGATGGCTTGAGTCAAGGAGTTCGAGGCCACCCTGAACAACATGACGGGACCCTATCAAATCAAAGTGATATACAAATTTGTCATTATAACTGGGGTATCATACTTAATTCACTGTTGAAACCTGTAATCTATTTGGTGGACTGAGTTTTATTCTAAGAGGTATTTTAATTTGATAAGATATTGTTTTCGGCCGGGCGCGGTGGCTCAAGCCTGTAATCCCAGCACTTTGGGAGGCCGAGACGGGCGGATCACGAGGTCAGGAGATCGAGACCATCCTGGCTAACACAGTGAAACCCCGTCTCTACTAAAAAAATACAAAAACTAGCCGGGCGAGGTGGCGGGCGCCTGTAGTCCCAGCTACTCGGGAGGCTGAGGCGGGAGAATGGCGCAAACCCGGGAGGCGGAGCTTGCAGTGAGCTGAGATCGGGCCACTGCACTCCAGTCCGGGCGACAGAGCGAGACTCCGCCTCAAAAAAAAAAAAAAAAAAAAGATATTGTTTTCATAATGTAAATGAAAGGAAAATGTCAAATTACTTATTTTTTGGCAACTGAGGCAAATCTGTCACATCTTCATGGTTTAAGTAGCAGGAAAAGTAGCAAAAAAGTAAATAGCTGACTAAAATTTTCCCAAGACGTTAGCAGTTAATTTGAAATTAGTGTCCCAGCCCTGCTTCCCTGAGACAAACTTATTTTTTTTTCCTGTTATAACCAGGAAACTGCACATAAGTAAACAGTACAACTCCTTTAAATATCCTTTGACCTGAATATAAATGGAACCAGGTTGCAAAAGAAACGTATAGATAAAGGATCACAGTGTGCCAGTAACACGCCAAGATACTAATACTTTTAAAACAGTCACTCCTATTCATAGCATGAATAATGCTGATGTGAAGCTAGGTGTGAAGTGCTTTCTCAGCTCAGAACAGGAGGCAGGTCCTATAAAATCTCCTCATTCCGGGCCTACTGATGGAAGCCAAAGGCTATAAGGTTTAGTCTCCTGATTCTACAGAAGTTTTCCCAGGAGATATATTCCCAGCAGCATCTGTAATTCTCAGAATGACAGCGACTTAAGCCACTGACTAGGAGGATTCACACTTAGGAATGCTGCTACCCAGCATTGAAGACCAGTAGCATGCCAGGCATAGCTAAGCGCTCTTCCCTCACTGTCTGAAGCCTCCCAAATCCATCACATCTGGCTCGGGGAGTTGGAATAGCTTGCTCAAGGTCATGTGGCAGGCAGCCAAGTGTGCCTCAGGGGCCCCTGCTTGCCCTAATCTCTACAGTGTCTAAGGCCCAGAGCTCCTCTCACTTGAAGGGCAGCACCTTGGGGACAATAGGTTTGGGGACATTGTTTTGATGGCACTTCCTTTTTTGAAAGAGGAAACATCTTTTTAGTCTATTCTCATTGACCGAGGAATAGCTTTACGTTATTCTTGTTGCAGGTTGCCTTGCCATTGCTTGCTACTTCAGCCATTTGAATTCTTTTCATAACCTTCCATCTCCTCATGTAATGAACATTTCATAGCAACGTATCTTGGATAGAAGTAAAATGTTGTTACACTCTAAGCAGATCTCAAGTTTCCCAGCTTGGGGAAGAGCTGGTAATAAATGAAGCTTGCATAAAGGCTGTTAGTCCAAACAGACAAGATCCCTAAAGAGGAAAATTAGATATACCAGTGGCAATGGAGTATTCTGTGACTGTCTAGCATTATAATATACTAAGGATGATTATACATGTATTATATTTTATATAACATATAAGTACATATTATAAGGACTTTTGGCTCTTACTACATGCTTATAAAATACTCTCTGTCTTGTACTCCAAGATTCAAATGAAATGTGTAGAAATGTTGCTAGAGCAAGACTGGTGGCTGGGCAAGGTGGCTCAGACCTGTAATCCCAGCACTTTTGGAGGCTGAGGCAGGAGGATTGCTTGAGCTCAGTGGTTTGAGACCAGCCTGGGCAACATGGCAAAACCCTGTCTCTACCGAAAATACAAAAACGGCTGGGCATGGTGGCTCATGCCTGTAATCACAACGCTTTGGGAGGCCAAGGAGGGTGGATCACTTGAAGCCAGGAGTTGAAGACCAGTCTGGCCAACATGGTGAAACCCCGTCTCTACTAAAAATACAAAAATTAGCCGGGTGTGGTGGTGCACACCTGTAATCTCAGCTACTCAGGAGGCTGAGGCAGGAGAATCGCTTAAACCCGGGAGGTGGAAGTTGCAGTGAGCCTAGATCATGCCATTTCCCTCTAGCTTGGGTGACAAAGTGAGACCCAGTCTCAAAAAAGTAAATAAAAATGAAAAGACTGGTGACATTTATTAAAATGAAACTCTCATTTAGGTAGAAGATTTATTTAACCACAAGTAAGTTTATATCAGAATTCAGTTTATAATTTGAGCTTTGTTTTTTAAAAAGCATAAACTATATACCACATTCTTTCTCTTATAGTTACTTAAGAAAAAAAAAACTTTAAGTAACGCTAATTGGATGAGGGAAGTAGCGGGAGAGTGGTGGGGGATGTGTGCTGTTCCCATCAGCCCATCAACTCTTCTTATTCTGCAGTGGACAAGATATGGTGAGCATCCTCCAGTTAGTTCAGAATCTGATGCATGGAGATGAAGATGAGGAGCCCCAGAGCCCCAGGTAATGAACCTGGCAGCTTCTCTTCTCGAGTGTATGTTCTTGATTTCAGTAGTGATTGCACTCTGACAAGTTGCTCCAGTAAGAAGCTATATTTCATTGAGTTACATATGATATTAAAATAATCCTTTTTCGGCCGGGCGCGGTGGCTCAAGCCTGTAATCCCAGCACTTTGGGAGGCCGAGACGGGCGGATCACGAGGTCAGGAGATCGAGACCATCCTGGCTAACACAGTGAAACCCCGTCTCTACTAAAAATACAAAAAAAAAACTAGCTGGGCGAGGTGGCGGGCGCCTGTAGCCCCAGCTACTCGGGAGGCTGAGGCGGGAGAATGGCGCAAACCCGGGAGGCGGAGCTTGCAGTGAGCTGAGATCCGGCCACTGCACTCCAGTCCGGGCGACAGAGCGAGACTCCGCCTCAAAAAAAAAAAAAAAAAATCCTTTTTCTTTTCAGAAAGATATTTATATATCATATATATTTTGTGAAATGAATGCATTTATTGAAATTAGATCCCGTAGTTTTTTTTTTTTTTTTTTTTTTTTGAGGCAGAGTCTCGCTCTGTCGCCCAGGCTGGAGTGCAGTGGCCGGATCTCAGCTCACTGCAAGCTCCGCCTCCCGGGTTTACGCCATTCTCCTGCCTCAGCCTCCCGAGTAGCTGGGACTACAGGCGCCCGCCACTTCGCCCGGCTAGTTTTTGTATTTTTAGTAGAGACGGGGTTTCACCGTGTTAGCCAGGATGGTCTCGATCTCCTGACCTCGTGATCCGCCCGTCTCGGCCTCCCAAAGTGCTGGGATTACAGGCTTGAGCCACCGCGCCCGGCCGATCCCGTAGTTTTTATGGTATCATGCCTTAGAGAGGTGCTGACTAGAAGGACTGAAGAGTGAGTGTTGTATGTCTTTCTGCTGCTATGCTTCTGCTTCCTAAGAATTGCTGCACCTGTGTTAGTTATTTAGTTTTCTCTTTAGTTATTTTAAATTTAATGTTTTGAAATAAGTGAAATTGTTCTCTTGGTTCAAAATTCAGATAATAAAAAACGATATACAAAGGGAATTTTCCTTCCTACCTCTATCTCCCTACCGTGTTTTCTTCTCTAGAGACAAACATTACCAGTTTCTTGTATATTCTTCCAGAGAGATTTTATATGTATTATACACAAGCAAAATGTCCATGCCCACCCTAATACATAATTACTGCGCACATGTTCTGCAGCTTGCATTTATTCACTTATGTCTTGGAGCTCACTGCATATTAATGCACAGGAGCTTTCTCCTTTGTCAGAGCTATGTATTTTACTGTGAACAGATGAACCGTATTTTATTTTATTGGTCCCCTGTCATGTTGCACTGTTACAAACATGGCTGCAGCAAACAACTTTCGACATGTGTCCCTTCTCATAGAAGCAAGTGTCTGGAGGACCAAGTCCTGAAAATGCGGTTGCTGTCTCAGACAGTGCGTGCTCTTGGAATTTTGATCCTGCCAGATTTCCCTCCATGGAGTTGTGGCATTTAGCAGTCCCACCAGCAATGTATGAGAGTACTTTATTTCCACACTTTCACCTGCAAAGGCGTTATCAGACTGAAGGATCGTTGATAAGTGATATTCTGATGAGAAATCTGATAAGTGAGAAGTGGTATTTCAGCATAATTTGAATTTGCGGGTTTTTTTTTATTATGAACCAAGTGAAATGTCTTTTTGTATGTTTTAAGACCCATTTATATTTCTAGGATCTGTCTGTTACCCATGATCCTATTAGGTTGTCTCTTTCTTATTATTTACAGTTAACAATTGTAAACTTATTCCTTCTTTTTTACAGTTATTCTTCATAAGGGAAATTAGTTTCAATTATATATAAAACATTTTATATAATCAATTTTACTTATATATAAAATAATACCTAGTCCCCCATGAGTTTGCTGTATTATTGCAATAAATCCTATCTGATGCAGAGACTTGGGAATTAATTCTTTTTTTTTTTTTTTTTTTGAGATGGATTCTTACTCTGTCACCCAGGCTGGAATGCAATGGTGCCATTTTGGCTCACTTCAACCTCTGCCTTCCGGGTTCACTCCATTTTCCTGCCTCAGCCTCCCTAGTAGCTGGGATTACAGGTGCCCACCACCATGCCCGGCTAATTTTTTTGTATTTTTAGTAGAGATGGGGTTTCACTGTGTTAGCCAGGATGGTTTCAATCTCCTGACCTCGTGATCCGCCTGCCTCGGCCTCCCAGAGTGCTGGGATTACAGGCATGAGCCACCGCTCCTGGCCAGGATTTCATTCTTTAAAAAATGCTTTCAGCTCATTTTACCTTAGCTCTACCCTCCATAATTCTTAAGGCTGGTATTTAATTTTTAAAATATTTTAATCGGAAATTATTTTAAAACAGTTTGTAGGTACTCAATTTAAAAAGGGATGTTTACGTCCTGGAACTCAAATTATAAAAGTATTTTTCTGGCCAGGTGTGGTGGCTCATGCCTGTAATCCCAGCACTTTGGGAGGCCAAGGCAGGTGGATCACCTGAAGTCAGGAGTTCAAGAGCAGCCTAGCCAACATGTGAAACCCCATCTCTATTAAAAATACAAAAAATTGGCCGGGCGCGGTGGCTCAAGCCTGTAATCCCAGCACTTTGGGAGGCCGAGACGGGCGAATCATGAGGTCAGGAGATCGAGACCATCCTGGCTAACACGGTGAAACCCCGTCTCTACTAAAAACTACAAAAAAAAACCAGCCGGGCGAGGTGGCGGCGCCTGTAGTCCCAGCTACCCGGGAGGCAGGAGAATGGCGTGAACCCGGGAGGCGGAGCTTGCAGTGAGCTGAGATCCGGCCACAGCACTCCAGCCTGGGTGACAGAGCGAGACTCTGTCTCAAAAAAAAAAAAAAGGAAAATATTCCAAAATCCAAAATCCGGCAGGGCATGGTGGCACCCGCCTGTAATCCCAGCACTTTGGGAGGCTGAGGCGGGTGGATCACCTGAGGTCAGGAGTTCACAACCAGCCTGGCTAACATGGTGAAACCCCATCTCTACTAAATACAAAAAAATTATCCAGGCGTGGTGGAGTATGCCTGTAATCCGAGCTACTTGGGAGGCTGAAACAGGAGAACCGCTTGTACCTGGGAGGCGAACGTTGCAGTGAGCTGAGATGGTGCCATTGCACTCCAGCCTGGGCAACAAGAGTGAAACTCCTGTCACAAAAAAAAAAAAAAAAAAAAAAAAGAGTATTCCGAAATCCGAAATCTAAAACCCTTCCAGTCCCAAGTATTTCAGATAAGGAATATTCAACCTGTATGAATGTTCCTAGGGAAAAGAGACAGCCAAAATATAAGACCATGTATAAGAACTAACTTCAGTAGACAGAAAGTAAGAAGTGCCAGGGGAAGAAGAAAGAGACTGCATTTTAAAACCACTATACAAATTTGAGCTGTAAGAAACATTGACATTTTCTATAAGCATGCTAGAGCAAACAGGAGAAATTCATAAGATATTTTCTAGAAAACAAAAAAACTTAACAAGATTTATCAAGGAAAAGGAAGAATAAAAGTTAAATATAATGGCAAGAAAATGTTCCTACTAATTTTATTTATCCAGGCATGTCTTAAATATGGCTATTTGTTACACACAGGAATTCTGCAGACATGTTGACATGATAGTGAAATACATAAATATGTAATGAGAAAAAGTTGAAATGTGGATAAAACAAAGTCTTTACAATCAAAGACTCACCCCTATTAGTGAGTTTTTGGCATTTCCGATTGTAGTCAGGGCACTGAGGTCAAATATAACTACAAATTTTGCATTGTCTACATTGAACACATGATTCTTAAAAGCCTCATGCTTTATTTCAGAACAGGCCTCAGGAAGTTGCAGACTATGTAGGAGGTTGTTTAGGGCACAAGTCATTTCTCCCAATATTAACTTCTAGGCAGTCTCCAAAACAGGAATATTCTTCAAGCTGAGCACTGCTTGATAAACAGCATGGGCTACAGCAACAACCTGAAAAACAAAAAATTCAAGGAAGCGATAAATGGAAAATAAACCACTATCTGTATTAGTGCTGATGATACAAATAAATTTAAAATTGATCAATTCACTGTCTGTAACACTTAATATTTTAATTTTTTAAAAACCAATCAGAAAACGGACACAGATCAGTATGCTATTTCAAATCTATAAAGTTTTATCACAAATAAAGAGTACTACAAATGAGAACTGTCAATATGAAATTTCCAAAATGGCCTTTTTTTTTTTTTAAATAATCAACATCAAAAGACATATGCAAACAGCAGTTTAAGACTGATTTTCTTAAATCTACCAAGAAAGTCTGTGGTGGATTTGACTCAGGGGGTGGTTGAAAAGCCAGTCATTTTTGTTTACAAAATATACAGTACTTCTTAATTTATAACTTTATAAATGTGTCAGCTTGTTTTACTCTTATGAAAATTTAATAAATTTAATAACAGCAAAAGATGCATAGTCTGAAAAGAGTATCTGGCACATCATTCATCAAAGTATTCAGTATGATTATCAAGAAATATAAATTGAAAAGAACAAATACAATCACTATATTCTAAATCAAACATTTCACATTTCACTCAATTTCACTTATGTAGCCTGGTAAGCAACATTAGGTCCAACTCTTCAGTGACCCAAGTTGTCAAAGTTCATTATCAATGTATTACTCACCTCTTTTTCTTTATGATAACGCAAGAATAGTAGTTTAGATGATGGTATAAACAGTTTTTTACAAATGATGATGGCAGTTTTGTATTTATTTGTTCAAGTGAAAAAAGCCAATTGAAATGGCTACATACTATATGACTCCAACTACATGGCATTCTGGAAAAGGCAAAACGATGGAGAGAGTAAAAAGATCAGCGGTTGCCATGGGCTTAAGATGGAGGGAGGGAGGCGTGGGGACCAGGAATAAGGAAGGAGTGGGTAGAACATAAAAGATTTTTAGGGAAGTGAAATTATCCTGTATGATACTGGTAATAGGGGATATATGTCATTATACATGTTAAAGTCCATAGAATATATAACACAAAGTAAACTATAAAATTAGTTAATAATAATATATCAATATTCGCTCCTTTGTAATAAATATACCACACTAACACAATATGTTAATGATGGGGAAACTGCTAGGATGAAGAAGGTATATGGGAACTCATTGTTTTCTGCTCAATTTTCTGGATATCTAAAAAATAAAGTCTTCTAATTTAGAAAAACATATCTAAGCTATATTTCAAGGTCTTAATACTGTGACATTAAAGTGTTTAGACACCTAAATAGGACACACGTATTTTACAGTTATCACGGGCATTTTTTCACATTAGCAGAGAGAGGTATAACTCTGGCAGAAACACTCAGCAGAATGCCATCTAGAATTTGCTTTAAAATAATCTAGTTGGAGATGAAAGGACAGCAAAGAGGCCTAGATGAAAACCAGATGGGCCATTTGCTTCTAATTACAGAAGCTGAATGTTAAATATGTACAAATTTATTATACTCCCTATTTTTATGTGCTTCAGAATGTCCATAATAAAAGTGGGGGGAGGATATTCATGGTTAAGAAATTAAAGGAGGCCAGCCAGGCACGGTGGCTTATGCCTGTAATCTCAGCACTTTGGGAGGCCAAAGCGGACGGATCATGAGGTCAGGAGATCAAGACCATCCTGGCTAACATGGTGAAACCCTGTCTCTACTAAAAATACAATCGTGCCACTGCACTCCAGCCTGGGAAAAAGAGCGAGACTCCGTCTCAAAAAAAAAAAAAAAGAAGAAATTAAAGGAGGCCAGTCATGATGCCTCACATCTGTAATCCCAGCACTTTAGGAGGGCAAGACAGGAGGATTACTTGAGGCCAAGAATTTGAAGCCAGCCTAGACAATGTAGTGAGACCCCTTCTCTCCAAAAAATACAAAGGTTAGCCAGGCGTGGTGGCATGCATCAGTAGTCCCAGACAATCAGGAGGCTGAGGTGGCAGGATCGCTTGAGCCTAGGAGTTTGAGGTTGCAGTGAGTGCTGATCACACTGCTGCACTCCAACCAGGAATACAGCAAGATCCTGTCACCAAAAAAAAAAAAAAAGAGAAAAGAAGGAATCTGGGGCGTAAAGCAATGTTTCACAAAAAAAAAAAAAAAAAAAAAAAGAGTAAAGCTGCACTGAGACTAGCTATCAACCACTAAAAATAAAGGCCTGGCAGAGTGGCTCATGCCTATAATCTCAGTACTTTGGGAGGCCAAGGCAGGGTGGATTGCTTGAGCCCAAGAATTCAAGAATTCAAGACCAGCCTAGGCAGCATGGCAAAACTCCATCTCTACAAAATAATACAGAAAATTAGCCAGGTGTGGTGGTACATGCCTGTAGTCCTAGCTACCTAGGGGGCTGAAGTGGGAGGATCACCTGAACCCAAGAGGTCAAGGCTGCAGTGAGCCAAAATCACAACACTGCACTTTATCCCGTGTAACAGACTGAGACCCTGTCTCAAAAAAATTTTTAATTAAAAATAAACAGACACTAAAATGAAACCACAGATTATAAGACTGATGAATATACTCTAAAACATAACATAATAAAGCAAAGCCCTTATTTCTTTCTTTTTTGGAGACAGGGCCTTTTTTGTCACCTTGGCTGAGTGCAGTGGCACAATCAGAGCTCACTTCAACATCAAGCTCCCGGGCTTAATCGATCCCCCTCCCTCAGACTACCGAGTAGCTACGACTATAGGTGCATGCCACTACACCAAGATAATTTTTGATTTTTTGTACAGATGGGGTCTCACTACGTTGCCCAAGCTACGCCAGAATTCCTGGATACAAGCAATCCTTCTGCTCTGGCCTCCCAAAGTGCTGAGATTACAAGCATGAGCCACCATGCCCAGCCAAAGCCCTTAATTTCTTACATATCGATTTAAGGGCCTGAATAAACCAACAAATTAAAAAAGAAAAAGGAATAATTCACATACCAGCGTGAGTAAATTCAAGACTGAGATGATATAATCGGTACCACAAGTCTGGCAATTCTCCAGTTGGTCTAATCCATATGTAATGACCATGTCACAATGTATAGTCATGCTAGGATCCAAGCTGCCGAGCAAAACACCAACACACTCATTAGCAGCTGTCAACACAGCCTCAGAAAAAAACACCTGGTTGCAGCCGTCACACATCTCATTACTCTGTACAGAACCTGTAAATGGGGAAAACAAGCAGCTTTTAAAAAAATTCACATACTTCCACAAACCAAGAAAATACTTTTTATTTAATGCAATTTCAACTGAAAATTAACTGCTTGCCTTGCCAGCAGTCTCTTAATATTGTAGTTCTCAGTAGTTGAATAATAATATCTTTAGTACAGTATGTAAACCTGATCTTGACTAAAAAATCCTCAAGTGCTATTATGACAGGAAATGGAATCTGCCATCCTCTATTTCCTATATACCCAACTTCGGTTCTCCCAATGTCACCAAATGGCTGAAGCTCAGAATCTTTATCATGAAATACACCACGACAGTAACGGTATTGACAGCATGGGAATAGCCTGCCCACACATACTACAAGCTAGCTCTTGGGCTTTTGGGAATCAATCTTTTAAAACTAAACATACAAGTCACTTTAAGCTCATTAAAGTATCTACTGATGGTCTCTTTTGAAAGATCAGCACTCTCAAGCTTACCACACAGTATCTTCAAAAATCGTATCATTTCCAACACATATACAAACAAATCCCCCACTAAACTATAATGGCCAATAACTGTCTACTAAATTTCTAATAAAATAGGGGAGAAAACAGAGCAAATAAATGCTTAAAAAAAAATTTCTTTAATAATTAACAACCAATACATAAAGGATTTTAGTTTACCCAAAGTTTTCATTAAAAGCATCCTTGGAGGTTGGGCACAGTGACTTACGTCTATCATCCTAGCACTTTGAGAGGATTAGCTGAAAGGTTTCGCTTGAGTCCAGGAGTTTGAGACCAGCCAAGTCAACATAACAACACCTCATCTCTACCAAATTTTTAATTATTTGGGCGTGGAGGCTGAGGTGGGAGGATCACTTAAGCCTGGGAGGTCAAGGCTGCAGTGAGCCAAGATCGTGCCACTGCACTCCAGCCTGGGGAACAGAGACCACTTCTCCAAAAAAAAATATGGGAGCGGAAAGGGAAGCATTCTTGGCCGTGCACAGTGGCTCATGTCTATAATCCCAACACTTTGGGAGGTTGAGTTGGGAAGAGTGCTTGAGGCCAAAAGTTTAAGACCAGCCTGGGAAACACTGAGACCCCACCTCAACAAAAATAAAAAATTAGCAGGCTATGGAGGGAGGATCACCTGAGCCCAGGAGACAGAGGTTGCACTGAGTCATGATGGCGCCAACCCACTTTAAAAAGAAAAAAAAGCTGGGGATGGTAACACTCACTTGTAGGGGCTGAGTGAGGTGGGAGGTTTACTTGGCCCCAAGAGTTCAAGATTACAATAAGCTATGATTGCACCACTACACTCCAGCCTGGGTGACAAAGTGAGGCTCCAGCTCCAAAAACAAAAACAAAAACAAAAAAACCCACCATTCTACCATTCTCAAAGGCCTAAAGATCCTCATAAATCAATATACACCTATCCTATAAATTATGTCCCTTCTATTTTATGTCTGAGTTAACGGCTTTTGTTTCAACTCTGTAGTCTTCAAACAACCACCTTTAGACATTAAAAATGAAGCAAAGATATTAAACCATTTTGAAACCATATTGGTTTAAAATACCAATACGCTGGTTTCATTATCTTTAAGTTCTGACATTTCTGCTCAAATGCACAACTTACCAAAAAATTTTATATATCTATATAATCAATATCCTATTTTATCTAGCAACACGTTCAGTAAAAAGTATATGCTCCTAAAAGCAAGTTTATCCTAACAATAAAATTTTCGTCAGATTAAATCTTTTCTTGACTGCATCACACATGCTTCTCTCTCCTTATTCAAAGCAGAGTACAATGCCTGGGGTTCATTTCTCGTGTCTTTCCCACTGAACCCTCACTGGATATGCTACAAACAGTGCAGCTAATGTTTGAGGCTGCTGAAGTGTGGCAATCTAGCTACCTCATTTTTAATTTATGTTCTTTGATATCAGGCTATCAAAGAATATAAAGTATACAAGTTTTCATATGAGTTCCATCTTATGCTCAGAGAAGATTACTTTCTGAGGCTTTTTCCTATAGTGTGCTATTCGTAGTATGTTGAAAAACTAAAAGGAAAACCAAATAATTGAAAGTAAAATTATAATAAATATTATTTAGAAAGAAAAGAATAAGATTTAAAAATTCCAGCAGATGGCCTTTTGAATGGGAGGGTAGGGAGGTGGATGAAAGGAGGATGAGATATAACAATTCCCTACTTTTCTGGCTATTTAGAAAGCAGTCAGACAATATATACAGATGCACATACATACATACATGCTAAACATATGAAAGATTAATAACAGTTCATTAGGTAAAGAGAAACATTTACAATGTAAAACAATTTTATTTTTGAATGACACTTGAAACACCCAAAGCACTTACATCTGTTACATATGCCTCAGTAATTGGAGGACCCCCGAATTGGGCTGAAGCGTTCCCCAATGCTCCTCACCACATACTAAAAACACCTGGAGAAGTGCAGCCAGCTGTGCTAATGACACTGATGGAGGAGGGACGTCTTCATCCACTGATTCCCCAGAGGCCACATGGCTGAGGTCCTAGATGCGAATTCACAGCATTCTTGTAAGTAGTGCATTGTTTTTTTTATTTAAAAAAAAAAAAAAAAAAAAAAAAAAAAAAACGCTCAAGCCTGTAATTCCCAGCACTTTGAGAGGCCGAGACGGGCGGATCTGAGGTCAGGAGTTCGAGACCCTCCTGGCTAACACGGTGAAAACCCCGTCTCTACTGAAAAATACAAAAAGCTAGCCGGGCGAGGTGGCGGGCGCCTGTAGTCCCAAGCTAACTCGAGAGGCTGAGGCAGGAGAATGGCGAAACCCGGGAGGCAAGCTTGCAGTGAGCTGAGATCCGGCCACTGCACTCCCCGCCGTGCGACAGAGCGCGACTCTGTCTCAAAAAAAAAAAAAAAAAAACTCTAAATACTTAAATCATTCATTTTGGATAGATTTTTAGGCTTTATAAGAGGAACTGTGGCCCCACGAGAATATCATGACTCTACATACAAAAATGGGTTTTACCTAATTATTTCAAAAAGCCAACATTAAACCCACAGGACAACAAATTAGGGAAATAACTTCGTTATATCAACTCAGAAAGCCATTGGGGAAAAATAAATTCTAGTACATATGCTCTAGTTATATGAAGGTATAAATGAAGACAGAAGCTTTTGCCATTCCTCAATTAGTTTTGGGCTAAAAATCTCATTCTAGGTATTCTTTGAGCTAGGTATACTCAGCTCAACAGTAAGTCCTCCAAACCAAGAGCATGCCCATGAAGAGCAAAGGGAGGTTGTAAGACCCAGCCTACAGAGATGTATAACTGAGGAATTACGATATATGAAAAGGACAAGATTCGCAAAAACTGGAATATCAGAACCAATGTACATATCTACTTAAAATTAAGCACCAAAATAACAGAAGAGAATGAGATCTTAAGGATAACAAGGGGAAGCATCTCTACAAACTAGAACGTGTGGCTTCTGAAAGGTAGATCAGCTTTAAACGTGGGCTATGAAAAAAGACGTTCTAGGTGTGGGGGCAAAGGAAAAAAAAGCGGAAGCAAAATATTTCCTTGCTTTTCTGGGAAAGAGTAAACATATCAGTACAACTAAAGGTACTGAATTCCTGTTGACGATAAGCAGCAAAGATGAAAAACACAAGATGAGACTAAAATCTGTATGGGAGCCTTGATTGGTTGATCTGAATAGGAAAGAAACACAAAGATCCAAATAAGAGATGGCACAGAGTTAAGCCAAGACAGTGGGGTCAGAAAAGCCAAGTACCAGTAACAGAGGTTTCAGCAGCACTCTTAAAGTTCCTATT